>NW_024412420.1:9692321-9728835 GCF_014898765.1 Herpailurus yagouaroundi | reverse complement strand
GGGGCTCAAACTCAGGAACGGTGAGACCATGACCAGAGCTGAAGTTGGACGCTTAACCGACTGAGCCTCCCAGGTGCCCTGAAGAGACATTATTTCTAATATTTGGCTGCCAACAACACAGATAGATCAGCTGGAGCCAACTTAACTGAGAAAGGGGGGCGGATTCCCAACCCACCCGAAGTCGAGCCCAGTCAGAGGGTCTGGTTGCCAGGGTGTAAAGACGTTCCAGAACTCCCTCTTTTGTTTCTGTTTCTTTCCACCCACCCGCTGCGCTCTCTCTCTGCTCAGATGGATTTCCTCTGCTTTTTTAGAGCATGTGGCAGGAGATACCCTCTCCCCAAATGCCAGGTTAATCTCCCTTCTGTTCTCACCATTCAGAGGCTCTGTGTCTACTTTCTAATTTCTGGGAGAGGGAATCGGGGTGCACCGTGGACCGGGGTCTCACCCCATCCTGCTCCCAGCCCTATCATCTGACGAGGGTCTCGAAGGCAGGGCCATCCTACAAGCTGACGTAAGTGCTCTGTGGAGGGCAGAGGGTGGCATGGATCCCAGTCAGCAGGGAGCTGACCAGCAGCCACTCAAAGGCCAGGGCTCCTCGTCTGGAGACCCGCCTGTTGCTCTGAAGCCAAAGGGCTGCCCTGGCCTCCCAGAGCCTGGCTGTAATTGATTTTGCTTCAGAGGATTTCCTGACCCTTCTTGAGATAATAAAAAGGACGCACACGAAATTCTCCCAAACAAAATCAATTGTTTTCCTTTTCCCACCAGCATTCAGAGGCCGTCTCTTGGTTCGTCCGAGTGAGCCGGCTCCTGAAGCGTGGAGCCCCGGGGCCCAGGGGAGGCAGGCTGCCTGGTCTGGGAGGGGTTTGTGCCGGGGCGAGACAGGTTTCAGGTGCTGGTTGGAGTCACATGGGTCTGAGCTGTGCACCCCTCCTCGACCTTTGCCCCATTTCTGCTTGGGTTTGGTTTTCTGCACCCTCTGGCGGAAGTCTCTGAAGCTGGCTGGCTTCTCAGTGCCAGAGGAGGAAGGGGTGTGCATCGGAGGCCCGGGCGTGGTGGGGACTCCAGCTACTCCGTTCATCAAAGGCACCTTGTGGGCAGCGGTCAGGAGGATAGCCTCAGCATCTTTGAGTGGGGAGCAAGCGTCCACGCAGCTCAGCAGCAAGAGTTCTCTGCTCCGAGAGCAAGGACCCGAGCAGCCTACCTGGAACCGTACTTCCAAAATCCAGATGACCTTCAGCCTCCAGGCCGGGCCAACTGCGTGCCTCTAGAGACTCTGCACGTCAAAGAAGGAGAATGAGCATGAGCTTTGGAGCCAGGCGAAACTATGGACTCTGGTTCTGCTTCTCACTAGTTGTGTAACTTGGACAACTCGGTCTTAGCTTCCTCATCTATAAAATGGGGCTACGAATGTTTGTCTTTTGTTCTATCGACATAGGATCGTATAAGGCCCAGGGCTTAGCTTGGGGATACAAGGGAATTATGTTTATCCCAAAGAAACACAAAGTGTTACTATATTATTGTAGTCTGTTAGGAACCACACCCGCTGCTTTGGCTTATCCTGTGTCTCTCTGTGTCCTAGCTCATACCTTGAATTGCTGGTTGTCTTTGGGCAAGGAGCTTCAACTCTTTTGGCCTCAGTTTTCCCATCTGTAAAATGAGGTTGTGAGATAAGACCATTTCCTAGGTCCCTCCTGGCATGAAAGCCCAGGTGCAGGGGGTCCTCTGGGAGAGAGCATGGGCTCCCCAGAGCCTAAGCCTCCAAGATGGACCAGTCACAAGACTGCTAGAGGCCGAGGGTACCTCCCTCTGAATCCAGCAGCCTGGAAAGACCCAAGCAGGACGGAAGTGTTTTGTCAGTGTGTGTGAAGGAAAGAGGCTGCCTTGCCGTTTGATTTTCCAGACTTCGTGCTCTGCTTATATAGCGTGAAGTTGCTGGTCCAGGAAGACTTGTGGATTACAAAGTGTTTTCCAATATCAAATGCCACTTGAATCTGATATCAAAGACGGCTTGTTCATACTGGCAGTTACTATGAGTATAGGAAATTATCCTTTTATAATGACTTTTCCATGCAGTTTCAGAGTGGAAAATCCAATATTGCGCAAGAGCGTTGACCAGAGAGCCTAGGGTAGCAGTGTTGCCTTAGCATCGTCTTTTCTTTGGACATCTATGAGCCTTTGTTTGCAATACGCAGGAGATGGGTTTGGGTGTTATGCAAGAGCCAATTCATTTACTCCATGCCTCATAAAGCTCAATACATGGTAGTCTTGTGATGTGGTCAGTCATTTTTCCTGGGACCCTAGGCTGACATCAAGCCTCTTGGCGTAGACTGTGTGTGGTGATGTAGCCATGTGTGTGCTGTCTGACTGGAACTTCTAGGCGCTGAATGAGGAGGCCACCCCACGTAGGGGAGAGCACACCAGAGCTGGAGACAGAAACTTCGTTTTAGTTCCTGCACATCTCCTTTTGCTGTGTGATTTTGGGCTAGTGGCTTCGTCTCTCTGAGCTCCAGCTTCTCCGTCTGTAACACAGAGAGAGAGAGAGAGAGAGAGAGAGAGAGAGAGAGAGAGAGACTTGTTATCCCTTCCCTCCCGTGGAAGGTGGTCAGGAGCAGGGTGTGAGGTAACTCTGGGCATGAAAATGCTCTGCAAAGTGTAAAGCTCTATACTTATACCTATTGTATGAGGTATTCTGTTTACTGCAATCACTGTTGCTAGTTGATTATTGTAGTTACTTGTCAGTGAGGATATACCGCCAGTCTTTGGAATGAAAGCAAGTGTTCTGGGAGGATTTGGGAGGGGCACTCGGGGAAGGTTGTTACTCTGTTACATCATTAATTTTTTTTAATGTTTATTTATTTTTGAGACAGAGAGAGACAGAGCATGAGTGGAGGAGGGGTAGAGAGAGAGAGGGAGACACAGAATCTGAAGCAGCTTCCAGGCTCTGAGCTGTCAGCACAGAGCCCGATGCGGGGCTCGAACTCACAGACTGTGAGATCATGACCTGAGCCGAAGTCAGACGCCCAACCTACTGAGCCACCCAGGCGCCCCACTTTGTTACATCACTTATACATGGTCACCCAACGAGGAAGTGGTGGGGTCAGCCTTTGACCTTGCCTACACCCATGCAAACTCAAATTCCCCAGTGGTTTTTGAACTATGCTCTGTGGAACCTTGGATTGCTGTAGAGACTTCAGGGATTTCGCGAATATCCGATCATCACTGCTATAGAAGCTGGGGATATATCTGGTATTGTTACTTACTGCCCCAGTGATGGTTCTTATACCAGCTGGCGGAATTTGAATCCACAGGCACCTCTGTGTCCTTGGTTACCCCCAAACATGAATGTCCTGGAATGTCCATAGACATCATGCTCAGGAAAAAGCCTCCAGACGTCTCTGAATGCATAGGATTCCTCTCCTTCTCCCCTTCATGGGGTTTGGGGATCACAGGCTCAAACGATGCTGCTCTCAGTTCTTCAGGCAGGCAACGTCGGGAGACAGCAGAGCACTAGCCGGAAGCTTGTCCTTGCAAAGTGCAGGGGTAATGAACGTGGCCGGAGGAGGGAGTGGGGTAATTTGGACCTCATCACGTGGCAGCTTTGCCTCCTGAGAATACCTTGTGCTTTGGGAAATGACCCTTTAGGCTCACTGTAGCATTTTTCTTTGAATAAATGACAAACATCCATCATGTAATACATCCCTTGCAACATTTCAGCCTGTCACTAATGACCTTATTGGAAAGAACATTTGATTTAAGATTTAAACCTTTCGCGACAACCTCTCTTAGCTTGGATACATACATTGGAAATAAAATTAATATGGTTTTAGCCTGCGGTCAAGTAGTAAATCCGTGACTTTTCCAGAAAAGAATCAGCAATCTCCTCTCCCCACCTTCGGGTCCTTAAAACAAATGTGCTTAAATCACCCCCCACCCCCTGGGTCCTGGAAATGGTTAGATGACTTCATCCATTTTTGACCAACTGATGGTATATTCTCTGAGGTGTCAAAAGAATTATTATCTTATTTTAGGAGTCAAGGTTGGAGCAGCTCGTGCCTGTTATTCTCTCGGATAGCTGTACATCAGACTCTAAACTGATGGTCTCTGTGGCTGAGGACATGATTTAAGTCTGGGGAAAAGACACTGAATATTGTAGTGGCATCTGATAGCTTCTGTTAAGCTGAGGAGATGCTGTTGCTTCTGATAGAACTTTTGCTTTAATATACATCCGTTTGCAACACCTGCGTGCGAATGTTTTAAATCTCTGATGGGAGAGAGGTGGCCCTGACCTTGGTATTCTTTGCTGAGGACGTGCAAGTGTGTGCATTTGTTGTTTCCCAGCTAGGCCTGTGTAGGGGTGACGGGTATACTAGTGTGGTGTTTGTCTGCTTTTGTGAAAGTACGGCCTCTTCTGGATTCCTGCCAGCTCCTTGGGGAGGTCTCTGGCCCTGGAGGGCAGTGATGGTAAGGTACCTTCCCTGCGGAAGGTCCCTTGTTGACATGGGATCGAAATGGGGAGAGGGCCTGCACTTGTACCACGACGTTCTGGTTCTGTGCCAGGCACTGCTGCGGGTGCTACGCCTCTACCAGTGGACGAGGCTGATGTGGTCCCCGAGCTCAGGGTGGTGACGTCCAGCGGGGGAGGACAGAGGAGTCAACAGGCAGTTGCTGGAAAGTTGATGAACTCAGAGAAGGAAGCATAGGGCCCTGTGGGAATATATGGCAGGGGGAACTTGGCTAGTCTGGGGTGCCTGGAGGCCCTCCTGGAGGAGGTGACATTTATGCTGAGGCCTGTAGTCTGGATGCATGGAATGTAGGCTAAGAGGCAGAGCTGGCTTCTGCTCACATCACATCACCTTGCAGAAACTGCCTCACGGCTCTTATTCCAGCCAACTGCTTTTCCCAGGGCTGTGGCCAGAAATGCCCCCCACCCCCAACCTTTCAAAGAAGTTTATAGACCTCACTTACTCTTTCCTTAGGCGGAGATCCCTATCCCCCCACCCCAGGAGGCCCCCATTTCTTCTTTGCACATGGATTGCTGGTGGGGTAGTGTCCCTGACTCTTCAGATTTTCCAGATGGACCTGAATCCTCTCTGCTGAGCCATTCTGACTAGGACCTCTGTCCCAGGTGAAGAAAGCATACATCCCTGAGAGCTCAGACTTAACCGTCAGGTTATGGGACAAGAAGACTAACACAAGGTCATCAGGGGCCTCACCGGGGAGGCTTTGGGACTGGCTGGGCCTAAGAGATGTGGCCAGGGTTGCATGGCCCCACAACAGCCAGCAGGGCACACATGCTTGGGCCATATGCAGGGCACATATGCTTCTTCAGGGCACATATGCTTGGGCCAGATGGTCCTTGGTTGTGAGGTTTTGCTGAGTTTGGGGTGCAGTGTTTCTTCTGTGTGGAGGAGAACAAATGGGGAGGGGGAGTTAAGATGGCGGAGAAGTAGGGCGACCGGGATTTCTCTCGCCACTCAAACACAGCTGTATTGAGGTCAGATCACTTGGGACACCCGGGAAGTCAATCTGCAGAGTGGCAGAAGGATCTCCACAGGTGGAGGGAGACAGCTCGGCGGGATCGAGATGAGTGTGTGTGAATTGAGGCAGATAAGATGGCACAGGCACAGAGGGGAGGGGACACTTTCTGTGCAGACACAAAAGGGAGAGGAAGACAGAGGGGCCGTGAAATTGCAGTATTGAGTTAGCACGAGAGGAAGAACAAATGGGCCCAGACTTTCAGAACTGATCACAAATGTTTATCCTGAGTCAGCCGAGGACCTCCTTTGCAGGCAGGCCATAGAAAACCCTCACTGCCCCGGGTGGGTGGGGGGGGGTGGGGGGTGGAGGGATCGGGGCAGTCTTCTCCACGACCTTTCCCCAAGGGGCTTATTGCCTACCCTTGCCTTCCATCCTGCTTGGGCTCTGTCCCTGCTCCTTGCTTCTATTGGTCTGGCTTTTCCCTGGATTTCCAGTCACGCTCAAGTCCTGGAATCTGACACCGGGCCCTTCCCATGGCCAGCCCTTCATGCTGAGCCCCCAACCCTGTCCTGAGCATGGGGTCTTTGCTCTGGGAAGCCTGCGACAAGCTCTTGGGGACCGGTCTCAGGCACGGGGTGCTGAGAGACACCAAGTGGCGGAAGAACTCCGGGTGACAGTGAGCACCTGCCCTGGAGACCCAGATGGCGGGGGAGATGGGGACGTGGGGAGTGGGAGCAGGAGCTTGGCCACCAGAGGGCGCCGCTGCTGAGGAAGGGGCTGCGAGCCAGGCTCAGGCCCGGGGAGGGAGGAGCCAGAGGGGAGCCAGGGGAACAACTTCTGACCCTCCAAGATGGGGCTCCTTCTTCGTCACCTGCTCCCCCTCTCAGCTCCAGCACACCCTCATTCGCTTACCCCTGAAGCAGGGGGCCTCCTTGCTGCGCCCTTCCCGGCCCCTCCCACATCCAGTCCATCCCTGGACTCTTCCCCAGAAGCTTCTGGAACCTGGTCACATCTCTTTACCCAGCTGCCTCTGGCTTGGCCCGCATCTCTGTCACCATCACCTCTCCCCAGCCACCTGCCTGTGGCAGCCTCCTACAAGCCTCTGCCTCTCTGCTGCATTCTCCACTCCGCTCCCGGAGCGGTCTTCGCCAGGTGCAAACGTGCCCATGCCAATTGCTTTGGAAGCTTTTCTGTTCCTGTCACTGAGAATAAAATAGGAGATCCCCCGCTTGGCCTAGGAGGCCCTTACAGTCTGGTTCTTGCTCACCTGTCCAGTCTCACCTCCCGGGGCCTCTCCAGCCACATTTTTCATTCCTCGTTTTCATTTTTCTATCCCAAGAGGCCTCCTCAGTCTAAAGGAGAAGTCTTGGTTCTGCTGTCTTGTGCCAGCCCATCCTTTTGCTCCGTTGCATTTACCATAATTCACAATAATATTCTCATTGGAGTGATGATTGTCTTGTCTCACCTACCTCTGTACACTTGGGACTAAAAAGACCAGGGATGTTTTATTCAATAGCCCTGAACAGAACCTGGTGCACAGTAGACCCCGATGTTTATAGAACGACAGACTGACTTAAGGAATGCCACTCGGCTCCACCATTCCCTACAGTAGGCACTAGCCACACGTGGTTATTTACATCGAATTTTTTTTAATGTCTTATTTATTTTTGAGACAGAGAGAGACAGAGCATGAGCAGGGGAGAGGTAGAGAGAGAGGGAGACACAGAATCCAAAGCGGGCTCCAGGCTCTGAGCTGTCAGTGCAGAGCCCGACGCAGGGCTTGAACTCACGAACTGTGAGATCATGACCTGAGCCGAAGCCGGACGCCTAACCGACTGAGCCACCCAGGTGCCCTGGTTATTTACATTTAAATGATTAAAGTTAAATAAGATAAAAAGATGGAGTTCCTCACACCCATCGACCACATTTCAAGTGCTCTCCAGACACTTGTGACTAATGGCTACTGCCTTGGGCAGGTGCAGAATCTTTCCACCTGCAGAAGGTTCTTGGGGCCATGCCGAGAGCCAGTAGGATCCTCAGTCCATTCATACGGGTGGCTGAGAAATGTACTTTCAGGGGGTGCCTGAGTGGCTTAGTCGGTTAAGCATCTGACTTTGGCTCGGGTCATGATCTCACAGTTTGTGGGTTCGAGCCCCGCGTCGGGCTCCGTCCTGACAGCTCAGAGCCTGGAGCCTGCTTCGGATTCTGCGTCTCCCTCTCTCTCTGCCCCTCCCCCATTCGCGCGCTCTCTCTCAAAAATAAACATTGAAAACAATAATAATAATAAAAAAAAAAAGAAATGTAGTTTCACATTTGTGTGGCTGAAGTTAATTTTTAGCTCAAGCCCCTCTTCTGCTGGGTAAAGGACACCTTAGGTTCTGTTTGGGGTTCCTCTCCCTTTTCCCGTGATGCTAGGCGTCTCATGTAATGTCAGAATTTCAGGTGGGGACTCGGTGCTGTCCAAGCTGTCATTCTCGGGGAGTCCTCCTCTCATCTGGGTCCCCTCCCCATGAGAACAAGTGGTGCTGAAAGTCTTGCAATGAAAAAGAAAAACACCAGCCTCCATCTCCCACTCCTTGCCTTCTCCTCCCCCAGAGGCATCCTTTTCCATTTGTAAAAAGCTCGTTTTCCAGGATCATAAATAATATGTGTTCATGGCTCTCTCTTGATTTGTCCACTTTATTTTATTTATTTATTTTTAAAAAAAATTTTTTTTCAACGTTTATTTATTTTTGGGACAGAGAGAGACAGAGCATGAACGGGCGAGGGGCAGAGAGAGAGGGAGACACAGAATCGGAAACAGGCTCCAGGCTCCGAGCCATCCGCCCAGAGCCCGACGCGGGGCTCGAACTCGCGGACCGCGAGATCGTGACCTGGCTGAAGTCGGACGCTTAACCGACTGCGCCACCCAGGCGCCCCGATTTGTCCACTTTAGACATTTTCTGCTTAATTCCTATTATGGTAGTTGAGAGGTTTTTTGGTTGTTTGTTTTTTGTTTTGTTTTTGTTTTTCTTTTGCTTTTGCCTCCTTCAACTCTCCCATTCTTTCAGTTTTCTTGTGTGAGACATTTTTTTTTGTTTTTTGTGTTTTGACAGTCCAAGGTGTTCTTACACTGTTATTGTTCACTATTGAATGCACTACGAACCTATGTCCTTTTTTGAACAGCTCTTTTGAAAAGTTAATAATTGTGGCATTTTATTTGTTTTCTTGTTTTCTTTCCATTCCTGGCAAAACCGACTCACAGCCTCTAATAATTCACAGCCTCTAATAATTCGTACTAGTTTTTTAGTATGAATTTGCATATAAACCTTTATCCTCCCCCCTGCCCCCCTCGCCGGCCCCCCCCCCAGAGAAGAAAAGAGGCTCTTAGAGTCCTCTGTGCTCCTGTTCCACCCTGTCCTGGCCCACTGGATGGCCATCCTCCTGGGGTTCCCTTTACTTCTCACCTGTGCTGGGAACTCTGTTTCCTGAATCCCATGGCTCTGTCATGATTTAGTCCTTCACCTTGGCCAAGTAGAGCTTCCGGTAGTTGTTGAGACAGGGATGCACAGAGGTAAACTTTTGGAGTCTATGAAGGTTGAAAAGTATCTTTGTCCTAGCCTCACACTTGATTGATAGTTTTGCTGGGGCAAGAGTTTTAGGCTGAAAATAACTTTAAGTCCGAATGTTAAGGTGTTGCTTCATTATTTTCTAGCTTCCAGCATTGCTGTGAGAAGCCCCAGACTAGCGCATGGGGGTAGTGGTCTTTTATAACCTAATCTTGGAAGTGACTTACCCTTGCTTCTTGCTGTGTTCTACTGACCACACAACTGAGCCTGGTCCAGCGTGGGAGGACATAGTGCAAATGTGTGGGGAGCAGTGGATGGGGATCATTGGGGGCCATCTTAGATCGTGGCTCTTATAAGGTCTATGTGTTCTTTATACAGATTTTCAAGAAGTGCGCCATTTTTGGTACCCCGTGTTCCAGGCTGTCTTTTGCCTTTGCTTTGGGTCCGAGGTGACGAACTGGTGTGCTTCTCATGATCTCTTGCTCTGGCACTTAGCTTTGACCTTTCTCTGTCATGCCATTTTTCACTCCTTTATTCTTCTCTATTTCTATATGTCATGGTTTGATTTTACAGATAACTTGTAGCCTCATTAACATGGAGTTTCTGTTTCTATATCTTGCTTTCCTTATTATCTTGGGATGATTTTTGAGAAGGGAAGGCGGGGGAGAGAAGGAGTTTTGCTCTACCATCTTAAAGTCTGAAGGCTTTCCGGGAAATCCCCAGCGAGTCAGTGCAGCATGGTTCTTCTTCATGTGTCTTCTGTGCCCCAGATCCACTCAGGATTTATGAATTTTCAGTTCAAAAGCCAAGAATTGACTTCCTTGCTCTCTGTATTTTGCTATATGATCCTTTCCTGGAGATGGTTAGCATAAAATGAATGCTCAGATTTGTGAAGAGAAGAGGACAAAGGGTAAAAGAAATGTACAGAGTTGGGGCATCCTGGTCATTTGTCAAAATGTGTTATTCTGTTATAACAGTTAAAGATTAGAAAAATTAAAGATCGGGAACACTGAAGGCTTCAGAGAGAAGTTGGGCACTTAGTCATGAGAGAGACTTTCAAATTTAAAATGGACACCACAAGAAAACTCCAACTTGAATGTTAGAAACTATGAGAAGGAGAGCCTGGCAAGTTTATTATGGAACTCTAAGAAACCTTGACATGCCAGTGTTTGACGACTCAGGCAGAATCTAGCAAAGGCTAGCTATTCCACTCACTTTACAAATGGGGAAAACTGAGGTCAGGGAAGGGAAGGGACTTGACCAAGGTCGCTGAGTCACTTAAAAGCAGAGATGGAATCTGAACTTTGGTTTTAACTTTGGCGCTCTTTATTATTGTATCATTAAGACTTTGACATTTTTTAAAAAAATTTTTTTTTCGACGTTTTTTAATTTATTTTTGGGACAGAGCGAGACAGAGCATGAACAGGGGAGGGGCAGAGAGAGAGAGGGAGACACAGAATCGGAAACAGGCTCCAGGCTCTGAGCCATCAGCCCAGAGCCCGACGCGGGGCTCGAACTCACGGACCGCGAGATCGTGACCTGGCTGAAGTCGGATGCTTAACCGACTGCGCCACCCAGGTGCCCCAAGACTTTGACATTTTTGTGACATCTCTCTTTTCTTTATAATTTGGGAATGCTTTTGACAATTATCTATCTACCTCTTTATTTCTGAAGAGCAAGAACATAATTTTTACTGATATCCAGATGGCCTTTTCTCTGCCATCAGTCTTGATAATGGCAGTTGTGTGGAGGGAATAAATACAGAAGTTTGGGAAATGCGGTTTATTTATTTATTTATTTATTTTATTTTTTAAATTTTTTTTTTCAACGTTTATTTATTTTTGGGACAGAGAGAGACAGAGCATGAACGGGGGAGGGGCAGAGAGAGAGGGAGACACAGAATCGGAAACAGGCTCCAGGCTCCGAGCCATCAGCCCAGAACCCGACGCGGGGCTCGAACCCACAGACCGCGAGATCGTGACCTGGCTGAAGTCGGACGCTTAACCGACTGCGCCACCCAGGCGCCCCCTGAATCACCTCTTAAGAGCACCGGTCTCTAAATGTAGTCACATCCTGAGGTACTGGAGGTTAGGGCCTCAAAATAAGCATTTTGGAGGAGACGGAATTTAGCCCCTCACCGTCAGTGTTTCCCCATCATAGTGGGTGGCAGAATCCTTTGTGGTGTTGAGGAATTTGTGGTGAAGGAACATTCTTCAGGAAATGGTGCTCTTGGGAAACAAACAGGCCACAGCGGAGAAGATGCATGACCTGCACCAATGTCCAAAATTTGCTATGACTGGTCTCATGATGAAAGTCAGAAGCATATGATGGGTGGATGTCTAGGGGAAGGGATAGAGCTGGCTAGAAACAACAGCTTTTTAAACATTTTATTTACTTTTTTAGTAAGAATATGGAGTAGTACATAGAAGGGAAGGCTGGAGGAGTGCCTGGATGGTTCAGTCAGTTAAGTTTCCAGCTTTGGCTCAGGTCACGATCTCACAGTTCATGAGTTTGAGCCCCGCATCGGGCTCTATGCTGATGGCTCAGAGCCTGGAGCCTGCTCTGGATTCTGTATCTCCCTCTCTTTTTGCCCCTCCCCTGCTTGTGCTCTTTCTCTCTCCCTTTCAAAAATAAATAATAAATAAAATAAATAAACATAAAAGTAAAATCAACATTAAACAAAACTTAAAAAGAAAAAAAAAAAAGAGGGGCGCCTGAATGGCTTAGTCAGTTAAGGCTCTGACTCTTGCTAAGGTCATGATCTCCCAGTTCGTGGGTTTGAGCCCCGCGTCAGGCTCTGTGCTGACAGCTCAGAGCCTGGACCCTGCTTTGATTCTGTGTCTCCCCTTCTCTCTACCCCTCCCTGGCTTGTGCTCTGTCTGTCTGTCTCTCTCAAAAATAAACATTAAAAATATTAAAAAATTAAAATTAAAATTAAATCACGGTAAAATGTACAAAGCATAAAATTAAAATAAAAAAAAAAAAAAAAAAGAGAAAGCTGGACACCAGGAACTGAGGCCCTATTTCTCTGTCTCTCCAGGCCTCTTGGTATCTCTCTGATCTCTACCTCTCTCTGCTTGGCTTATTTGGTTTCATTCTCTTTTTGTGCAGGTGACTTTCTCCATGACCCCCCAAACAAGAGAGTATTTCTTGTCAGATCCAACATAAAAAGATTCTCAATACCCCAGCTTGGGTCTCATCATGGAAGGATATTTTGTTCTTTTATTGGCTGCAGGCTGGATATAATCCAGAAGCAGGGAATGAAAGAGTATGGGGCAAATAAAGGAAACACCCAGTGCAGAGAAGGTAGAAAGCACCTTATCATGTTGCAATGACACTAGAGGAAGGGCACAGTGATCCACTCCTGGGGTGTGCAGAGCTGTGGGGAAAGAGAAGTCTCCTTCGGCGTGTATGTTGTGTGAGTCAGAGCTTTTTGTGTGTGTTCTTTAGGTGACGGTCAATCGGGAATAGCCATGCGAGGAGATACAGGAGAGAGAGGCTCAGGAAAACAGTATATTATGCTCATAGGTCACAGAAATAGGAGGCATGTCATGCAAGGGCAAATGAGAAGGCACTAGTCGTAGTCAGGAGGTAGAAGGGCAGAAGCGAGCAGAAAGCCAAGGCCATGGCCTTTATTGGAGTTTCCATGGGAAAGGCAAGGCAGGACAGGATAAGCAGTTGAGGATTGGCTAGTTTAAAAATGTCGGTGGGCTCCAGGCTATAGAGGTAGTCCTTAGTTGCCCGGTACTGGGATGATAACAATAGAACATTGCCTCCTGGGGTGTATGGGTCAGATAAGAGGGGGGATGGCTTTGGCCGGGTTAGTTTGCACATCAAAGGTATGTTCCTGGCTGGTCCTTTGCTATCTCTAAGATTTGGCTAGTTTAGGCATGAGGGTGGGCCCTGATAAGAGAGAAAATAAAGGCAATGAATTTCTGGGTAGCAGGTCAAAAACACTTTAGGTGCCAAAGAGTGGCTCTAGACAAAGGATTTGTGGCTAAGCTGTGGAGGGTCAACAGTTCCTCCCTCCCTTCCCTTCCTCCCTCCCTCCCTCCCTCCTTCCTTCCTTCCTCCCTCCCTCCCTCCTTCCTTTCCTCCTCCCTTCCTTCCTCCCTTCCTTCCTTCCTCCCTTCCTTCCTTCCATTTTCTCTGTTCTTGCCTTCCAAATCCTCATCATGCTCAATAGCTTCTAAATTAGACAATAGCACTTTCCATCTTTCTTTGTATCCAAGGGTAGATGGCCTCCATCATTCATCCATTCAACAGTTTTCTGAGAGCTGATTATATCTTTGGCTCTGTAGGAGGTTTTGGGAATACAGTTCTGACCCTTGAGAACACGTGATCGAATCAGAGGGCAGATGAAGCCTAGTGGTCCTGTTCAGTGGGGTGTGATTTTGGACTTTCTCTTAGTCTCCATTGCCATTTTCAGACCATTTTTCATTCATCCTCATCGAAAAACCTTTCTCCTTCAGGGTTATCTTCATCTGGGCAAAACGCCAATGAAACTTTAGAGAGGAAGTGTCAGTGTGGCCAGGCCTGGAAGGATGGGTGGTTCTTCCAGCTGACAAAGATTGGGGGGTGGCTAAAGAGGGGCCGTTGAAACAGAACAAAGAGTAGGTCAAGTATATCATTAGAATTTTAGGCTGCTGGGCACAGCCCTATTTCCCTTGGTTTCTAGTGAGATGACCCTCCTGGGTTGCCCATCTCCTGGGAGAATATCTTCGGGTTGCAGCTTTTCTCAATCTACTTTGCAGAGTGGAGTCTCCTAGTAACCCTTTTCTAGGAAATTTTGTCCTTCAAGGCAGCAGAGAAAGAAATCAATGAACTGCAGGGGTCCATTTAGCATTGAGACCAATTTAAAGTGGGAAAAGTACAAGGATAAATGTCTTTGTGCAATTTGGGGTTCTTTTTCACAGTAATGTTTGCGTAGATGGCTTGTGGCCAAAGATTTCCCTCCAGAAAAGATCGAGTCTTTTTAAAAATATTTTTTGATTGATCAATCCCAGAGGAAGTGTAATTGACATGAAGTTTGTAGGTTCACTCAGTAGTCTAACCCATTTATCAAAGCAGATCGTAAATTAAAAAAAAACACCACGGTTTGATATTTTCTGACTTGTATGGTGGTTGATCACCCATAATTTCAGGAACACTGATGCAGTATGCAAGAGAAGAAGCCTTTGATTAGATTTAAACGGACATCTTGAATAGCGTCTAAAATGGGAAAAGAAAGCAGAACTGCCCTTTGATTCTACAAAAATAAAACCAATTTGCCTTGAAAAAGCTTATCTCATTTTCTTTCTCTTTTTATGTTCGCAAGTTAAATAGGATTAAATCCCAATCAGCCATTCATTATACACTTGCCAAATATGTAGACTTCGACCTGGCGGAGCGTCAGATCTCCTCATGGCCAAGTTGAGTGTCAGGTGCTTTGATTTACAGGGAACTTTAGGAGCTGCTTGTGGCATCATCTTTTCCTACTCAGAAAATGTGTCTTTTTTCCACCCCTCATAATTTAGAGCTCCGTATCTCACATCTGTAGACAGCATATCACTTTTGAGAATGCAGAACATGACCAAAGACATTAGAATGCATAATGTGAGGCACCGCAAAAGGAATACATAAATTCAAAGTATCTAAAATCAATGGCTACTCACCACGTTCTAATGGTCTGTATTTTGATAATCATTTTAACTTCTATTACAATTTTGAGACCCCATGGAATGAGCATTTCATTTTTTTTCTAAATGGAGAAGAATGTTTTGAAAACGAAGCGTCCGCTTTTGTGGTGGCCAAACTCCAGTGATAAGTAAAGTCCTTTCCTAACTTGGTCACCTGCGGACTGAGATGTCACAGTAGATAAGCTGTTTGAGAGGAAATGAAATTTCATCAGCCACTCTGCGCCTCCAGAGCATGGTCAGATGGTCTTTATTGGATGGAAATAAAAATGGCTTTATCTTTTTTTGTTTGTTTGTTTTTTTGGCATGAGAATTTTGGCTAAAATAAGACCAGGAGGACCTCTATGCTGAGGACGTGGTAAAGGAAACACAGGGATAAATGTACCTACATAGCTGGTTCACTGTACCCAGAACTTGTTCTCTGTATTCATAACCTGTGACTGCCCTAAAGGGACAGATTGAAATTCAAAGCATACAGATCCTTGGCTGTTTGATTTCAGACACAAAATTGGAAACGGCCTGATAAACATACACAGCACGCATCCCTCATTCCCTCTGTGTTCCATTACACTGTGCTCAGCAGAGGCAGGGCCCTGTCAGCTCTGGCCCAGAAGGGTCCCCCCCTTTCCTCCCTGATGGCAGGAGTCCGGCTGTTTCAATAGAGTCTCCTAAACTATCTCCGTTTCTCCAGTGTGTTTGAAACAGGTGAGGTCTGGATGGAAGCAAGCTCACATTTATTTCACTACCTTTCCATGGGCTGGGCGAAGCAGGGGAGGCTTATTCACACAGGGATATCCCGCCTCCCTTTTGGGAGAATAGTCATGTGGTCATGAGACTCACAAGACCTTAGTGATAAGTGACACCATTGGTACTCTTAAGACACACTGACTCCATCCCCCGTGATTCAAGGGTGTGGCTAAGGTCTTTCATTGATCAGATTCTTTCTTTTTCTCTGCCTGCCTTTTAATTTTTGGCTTTCTGAGTTCAAGACTTACCTCCATATTTCCTTAAATGGGCAAATTTTTCATTAATCATTGAAAGCTCAGACATCAAGGCTTAGGTTACTTGTTTTGCTGGATAATGACTGTCTTAGGTCTAAGAGTATAATTTTTTTTAACATTTATTTAATTTTGAGAGAGAGAAAGAGAGAGAGAGGCAGAATGTGAGCAGGGGAGGGGCAGAGAGAGAGGGAGACACAGAATCCGAAGCAGGTTCCAGGCTCTGAGCTGTCAACACAGAGCCCGACAAGGGGCTCAAACTCATGAGGTGTGAGATCATGACCTGAGCAGAAGTCAGACGCTCAACTGACTGAGCCACCCAGGCACCTCAGGTCTAAGAGTATAGAAAGATGTTCCTAAAGTTCTGTGATCAGGCACTCTCATCCATGTTTTGAGTTTAATGGACCCTTGGAGGAAATGGACAACTTTGCTTTTAGGGACAGAGCAGCCAGCAGCTTTAGATTCTGGGCCCTGTTGGTGTCTTTCCCTATACCAGGTAAGGGCAAGGAAGTGGAGATTGTGATGAACAATTCATGGAGTTCTCATTCTTTTTTTTTTTTTTCAACGTTTATTTATTTTTGGGACAGAGAGAGACAGAGCATGAACGGGGGAGGGGCAGAGAGAGAGGGAGGCACAGAATTGGAAACAGGCTCCAGGCTCCGAGCCATCAGCCCAGAGCCCGACGCGGGGCTCGAACTCACGGACCGCGAGATCGTGATCTGGCTGAAGTCGGACGCTTAACCGACTGCGCCACCCAGGCGCCCCGGAGTCTCATTCTTAATGACAAGGCAGTTTATTATTAATGATTCTCAGGTGTTCCAAGCACTAATGAAACCAATGATAACGTTTGAATATTAGCAGAATTGTGTGTCCCTTTTAGAGATGGGTGGTTGTCAGGTACATATGCTTTACAGTGAGTGTCCAGCCCAGACTACCTTTTTGGAAACTGCTCTCTCCCCTTCTAAGAGCCTGTGATCTTGGCCCCTTAACCACACAGCTGATTGAATCTCTAGTGTACTCCTAACTTATGGAGATTATTAGGGACTGAGTGTGTCCCTACCAAAATTTGTATGTTGGCTATCTACCTCCCAGGTACCAGGAGGTAGATCCTTTGGGAGGTAATTGGGGTTAGATGAGGTCCTGAGGTGAAGGCTTCATAAATGGGATTCATGCCCATATAAGGGTTACAAGAGAGCTTGCTTCCTTCCTCCCTGACATATGAGGATACAATAAGTAGTTGGCCCTCTGCAACCCAGAAAAGGGTTCTCACCACAGTCCAACCAGGCTGGCACCCATCATGGACTTCCAGCCTCCAGAGCTGTAAGAAAGAAATTTCTGTTGTGATAAGCCACCCAGGCTATGGTACTTTGCTACTGCAGCCTGAACTAAGACAGGGATCTATGATGCATTGGGCCAGTCCATTATTTCTATTGGTGAGTTGAACAAAGGGCTGTAGAGAGACTGGCTGGATGAGACACTAGGCAAAGGAAAACCACACGGTGTTGGGGCCAGAGTCGGTGCCAAGGCCAGCCAGACTCATGGGCAAGCTAGAGAGACTCTAGAGCTGGTCTTTGGGGAGCATGAACAGAGGGAAGTAGAGCTGCAAGAGCACGTGGCCCAGAGGGAGGGTTGTGGGGAGTGCCCTCCGTTTCCCGTGGCCCAGTTTCCTGTCCCTGGATGCTCCCTGCTTATTGTTGTCCTGCAGTGACCCCATCTAGTTTGAGTGTTTCTCTTCCTTGCAAGCAAATAGCTCCTGACCAGAAGAATGGCTTCTGATGGTCAGAGGTGACTCATCACAGGGCCAGGAATAGTCAGTCTCAGTAAGAGGATATGCAGCTTCCAGATGGGCCATAAAAGTCTGCATTGGTGCTGAAGTGCACCATTTACCCCATGCAGTCAGGGTAGGGCATGCCAGGCGACCATCCCTCTGGGCACAGGTGTCATATGTGAGGAGTGGGGAAGAGATGGAAAGTTACCATGGGCCTTTCGGATACCAGAAACTGTGTTAGGTGCTTTGCACATGTCTTCTTTTGTCCTTTTATGGTTATGGTAGGTTGAATAATGGACGCCCCCCCCCCCCCCCGCCACTGTGTGTATACATCCTAATCCTCAGAGTCTATACAATTTTATATGGTAAAAGGGACCTTGCAGATGTGATTAAGAATCGTGAGATTCTTTTTTTTTTTTTTTAACGTTTATTTCTTATTAAGAGACAGAGCATGAACAGGGGATGGGTGGAGAGAGAGGGAGACACAGAATCGGAAGAGTCTCTAGGCTCTGAGCCGTCAGCACAGAGCCCGACAAGGGGCTCGAGCTCACAAACCGCAAGATCATGACCTGAGCTGAGGTCGCACACTTAACCGACTGAGCCACCCAGGCGCCCCAAGGATCGTGAGATTCTTAACCACACTGTCCAGGTGGGCCCAATGTAACCACAAGGGTTTTTATTTTTTTAATTTTTAAAAATATTTATTTATTTTTGCGCGTGTGAGAGAGACACAGCATGAGTAGGGGAGGGGCAGAGACAGAGGGAGACACAGAATCTGAAGCAGTCTCCAGGCTCTGAGCTGTCAGCACAGAGCCCGAGACGGGGCTCCAACTCACAAACCAGGAGATCACGACCTGAACTGAAGTCGGATGCTTAACCGACTGAGCCGCCCAGATGCCCCACCATCAGGGTTTTTATAAGAGGGAGACAGTCAAGTCAGAGGCAGAAAAGGCAATGTGAGGAATCAGAGGTTGGAGTGATGTGCTTTCAAGATTGAGGCAGGGGCCACAAGCCAAGAAATATAAGCAGCCACTAAAAGCTGAAAAAAGCAAGGAACTGGGTCCTCCCCTCAGAACCTCCAGAAGGAACCAGTCCTGCTGACCACCTTGACTTTGATTTTTTTTTTATCAAGTTTTAAATTGTAATTCCAGTATAGTTAACATGCGGTGTTATATCAGTTTCAGGTGCCCAATACAGTGACTCAGCAAATGTATACATTACTCAGTGCTTATCACGGTAAGTGTAGTCTTTAATCCCCACCACCCCATCACCTAGTTCACCAATCCCTTCATTCACCTCCCCTCTGGTAACCATCAGTTTGTTCTCTGTAGTTAAGAGTCTGTTTCTTGGCTCGTCTCTCTCTCTCTCTTTTTTCCCTTTGCTCACTTGTTTTGTTTCTTAAAGTCCACATATGAGTGAAATCATATGGTATTTGTCTTTCTCTGAGTGACTTATTTCACTTAACATAATACTCTCTAGCTCCATCCGTGTTGTTGCAAATGGCAAGATTTAATTCTTTTTGGTGGCTGAATAATATTCCATTGTGTATATATACCACATCTTCTTTACCCATTCAGCTATTCATGGATACTTGGGCTGCTTCCATAATTTAGCTATTGCAAATAATACTGCAACAAACATTGGGGTGCATACATCACATTGAATTAATGTTTTTGTGTTCTTTGGGTAAATACCCAGTACTGTGATTGCTAGATCACAGGTAGTTCTATTTTTAACTTTTTGACGAACCTCTATACTATTTTCCAAAGTGGCCGCACCAGTTTGCATTCCTACCAACAGTGCAGGAGGATTCCTTTCTCTCCACATCCTTGCCAACCCCTGTTGTTTCTTGTGTTTTAGATATTACCCATTCTGACAGGTATGAGGTGATATCTCATTTGATTTGCAACTCCCTGATGATGCATGATGTTGGGCATCTTTTCATGTGTTTGTTGGCCATGTAGATGTTTTCTTTGGAGAAATGTCTGTTCACGTCTTCTGCCATTTTTTAAATTGGATTATTTGCTTTTTGGGTGTTAAGTTGTATCAGTTCTTTATGTATTTTGGATACTAACCCTTTTTTGGATAGGTCATTTGCAAATGTCGTCTCCTGTTTAGTAGGTTGCCTTTTAGTTTTATTGATTGTTTCCTTCATTGTGCAGAAGCTTTTTATTTTGATGTAGTCCCAATAGTTTATTTTTACTTTTATTTTCCTTGCCTCAGAAGATACCTCTAGAAAAACGTTGCTACAGCCGATGTCAGAGAAGTTACCGCTTGGGCTCTCTTGTGGGATTTTTATGCTTCCAGGTCTCACATTTCAGTGTTTAATCCACCTTGGATTTAATCCACCTAGACCACCTTGACTTTAGCCTAGTGAATCAGAGTTCAGACTTCTGACCTCCAGAACTTTGAGAGAGTAAATCTGTGTTGTTTTAAGCCACTAAATTTGTGTCAGTTGGTTATAGAAGCAATTGGACACTAACACGATCATATTCTTACATTCCCCATTTCTACAAAAAAGCTCAGTGTGCTTGAATAACTTTCCCAAGGACTCACAGCTAGTGAGAGATGGAACCAAGCTTTGGTTCCAACGCTGTCAGACTCAGAACCTGTGTTTCCTACCCTCTGATTTTGCTGCCTGAGGAGTCATCTTTCCGAAGTACACCTTCGAACACATCAAAAACTCAATCTGTGTGCAGCAGGTTAACGCAGGGCTACCTGGAGACAGAAAATAGGTGCGGTGACCTCTCAATATCCTTCCTTTCAACATTTCCAGGAAGTGTATATTTGCCAACTGTGCAGAAGTGCATGTGATCCCCTGTGGCCCCATGGCTGGGCCCTCTCGGCTAGATCTGGCATCAGGGTCTCATAGGTGCCTGCTTCTTTGAGGATGCAGGAGAAGGTCTGATTTATTATGGTGCCTTCCCCAATTTCATGCCAAATGATTCAATTACGGTCACCCTCAGCACTCAGGAGAGGTTTTCTGCTGGCTTACAAAGATGAGACCTGGGTGGCCTGGAGCATGTTGGAAAATTTCACCTTATTATTTATTGGAGGGGAAGGTGGCATTTCTCCCACTTTAGAGTAGGCTAGTTAATCACCACGTATGGGAGGAGAGGAAGGAAAAAATCTCCGTTTCTAAAGCGAAGCCAGGTTTTAATGAGGAAATATGGCAGTGTTTTTACTTTATTTTCCCTGGCCACCCCATGCTTCTCAGCTCAGAGTTACTTCTGCTCTGCTGAAAGGGGTGAATGTTTATTGGCTTCTCACTAACATAAAAACAATGCTTTCCATTTATTAAGCACTTACTATGTGCCAGGCACGGTGCTGGGCAATTTACAAGTACCTTAACCTAAGCCTGCAAAGTAAGTATTACTATGCTCATCTCATAAATTGGGAAGCCAAGGCTCAGATAAATGAAGGAATCTGCCCCAAACACCCAACAGGTCAGCTACGATTCAAACCTACTTTTTTCCAAGACTGGAATGTTTTTTACAAAAGTGATGGCATGTTTTTTTACCTGGGTATTTTAATGCTCGCTGCTTTGCATCCTGCGGGTCTCAGATGTCCCTTCCTTCATGTAGCCTGACCCCTCAAGGCTAGGTCCTCCTTGGTACTGGGTGCTTGTCTACTCAGTGCTATGTTTCATGCTGTATTGTGATGGTCTGCTCGTTATCTGTGTCCCCACTCTCCCATAGACCCTTGAGGGCAAAGCCTTTGTCTTTTTCACCATTGCATGCCATGTGCCCAGCACAGAGCCTGCACTCAATAATTGATTGTTGACTGTATAAAGGAATGTATGCCGCACTCACTTACCCAAATGCTGTCACGTGAACTTTAGATATTATTTGGGGAAGGCACCATAATTTGCAAAGTGCATTCAAATATTATCACTTTAAAAATGTATGGAACTCATAAAAGGTGATAGAAATGACTCATTATGATGAGTTTATTGGAACCACTTTTTGGCGTTCAGCTAAACCTTAAAAGACTTGGGGTAATTACCACATGCAAGACAATTCCCTGCTTTTTGATGACAGTTTATCAAATTGGTTTCCTTAGCACCAAGATTCCCTACAGACTGGTGTAAAAAGGCTATTAAAAACATTACCTTGTTCCCAGAGTATATTTGGACATTTGTTTTCAAGGCCACCTTTTGGATCTGTTCATCCCAGTCGCTCACTCCATTTCTGGCTCCAAAGGCATTCCTCTGGGCCCATGTGAAAGCAAGTGCATTAAAGGCAGGGCTCTGTCTTATTCCCTGCCATGTGCCCCCGGCACCTAGGATGTGCCTAGCTCATAGGAGTCTCTCAATTAATATTTATTGCCTAACTGATGGGCTTTTCCTATTTAATATAGTGAAGAGGTCAGAGAAGGGAAAAAGGTCGCCTGCAGGAGGTGGGAACTTGTCAGGATCTCATTCCCTAATGTAATGGATGCTGCCTACCTGGTTTGTCTACTATCCCAGCCCACCCAGCCAGGTGGAATCATCCACCTGCCATGCCCCATACTCCTTTATACCAAACAAGTCCTGAACGCCAGCATGTTCTAGGGAATTACTCAAATCCTCTCTCATTGCTCACTTTTGCCATCGACCTCTCCCTTTCATTTTGTCTCTTGGTGCCAAACTTCTGGACATGGCCGTAAGCTCTGGTCCTCAGCTTTATCCTGGCCCATGGTCTTTCATTGGAGTCAGAGTGCCTGAGTTTGAATTTAAGCTTGGCCTTCTGTCCAGCTGTGTGGCTTTGGGTAAATTCCTTCACCTCTCTGCTCTTCACTTTCTTCGTTAGTAAAATGAAGATAATAGGTGTGCCCCCTCAAAGGGCTGTTGAGAGGATGAGATGAGTTCGTGTTTGTAAAGTGCTTAGACCAGCACCCAGCACACGGTATGCATCAAATCTCTGTTTGCTGTTATTATAATCCCTATTGATATTATTATAATAATGTCCTTCTTGAGCTCTCAATAGGCTGTCACAGAAAGGCAGACAGAGTGTCAGCGCAGGAGGGAACCCTTGCTAATATCCATGACATCTGCAGGGGTGTGGTGATGCGGACTATTGCCAGAAGGAAGTTCTTCCCCACAGCCAACCAAGAACACACCGAGGGTAAAAGCTGTTTGCTTTGCTGCTTTATTGGATCATTTCTCAGTCCACGCTGAACTCTTTGTTGCCTGGAAGGCTCTTCTGTCTCTGACTGTCCCCCTTCTTCTCTGCTTCCACTCTGGGATCCTCCTGGTCTCTTCAGGTTCTTGCTTCTCCCCACAGAGTCCCGACTCCATCCTGAAGGGCCTCATCACGGTCCCAACCTTGGTCCTCCAGGTTCTGCTGAGTCATCAGAGTGAAGCCTCCCTAAGACCAAAACCTTGTGCTTTGCATTATAGATGGCCTCTTACAGGAGAGCCGGCGGCGGGTGGAGGGGGGGGGCGGTCATTTGTCCAAGCAAAGTGCCTCTTTTTCTGCCTTTCCAAGGACCTGCACTCAGGAAGGGGTTAGAGTGGGCAGAAGAGAATGAGGGCACAGGTAAGGCAGTCCCTTCCCATCTAACAGAGCACAGGAAGAGAGCCTTTCCTGGGGGTGATTGTGGGGGTGGGTGCGGTCTTCAGCCTGGAGGGGGTGAATTGCGTGGGATCAAGCTGCACCCTGGAGTTTAATTTCAAGCCATGCAGCTGGAGCCTGACTCTGCTACTAAAAACCACCTGCTCTCATCACCATGCAGACCCTGATGAAAAGAGGCATTAATTTACAAGAAGGGCACGAAGTAGCAGACGTGTGTCAATATGCGACTTTCGACTCAGGAGAGGAAATAAATCTCATTTTGGGATTGATGTCATGATTGACTTTAGAGCATATAAACTTGTTATGTAATTGATCTCTGAGCAGAGTGAGAATGTGGCGAGCAGGTACGGGTTGCTCGTCTGACATTTTGTTCGCGGCCTCTCTTCCCCATTTTGGCTTCTTTTCCTCTCTCCCGGGGAAGCTGGCCTGGGCTAATGAGAACGGATCGGTTTTTCTTTTTCTTTTCTTTTCTTTTCTTTTCTTTTCTTTTCTTTTCTTTTAAGTTTATTTATTTGTTTTGAGAGAAAGAGAGAGGGAGAGAGAGCGCATGCACGCAAGTGGGGGAGGGGCAGAGAGAGAGAGGGAGAGAGAGAATCCCAGGTAGCCTCCACACGGTCAGTGCAGAGTCCAATATGGGGCTCGAACTCACAAACCATGAGATCATGCCCTGAGCCAAAGTCAGATGGTTAACCGACTGAGCCACCCAGGTGTCCCTGTTTTTCTTTTTAAAGATATCCTGGGGAAAGGTATGCCAAAATAACTTTGACTCCTTAGTCTCCTGTGTGACCCCTTGTTCTGGCCACCAACTTATGCTCTGGGTTGGCATCCTGCATGCTGTGTCCTGGGTCAGTTTCTGTTAGTTTCAAATGGCTGAGGGGATGAACGGCGGTAGGTCTGAGTCCTTGAAAGGCTGTAGCAGTGGTTGTCTTGTGGTCTGTCCATCCCTAGACACATCCACCACCACTACCACCATCGTGCCCCTCCCTTCTGCTCACGGCCTCCCTTACTTCTGCCATGATCCTTCTCACCACCCCCCCCCATCTTCATTAGACCGGTGAGCGGCGACAGAATAGTTGGGTCCTGTGGATGGGAGCATGGTGTTAGCTGTGAGGAGAAGCAAACCACTAAATTTTAGGAGTCTGAATATCTTGGCTTTGAAGCTTGGTCTGATTTATTTATGGGCTGGCCTCTGTCACCCAGAGTACAGCATTATATCAGCCAGCGTGCTGAAGGTGCCCCCAGTGGTTTATGGCTGTGATAATGGAGTTGTTACGGGCCCCAGTGAGCTGAAATTTATCAAGGCCCAGTTCTTCCCTGTGTGGCTGGCTCTGAGATGTCCCTTAACCTCCTTTAACAACAATAACAGTAATCATAATAAATAACAATAGTGTAGAAGTAATCATCATGATGATGATTATAATTATAATAATAAAATATCTCAAGCCTACCGATGTATGCCTGGCACATACATTAACACTTATACATTATTTTATGCTCCTCAGACCGTCCTTAAAGTAGACATTATTCGATCACTAACTTACAGGTGAGGAAACTGATGCATGTTGAGGTTAAGCAGTGTCCCCAAGGCCACGGAGTTGGTAGGATTTGAGCTGGGAATTTGAATCCAGTGGTTTTTATTTTGTTATTTATTATTGTTTTTAAAACTTGTTATGGGTATTGTTCGGAGTGCTTTATTTGTTCCCCAGACCGATAGCCTCTGTGGAGATAAAAGAAGATTCCTGAAGTGAGAACAAATGCTACTTCTGGACAGCAGCAGAGTCTGCCCCCACGATCACTTGCATTTGGCACTGCTCCCTTGGAAGCCACGGGGGTTTCTAATCTGAACTTTGTGTGCTCTGATAGCAAGGAGAGTTGTGTGCTGGTTAAGGGACCAGAACCTTGTGGTTACAAAAAGAGGAATTCTCATGTTCCCCCCCCCCCCCATGAAAAATAGGCATTCTGGCATTCTGATTTATAACAGTTTGTTGTGAGTTTGGTTACTGGGAGTCTGTCCAGAGTGATGAGTTCATCAGCTCTTGGCCCTGCAAGCTGAGGTCCAGACCCAGGGATGTGGCAGTAGGGTTGAGGACCAATCTGGCCAGAGGTGGTCAGCTGCTTGCCTGCTGTGGTTTCCACTCCAATATGGCCTTGGATCAGTCTAGAGAAGAGGTTGGCAAACTATGGTCCTGGGGCCAAGTCAGGCCCTTTGCTTGGTTTTGTAAGTAAAATTTATTGGCAAACAGCTATGTTCATTCATTTTCCTATTGTCTATGACTCAATAGCAGAGTTGAGCTTGAATGGCCCACAAAACTTACAATTTCTATTGTTTGGTCCTCTGTAGAGAAGTTCACCAATTTGGGGTATAGAATGTCATTGCCTGCTGGGGTGGGAGGAATTTCAGAGTGGGGAATCACAGAGTCAGGAAAGTGAGGAAATCCCAAAAGGTTGAAGAGGAGAAGGGTTTGGGAGAAAACACTGGCTTCCAGAGAAAGGAGGGAGGGGAGTGGAAGGAGAATATAGACCTTCAGCAGACCTGGCAATAGCCCCAAAAGACGAGCCAGGAAATATTAGGAAATCGATAAATCTGCTCCCTTTAATTCCTTTGTCTCTGCGGGGGATGCAAAGCTGTTTGCAGAGATTATGAGAAAATATGTGTTGAATGTCTGGCAAAAGGCCAAGTCTCGAGATGGTCCTTCTGAAAGCCTGGCTGGCGACAGGGCTCTCATCTACTATTTGTCTTCTCTGCCTCTGGGCTCTGACTTTAGGACCCTGAACTTGATGTTTCTTGGAAATCCATCATCCTCTATAGCCAACTGGTCCCCAAACCCTGTCTACTCTGACTCCTTAAATATATCTTCAGTCTGTCCCTTCCTTTCCATCTCCACTGCCATAATCATAAGGCCTCATCATCTCCCACTAGGATTACTATAATTACATCTGCCTGCCTGTTTATCCATCCATCCATCCATCCATCCATCCATCCATCTATCCAGTTGTACTGAGTGCCTGCTGTGTGCCATGTACTGAGCTAAGCCCTGGGATAGAATGCTGAGAATGATACAGTCCTTGTCTTCAAGGCCTCATAGCTAATGGTCTTTAATAACTGATTTTCTACTTCCAGACTCACCTCCACCCAGGTTTTTCTTCTTCCCTGTTTTCAGGGTGCTCTTTTGAAAGCACACATTTGATTCTGCTATTCTAGTTAAAACATCTTCATAATTTCCCAGTAATTTGCCTATAGGACAAACTCCCCAGTCCTTAGTGAGGCTCCTTTGCAAATTGATCCCTATTTATCTTTTCAGGCTTTTCTCCCATAAATCTAAACTTTAGTGAATGATTTCCAATTATAGTTCAAGCCCAACAATGATGTTTAATACTGTGTTAATCAGGGTAAGTAATGCTGGGCTCTGCAGAGGTAACAAATAAATGCTGAAATGTCAGTGCCTTAATGCAGTAAAACTTTATATACCACTTATATACAGCCCAATGTGCTGTTCCTGGTTGGGTGGCTTTCCTGGGCAGCTCCCCTCCAAGCAATGACTTGGGGATCAAGGTTTCCTCTATCTCTAAAAGTGTCTGCAAATTCAGCCCAGAGTCATCCAACCAATGGCAGAGGAGAGGATGAAAGTGCCTGGAGGGGTACTCAAGAAGTGTTAGGAGCCAGATCTTATACCACTTTCATAGGCTAGAGCTCAATCACGTGACCCCAGTTAACTGCAGGGGATCCTGGGCAATGTAGTTTAGCTGTGTGCCCAAGAGGATGAAGAAATGGACTTGATGACTGAATAGCATTGTCTCTATCATTTAAATCTTTGTGTCTTTGTCCCTGGTGTTTCTTCTGCCTAGACTCTCCTTCCCCTGCTGTTCTTGGCATGTGGACATCTCCTTATCCTTCCAGGCTTTGCCTCACATCAACACTCCTGGGAAGACGTTCCTGGCCCCACATGGGCCCTGGTCCATTTCTTTGCTTCCCCAGTGCTTTGTCTAATGTTAACACTGATCAGATTTTTCTATGTGCCAGACCCTGTTCTGAGCTCTTTACATGCATTAACCCTTATGACCCCCTCACACAAACTCTGTGAAGTAGGTACTATTATTCTCCCCAACTCAAAGATGAGGAAACTGAGGCTTAGGGGATATCACAGTTCATGGTACTGATTCATTTTCCTGTCTGTCACTCCAGTGGGACCATGAAGAGGCAGGAGCCTGGTATTATTCATCTTCTTGCCTGAAAATGGTATGTCCTCAGCAGCTATTTATTGTACGAAGAAACATTACCACTCAATACATTAATATATATTGGTGAATTTATTTCATATGGACCCATAATGGGGTATGCTCAACAAACGATCATTCCCGGTTGGCTCAAGAACTGAGTCATCAGTCAGTGATGGATAGCTCATTCCTTTAGAAGGAGCATATGACCAGCTGGACACTCCAGTGGTGTTTGCAGATGCTGCAGCAGAAATTGGCTGCTGACACAGCACTTGCTTTGCAAGCTGTTCTCTCCTGGTTGTTGGGGATTTGCATGGTGATCTTCAAACAGCTGGGCTCCATTGTGATCCATCATGTGCCAGGCTCACTCGCATTTGCTCCTGACCCCAAAACTTGAGACAAATCAGGTGTCAGTCACATGCCTTTAATTTGACCTTTGGAAAAGCCTTGGTTCCATCATTTTATAAGGTAGCCAGCAGCACTTTTTGGCTCAAAGAACTAGCAGTGCAGTTAAATGGATCCAAATGAGCCGAGCCTGAATTATGTGCTAACCCTTGAGTGAGGTGTTGGTGATATGAAGATGAATAAGGTGTGTATGGTTCATGAATTGTAAGTGCTCACAGCCTGGGGCCGAAGGAGGAGATAGATGAGCAATAATGCCTGTCTGAGAGGGTTGTTGTGCGGCCACAGGTGGAGCCTTTGCACAGTACTGGACACACTAGTAAGTGCTCAATGAGTATTAACTGTTATATTATTATGAATAGGTGATGAATCTTATCTTGGTGACATGTATGAAACACTTTTGGAGCCAAATATCCAGTCGTGCCTGAGGAGTTCTGGGAGGCATTCACAGAGGGAGTAAGATTGGAATATGGCTCCAATGGGTGAGTAGGAATGCTTTTAGGAGAAGACAATGGTAAGGGTGGGGACGGGCATTGGAGGCTGAGGAAACTAGGGGTATAGAACATATTTTCTTTTTCTCTGAGGACAGCAGGTAGGCTTTGGCAAAAAGTGTAGTGGGTACTATGGGAGAAAAGAGGGGAAATGAGAAGTATGGTGTGGCAAGCAGAACATGGCTCCCCTGCTGCCAAATGCCTGCATCCTAATCTTTGGTACTTTGATTATGTCACCTCACATGGCGATGGGGAATTAAAATTGTCAATGGAATGAAGGTGGCTAATCAGCTGGTCTTAAAATGGGAGATTATCCTGTATTCCCTGGGTGGCCTTTGTGTAATCACAAGTGTCCTTAAAAGTGGAGGCAGAAGAAGGAGTTAAAGTGATGCAGAGTGAGAAGGGGAAACAAAGGAGTCATGAGCCAAAGAATGTGGTGGCCTCTGGAAGCTGTAAAAGGAAAGGAAATGGATATTCCTCTATAGTCTCCAGAAATGAACCACAGCCCTGCTCACATCTTGCTTTTCCTTCCGTGACACCTGTGCCAGACTTTTAACCTTCCTTCCGTGACACCTGTGCCAGACTTTTAACCTTGAGAATTGAAAAATAATAAATTGCAGTGTATTTGGACCTCATCAAGATAAAAAGCTTCTGCACAGTGAAAGAAACAGTCAACAAAACTAAAAGGCAGCTTACAGAATGGGAGAAGAGATTTGCAAATGACATATCAAATAAAGGGTTAGTATCCAAAATCTATAAAGAACTTATCAAACTCAACACCCCCAAAATGAATAATCCAGTGAAGAAATGGGCAAAAGACATGAACAGACACTTTTCCAAAGAAGACATCCAGATGGCTAACGGTCACATGAAAACATGCTCAACATCACTCATCATCAGGGAAATACAAATCAAAACCCCAATGAGATATCACTTCACACCCATCAGAATTGCTAAAATTAACAACTCAGGCAACAACACATGTTGGCAGGGATGAGAAGAGAGGGGAGCACTTTTGCACTGCTGGTGGGAATGCAAACTGATGTAGCCTCTCTGGAAAACAGTATGGAGGTTCCTCAAAAAATTGAAAATAGAACCACCTTATGACCCAGGAACTGCACTATTAGGTATTTATCCAAAGGATACAAAAATGCTGATTCGAGATCTTGAGGGAAGATGGCGGCGTAGGAGGACGCTGGGCTCACCGCGTGTCCTGCTGATCACTTAGATTCCACCTACACCTGCCTAAATAACCCAGAAAACTGCCAGAGGATTAGCAGAACGGAGTCGCCAGAGCCAAGCGCAGACGAGAGGCCCACGGAAGAGGGTAGGAAGGGCGGCGAGGCGGTGCGCGCTCCACGGACTGGCGGGAGGGAGCCGGGGCGGAGGGGCGGCTCGCCGGCCAAGCAGAGCCCCCGAGTCTGGCTTGCAAAAAGCGGAGGGGCCTGACGGACTGTGTTCCGACAGCAAGCGCGACTTAGCGGCTGGGAGGTCATAAGTTAACAGCTCTGCTCAGAAAGCGGGAAGGCTGGAGGACAAAGGGAAGGAAAGCTGCTGAGCCCCCGGATGACAGAGATCAGTTTGGTGGGGAACAAAGGCGCTCGCCAGCGCCATCTTCCCCGCCCATCCCCCAGCCAAAATCCCAAAGAGAACCAGTTCCTGCCAGGGAACTTGCTCACTCAGCGCAAACACCCAACTCTGCGCTTCTGCGGAGCCAAACCTCCGGCAGCGGATCTGACTCCCTCCCGCTGCCACAGGGCCCCTCCTGAAGTGGATCACCTAAGGAGAAGCAAGCTAAGCCTGCCCCTCCTGCCCCTGCGCACCTTGCCTACCCACCCCAGCTAAGACGCCAGATCCCCAGCATCACAAGCCTGGCAGTGTGCAAGTAGCCCAGACAGGCCACCCCACTCCACAGTGAATCCCGCCCCTAGGAGAGGGGAAGAGAAGGCACGCACCAGTCTGACTGTGGCCCCAGCGGTGGGCTGGGGGCAGACATCAGGTCTGACTGCGGCTCCGCCCACCAACTCCAGTTATACACCACAGCACAGGGGAAGTGCCCTGCAGGTCCTCACCACGCCAGGGACTATCCAAAATGACCAAGCGGAAGAATTCCCCTCAGAAGAATCTCCAGGAAATAACAACAGCTAATGAGCTGATCAAAAAGGATTTAAATAATATAACAGAAAGTGAATTTAGAATAATAGTCATAAAATTAATCGCTGGGCTTGAAAACAGTATAGCTGACAGCAGAGAATCTCTTGCTACAGAGATCAAGGGACTAAGGAACAGTCACGAGGAGCTGAAAAACGCTTTAAATGAAATGCATAACAAAATGGAAACCACCACAGCTCGGATTGAAGAGGCAGAGGAGAGAATAGGTGAACTAGAAGATAAAGTTATGGAAAAAGAGGAAGCTGAGAAAAAGAGAGAAAAAAATCCAGGAGTATGAGGGGAAAATTAGAGAACTAAGTGATACACTAAAAAGAAATAATATACGCATAATTGGTATCCCAGAGGAGGAAGAGAGAGGGAAAGGTGCTGAAGGGGTACTTGAAGAAATAATAGCTGAGAACTTCCCTGAAGTGGGGAAGGAAAAAGGCATTGAAATCCAAGAGGCACAGAGAACTCCCTTCAGACGTAACTTGAATCGATCTTCTGCACGACATATCATAGTGAAACTGGCAAAATACAAGGATAAAGAGAAAATTCTGAAAGCAGCAAGGGGTAAACGTGCCCTCACATATAAAGGGAGACCTATAAGACTCATGACTGATCTCTCTTTTGAAACTTGGCAGGCCAGAAAGAGTTGGCACGAGATTTTCAGTGTGCTAGACAGAAAAAATATGCAGCCGAGAATCCTTTATCCAGCAAGCCTGCCATTTAGAATAGAAGGAGAGATAAAGGTCTTCCCAAACAAACAAAAACTGAAGGCATTTGTCACCACTAAACCAGCCCTACAAGAGATCCTAAGGGGGACCCTGTGAGACAAAGTACCAGAGACATCACTACAAGCATAAAACATACAGACATCACAATGACTCTAAACCCACATCTTTCTATAATAACACTGAATGTAAATGGATTAAATGCGCCAACCAAAAGACATAGGGTATCAGAATGGATAAAAAAACAAGACCCATCTATTTGCTGTCTACAAGAGACTCATTTTAGACCTGAGGACACCTTTAGATTGAGAGTGAGGGGATGGAGAACTATTTATCATGCTACTGGAAGCCAAAAGAAAGCTGGAGTAGCCATACTTATATCAGACAAACTAGACTTTAAATTAAAGGCTGTAACAAGAGATGAAGAAGGACATTATATAATAGTGACAGGGTCTATCCATCAGGAAGAGCTAACAATTATAAATGTCTATGCGCCGAATACCGGAGCGCCCAAATATATAAAACAACTACTCATAAACACAAGCAACCTTATTGAGAAGAATGTGGTAATTGCAGGGGACTTTAACACCCCACTTACAGAAATGGATAGATCATCTAGACACACGGTCAATAAAGAAACAAGGGCCCTGAATGAGACATTGGAGCAGATGGACTTGACAGATATATTTAGAACTCTGCATCCCAAAGCAACAGAATATACTTTCTTCTCGAGTGCACATGGAACATTCTCCAAGATAGATCATATACTGGGTCACAAAACAGCCCTTCATAAGTTTACAAGAATTGAAATCATACCATGCATACTTTCAGACCACAATGCTATGAAGCTTGAAATCAACCACAGAAAAAAGTCTGGAAAACCTCCAAAAGCATGGAGGTTAAAGAACACCCTACTAACGAATGAGTGGGTCAACCAGGCAATTAGAGAAGAAATTAAAAAATATATGGAAACAAACGAAAATGAAAATACAACAATCCAAACGCTTTGGGACGCAGCAAAAGCAGTCCTGAGAGGAAAATACATTGCAATCCAGGCCTATCTCAAGAAACAAGAAAAATCCCAAATACAAAATCTAACAGCACACCTAAAGGAAATAGAAGCAGAACAGCAAAGGCAGCCTAAACCCAGCAGAAGAAGAGAAATAATAAAGATCAGAGCAGAAATAAACAATATAGAATCTAAAAAAACTGTAGAGCAGATCAACGAAACCAAGAGTTGGTTTTTTGAAAAAATAAACAAAATTGACAAACCTCTAGCCAGGCTTCTCAAAAAGAAACGGGAGATGACCCAAATAGATAAAATCATGAATGAAAATGGAATTATGACAACCAATCCCTCAGAGATACAAACAATTATCAGGGAATACTATGAAAAATTATATGCCAACAAATTGGACAACCTGGAAGAAATGGACAAATTCCTGAACACCCACACTCTTCCAAAACTCAATCAGGAGGAAATAGAAAGCTTGAACAGACCCATCACCAGCGAAGAAATTGAATCGGTTATCAAAAATCTCCCAACAAATAAGAGTCCAGGACCAGATGGCTTCCCAGGGGAGTTCTACCAGACGTTTAAAGCAGAGATAATACCTATCCTTCTCAAGCTATTCCAAGAAATAGAAAGGGAAGGAAAACTTCCAGACTCATTCTATGAAGCCAGTATTACTTTGATTCCTAAACCAGACAGAGACCCAGTAAAAAAAGAGAACTACAGGCCAATATCCCTGATGAATATGGATGCAAAAATTCTCAATAAGATACTAGCAAATCGAATTCAACGGCATATAAAAAGAATTATTCACCATGATCAAGTGGGATTCATTCCTGGGATGCAGGGCTGGTTCAATATTCGCAAATCAATCAACGTGATACATCACATTAACAAAAAAAAAGGAGAAAAACCATATGATCCTGTCAATCGATGCAGAAAAGGCCTTTGACAAAATCCAGCACCCTTTCTTAATAAAAACCCTTGAGAAAGTTGGGATAGAAGGAACATACTTAAAGATCATAAAAGCCATTTATGAAAAGCCCACAGCTAACATCATCCTCAACGGGGAAAAACTGAGAGCTTTTTCCCTGAGATCAGGAACACGACAGGGATGCCCACTGTCACCGCTGTTGTTTAACATAGTGCTGGAAGTTCTAGCATCAGCAATTAGACAACAAAAGGAAATCAAAGGCATCAAAATTGGCAAAGATGAAGTCAAGCTTTCGCTTTTTGCAGATGACATGATATTATACATGGAAAATCCGATAGACTCCACCAAAAGTCTGCTAGAACTGATACATGAATTCAGCAAAGTTGCAGGATACAAAATCAATGTACAGAAATCAGTTGCATTCTTATACACTAACAATGAAGCAGCAGAAAGACAAATAAGGAAACTGATCCCATTCACAATTGCACCAAGAAGCATAAAATACCTAGGAATAAATCTAACCAAAGATGTAAAGGATCTGTATGCTGAAAACTATAGAAAGCTTATGAAGGTAATTGAAGAAGATTTAAAGAAATGGAAAGACATTCCCTGCTCATGGATTGGAAGAATAAATATTGTCAAAATGTCAATCCTACCCAAAGCTATCTACACATTCAATGCAATCCCAATCAAAATTGCACCAGCATTCTTCTCGAAACTAGAACAAGCAATCCTAAAATTCATATGGAACCACAAAAGGCCCCGAATAGCCAAAGTAATTTTGAAGAAGAAGACCAAAGCAGGAGGCATCACAATCCCAGACTTTAGCCTCTACTACAAAGCTGTCATCATCAAGACAGCATGGTATTGGCACAAAAACAGACACATAGACCAATGGAATAGAATAGAAACCCCAGAACTAGACCCACAAACGTATGGCCAACTCATCTTTGACAAAGCAGGAAAGAACATCCAATGGAAAAAAGACAGTCTCTTTAACAAATGGTGTTGGGAGAACTGGACAGCAACATGCAGAAGGTTGAAACTAGACCACTTTCTCACACCATTCACAAAAATAAACTCAAAATGGATCAAGGACCTCAATGTGAGACAGGAAACCATCAAAACCCTAGAGGAGAAAGCAGGAAAAGACCTCTCTGACCTCAGCCGTAGCAATCTCTTACTCGACACATCCCCAAAGGCAAGGGAATTAAAAGCAAAAGTGAATTACTGGGACCTTATGAAGATAAAAAGCTTCTGCACAGCAAAGGAAACAACCAACAAAACTAAAAGGCAACCAACGGAATGGGAAAAGATATTTGCAAATGACATATCGGACAAAGGGCTAGTATCCAAAATCTATAAAGAGCTCACCAAACTCCACACCCAAAAAGCAAATAACCCAGTGAAGAAATGGGCAGAAAACATGAATAGACACTTCTCTAAAGAAGACATCCGGATGGCCAACAGGCACATGAAAAGATGTTCAGCGTCGCTCCTTATCAGGGAAATACAAATCAAAACCACACTCAGATATCACCTCACGCCAGTCAGAGTGGCCAAAATGAACAAATCAGGAGACTCTAGATGCTGGAGAGGATGTGGAGAAACGGGAACCCTCTTGCACTGTTGGTGGGAATGCAAATTGGTGCAGCCGCTCTGGAAAGCAGTGTGGAGGTTCCTCAGAAAATTAAAAATAGACCTACCCTATGACCCAGCAATAGCACTGCTAGGAATTTATCCAAGGGACACAGGAGTACTGATGCATAGGGGCACTTGTACCCCAATGTTCATAGCAGCACTCTCAACAATAGCCAAATTATGGAAAGAGCCTAAATGTCCATCAACTGATGAATGGATAAAGAAATTGTGGTTTATATACACTATGGAATACTACGTGGCAATGAGAAAAAATGAAATATGGCCTTTTGTAGCAACGTGGATGGAACTGGAGAGTGTGATGCTAAGTGAAATAAGCCATACAGAGAAAGACAGATACCATATGGTTTCACTCTTATGTGGATCCTGAGAAACTTAACAGGAACCCATGGGGGAGGGGAAGGAAAAAAAAAAAAAGAGGTTAGAGTGGGAGAGAGCCAAAGCATAAGAGACTGTTGAGAACTGAGAGCAAACTGAGGGTTGATGGGGGGTGGGAGGGAGGAGAGGGTGGGTGATGGGTATTGAGGAGGGCACCTTTTGGGATGAGCACTGGGTGTTGTATGGAAACCAATTTGACAATAAATTTCATATATAAATAAAAAAAATAAATAAATAAAAATAAAAAAAATGCTGATTCAAAGGAGTACATGCACCCCATGTTTATAGCAGCACTACCAACAATAGCCAAGTTATGGAAAGGGCCCAAATGTCCATTGATGGATGAATGGATAAAGAAGATGTTGTATATGTATACAATGCAATATTCCTCAGCAACCAAAAAAGAATGAAATCTTGCCATTGGTGACAACATGGGTGGAACGAGAGTGTACTATGCTAATTGATAGAAGTCAGAAAAAGACAAATACCATATGATTTCACTAATATGTGGAATTTAAGAAACAAAACAGATGGCCACAGGGGAAGGGAAGGAAAAATAAGATAAAAACAGAGAGGGAGACAAACCATAAGAGACTCTTAAATACAGAAACAAACTGAGGGTTGCTGGGGGAGGGTGGCAGGGGATGAGCTAAATGGGTAATGGGTACTAAGGAGGGCACTTGTTGGAATGAACACTGGTGTTGCACATCAGTGATGAGTCACTAAATTCTACTCCTGAAACCATTATTACACTATATGTTAACCAACTTGGATTAAATACAATGAAAACAAAACAAAACAAAACAAGACAATAAATTTGAAGTGTTTAAGACACCAAGGTTGTGGTAATCTGTTACTGTCACAGTAGGATATTAATACAGATCAGGAAGACAGAATGAACGAGAGGAGTCTGAGAGGTGGGCCGGGCCAGGTTATGAAAGGCTTCCTAGGTCTCATTATCTTTCCCTGTAGGACAGAGATTCCAAACAAGTGGTTTGTCCCTTGACATGCTCTGAGGTCCAAAGATCAAATAACTTTGGGTATCATCACATACTCTAGCCCTCATCTGAAAATTCATCATGAACATTCATAATTTAAAGTACCCAAGAAGTTCTTCAGCAAAGAGATATGTTTAACTTTGTTTAATCAAATATTTCCCAAATTTACTTGATCATCAACTTCCCTCTCTCTCTCTCTTTTTGTTTTTACCTTAAGATCTGTTACCATGCCTGTTTTTTCACATAGGATCTGCTACTTTGGAAAATCCAGCTATAGATGACGAGAACCTGTCAGAATTTTAATTTTAATCAGTTAATTTGTTTGTTTTAGTTGAAAAGTAGTGTAACCTCATTATGAAAAATAGAGGGACGCCTGGGTGGCTCAGCTGGATAAGCACCGAGTTCAGCTCAGGTCATGATCTCTGGTTCATGAGTTCAAGCCCCGCACTGGGCTCTGTGCTGACAGCTGAGAGCGTGGAGCCTGCTTCAGGTTCTGTGTCTCCTTCTTTCTTTGCCGC
>NW_024412420.1:9471142-9692221 GCF_014898765.1 Herpailurus yagouaroundi | reverse complement strand
CACTCTCTCTCAAAAGAAAGAAAGAAAGAAAGAAAGAAAGAAAGAAAGAAAGAAAAGAAAGAAAAATAGAGAAGCCTATTGTATAGCAGCAAGTTAAAGAATCATGACCTGGAACTGACCAGGGTTATGGCTGGTTAACACAGATCCTCCAGGAATGAGATGAACATCACAGAGTCACTTACTGAGGATGTCAAGACCCATGTTGCAAGTAAGCAAGGAGGGAGGGAAGGGTTTGTTCTTCACTTTTGCCCCTGGGAGTAGGCGTTGCTCTCTAGGGAGTAAGGTCTTTATGAGAGAACTTAACAGAATTTAAAAATCATTTGGTGATGAGGGTACGGTCAGCAGACGGCATGGCAGCCCAGAGAGGGTGTGGGATGATTAAGGACTGAGCCCAGTATGCATCTGTCTGCTCTGCTGAGGGGACCAGACAAAATCCTCTTTCTCAATTGTAGTGTGGGTGGCATGAGCTTGGTGGATGGCATCTTGGATATTGAAATTTTGGAGCCAAACTGCCGCTAAAAGTATTGAGTCACAGACTTTGTTTGTTTCCATGCGGTTGGCAAAAATATCAAACCTGAGGGTGAGCAGCACCATCCTGTGGTTGAAGTAGGAGTGGGGGCTTGTGTATTAGTGCTTGACCAACTTGCTCTTGTGGATTCGGAGAGGTGTCAACTAAAAGGTCTTGCCTTGGGGCGCCTGCGTGGCTCAGTCGGTTGAGCTTCTGACTCTTGGTTTCTGCTCAGGTCATGATCTCAAGGTGGTGAGATCAAGCCCCATGTTGGGCCCCACGCTGAGTGCAGAGCTTACTTAAGACTCTCTCTCTCTCTCTCTCTCCTTCACCTTGTTGTGGCTTACCTAACCATCAGCAAACAATTTACAGTGCACCAATGAAAATACCTTCAGTGTATCTGTGTAACTACCTACATTGTACCAGTGCAACTGCCTACCATTGTAGGTAGTGTAACCGTCTACAGCGTCCCGGCGTAACTACCTCGAATGCACCAGCGTAACTATCTACAGTGCGCCAGTGGACTCAGCTAGAACGTACCAGTGTAACTACCTACATTGTACCTATGTGTGCCTACAGTGTGCCAGATTTTGTGTTTGCTTCTGGGGATTTTGGAGGATGAATAAGGCATAGGCATCCTGCAAAGACCTCAGAATCCAGGATACCTAGAAAATCTGGGAAATGGGGTAACAACTTGTCTGACAAAGCTCTGGTATTTGGAGGACAAGATGGGGGCATGTAACATAATGTGGGAGTGTTGGGGAAGGTTTCCTGGGAGAGATGATGCCTGAACTAGGTTTTGAAGGATGTGCAAGCAGTAGCCAGAAGCATATTGGCAGATGAGCATAAAGGGCATTATTATTATTTTTTATATTAAATATAATTTACTGTCAGATTGGTTTCCATACAACACTCAGTGCACATCCCAACAGGTGCCCTCCTCAATGCCCATCACCCACTTTCCCCTCCCTCCCACCCCCCCATCAACCCTCAGTTTGTTCTCAATATTTAAGTCTCTTATGGTTTGCCTCCCTCCCTCTCTGTAACTTTTTCACCCTTTCCCTCCCCCATGGCTCTCTGCTAAGTTTCTCAGGATCCACATATGAGTGAAAACATATGGTATCTGTCTTTCTCTGCCTGACTTATTTCACTTAGCATAATACTCTCCAGTTCCATCCACGTTTCTACCAATGGCCAGATTTCATTCTTTCTCATTACCAAGTTGTATTCCATTGTATATATAAACCACACCTTCCTTATCGATTTGTCAGTTGATGGACATTTAGGCTCTTTCCATAATGTGGCTATTGTTGAAAGTGCTACTATAAACATTGGGGTACAAGTGCCCCTATGCATCAGCACTCCTATATCCCTTGGATAAATTCCTAGCAATGCTATTGGTGGGTCACAGGGTAGATCTATTTTTAATTTTTTGAGGAACCTCCACACTGTTTTCCAGAGTGTCTGCACCAGTTTGCATTTCCACCAACAGTGCAAGAGGGTTCCTGTTTCTCCACATCCTCTCCAGCATCTATAGTCTCCTGATTTGTTCATTTTAGCCACTCTGACTGTGTGAGGTGATATCTCAGGGTGGTTTTGATTTGTATTTCCCTGATGAGGAGTGGCACTGAGCGTCTTTTAATGTGTCTGTTGGCCATCTAGATGTCTTCTTTAGAAAAGTGTCTGTTCATGTCTTCTGCCCATTTCTTCACTGGATTATTTGTTTTCCGGGTGCGGAGTTTGGTGAGTTCTTTGTTCTTTATAGATTTTGGATATTAGCCCTTAACATAAAGGGCACTATGGGCACAGTTGAGAACAACAACGTTGAGAGGCAAGACAGTGAGTGGGAGACCAGAGGCTTGTCTACGTTGGTGGCAGGAAGTGTGATGTGGGAGAGGTGCAAAGTGAAGCTGGAGAGGTAAGAATCAACTTATGAGGGGTCTGATTACTGTTCTAAGGAACTGGGGCTGCCCTTAGCCGGTGGTTAGTGTTTTTCAAAGTTTGATCCCCATACCCTCTGCATCAGAATCATGTCTTAGGTGGTTGTTAAAAATTCAGGATCCACTGGATTAGAGCCTTTGGAGGAGGCATCAAGAAGTCTGTATTTTAGAGAAGCTCCCAGATGATTCTGGTGTACACTGAGACATTGAGAACTGCCACTTCAGGAGATAAGAGTCATTGAAGAGTTTCAAGTGGTGATGTTGTTGTTCCTGTGGTTTAGATCACTTGTTCTAGAGGGGAGTGTAGGCTGGATTAGAGAAAAGCAAGGAGACTGGTTAGGAGTCTCTTGAGACTTGTCCAAGTTAAATAAAATACATTAGAAGGATGCATGTAGATGGTGAGAATCACCAACTAGCAGGATGCCTGTGGACACACATGTGCATGAAGGAGCAGAGGACGCCATCCTCTCTTATAAAAGGGAAGAGGCTCAATGTTTATGGAGAAGGTTAGAGACTTCCCATGGGGAGAATGGGGCAAATCAGAATGAGCCTAATGCAGAAGTTCCCAAGTGGTGGGATCCAAGTTCTCTTCCTCCCCTGTCAAGCCCAGTCTCCTCTCAAGATGTATCTATTGTGAACAGTTTGGTGTTTAATCTTTCAGACTTCTATGCATGTATGTATATATACTTCTATGCAAATATATAGTTTTATTTTTCATTTGCAAAATATTTTTTATGGTCAATGTAAGAGATTTTCTTTCCTTATTAAACAATTCCCCCAGTTTTATTGAGATATAACTGACATATGACATTGTATTAGCAGAAGGTATACAAGGTGTATAAGGATTTGGTCTATGGATATATTGTAAAATGATCACTACAATAAGTTTAGTTAACATTTATCATCTCACAAGTATAATGTTTTTTTTTGTTGTTGTTGTAAGAACTTTTAAGATCTACTTTCTTAGCAACTTTCAAATATATCTCACAGCATTGTTAACTACGGTCAGCATGAGACACATTACATCTCTAGGACTTATTTATCTGGAAACTTGTATCTTTTGTTCAACTTCACCCAGTTCCCCTATTCTCCTCCCCACCTCTGGCAACAACCAATCTGTTCTCTGTTTCTATAAGCTTGGTTTTTTTAGATGCCTCATATAAGTGAGATCATAATAGTATTTGTCTTTCTTTGTCTGATTTATTCCACTTAGCATAATGCCTTCAAGGTCTGTTCATGTTGTCACAAATGGCAGGATTTCCTTCATTGCTGAATAATATTCTATTATATCTCTATATATCCATATAGGTATATCGTAACTTCTTTATCCACTCATCTGTTGATGGACACTTAGATTATTTCTATGTCTTGGCTATTGTAAACAATGCTGCAATGAATGTGGAGGTACAGATATCTCCCTGAGACAGTGGTTTTGCTTCCTGTGGACATGCACTCACAGTTGGAGTTGCTGGAACATACAGTAGTTCTATTTTTAATTTTTTGAGGAACCTCCATACTTTTTTCCATAGTGGCTGTGCCAGTTTACATTCTTACTGACAATGCACAACAGTCCCCTTTACTCCACATCCTCGCCAACATGGATAGCCATTCTAACAGGTGTGAGGTGATACCTCATCGTGGTTTTGATTTGTGTTTCCCTGATGATGATGATGATGTTAAGCACATTTTCATGTACCTGTTGGCCATTTGTGTGTTTTCTGTGGAAAAATGTCTACTCTGTTCCTCTGCCTATTTTTAAATTGGATTATTATTATTATTATTATTATTATTTGCTATTGGGTTGTATGGGTTCTTTATATATGTTGGATAATAACCCTTTATCGGATATATGATTTGCAAATATTTGCTTCCATTCCATAGGCTGCCTTCTCATTTTGTTGATAGTTTCCTCTGATGTGTAGAAGCTTTTTAGCTTGATGTAATCCCACTTGTTTATTTTTGCTTTTGTTGCCTTTGCTTTTGGGGCCAAATTAATGTGTGTCTTTTGCGTGCATGGAATAGTGTAGATAAGTAGATAAACTGCAACTAGCTTTTTCTTTTAACAGTGTGTTTTGGAGATGTTTCCATGTTAGTTTATGCAGATCTGATTCATTGTTTTAAAAATGCTGCATTTTCCTCAGTACAGAGCTACCACTTTTCCCTTCCTTCCTTCCTTCTTTCAATTTTAATGTTTATTTATTTTTGAGAGAGAGACAGAACATGAGCAGGGTAGGGACAGAGAGACAGGGAGACAGAATCCAAACCAGGTTCCAGACTCTGAGCCATCAGCACAGAACCTGATGCAGGGCTCGAACTCATGAACCGTGAGATCATGACCTGAGCTGAAGTTGGACGCTTAACCAACTGAGCCACCCAGGCACCTCAGGAGCTACCACTTTTCTATTTCATACTCAAGGCTGATCCAAATGCAGAGCACCTTCCCTTGCACCAGCTGGGACCAGGAACATCCTTGTCCTTTCCTCCCCATATCTCCCCTGACACCAAAGCTACGGTTTCCCTTCTTATTCCCTGAGATCTTCACCTTCACTGCAGTTATACCTCTTCCCCTGGCAGCCAGCCAAACCATACCTTTGAGATGCCACCTGGGTATATCTGAATGGGAACAAGAGGGCTTGATGTCTGCATTCCTGTTCTTGAAGAAAGCCCTCATGGGGAGAGATTTGGCGATCCTATCCATGGCATGTTGACTTGTGATGTGCCTTCACAGCCATGGGGCTTTGAATATACACAGTATATCTGGCACATTCTCATCTGAACTGAGAAATCCCATTTCTATTATTTTGCCACTTACTTTTCTGTAAGTCCAAGAATCTGCTAACAGAGAAAAGCTATTTATTGGAGAGAGAGCCCACTAGGAGAAAAATGAAAGGTACTTGATAAAGTATTTCATGATTTAGAAGAACATATTTATAATTTCCACCCTTGAAAGAGATGTTAAGGTTACAGCAGATTTGTCCTAACCACATCTCCTCACACAGAGACTGGTGCAGGTTACTTGTAATAATCCCAGGCAAGGAGATGAGATATTAACTGAAAATAATTGGAAGGTCTAAGCGAACCATGGGACAAAGGTCACTGAGACATCTCTGGCTTCTCCACCCACATGCTAATGGAAGAGTTTTGTGGGATTTAATTTAATTGAACCAGTCAGAATTGAAACTGCTGAAAACCTGCTGCTTCTATTTATTCTCTGGGTTTCTATGGAGAGATGAGCTCTGAGTGGTGATTCTTCTCAAGAGGGCCATATGAGGAAAGTAGTTCCCTGGTGGTCTGGGAGGACTTGGACTCGGGTGGACTAGGCAGCCGCGTTCAAAGGGTGATTTGAGGGGTGCTGTGTGGTGATGGGAAGGGGAGGAAAACAATTTATGTCCCCTTGAGTTGTGTTAATAATAATGAGAATAATAAAATAATAATCGCTCATGCTTTTTAAAAAGTACCTACTGGGTTCTCTCACTGTCTTGCTTAATTCTCAGATAATCTAGAAGTGTTTTTCCCATTTTACTAACTGCAGCTTAGAAAAATTAAGTGAGTTGTTTGAGGTCACACAACTGGTAAGAGACAGTGCCCAAATTTGAAAATAGGTCATGTGATTCTATAACTTTTGCTTTTAATGTCTATGTTATATAGCCATAGATGTAGGAATCCAAATTAAGGGAGGAGAAAGCACAGAAGGACAACAAATTGACCATGGGGGATCAGATTTAATCGACTACAAGGTTGTCAGTCATCATTTTGGACTCTCTGAATACACTGGTGGACAGGTGTGCAAGTCTCAGAGTCAAGGAGCTTCTTCTAGGGGCTTGCAGTATTTCACTACCCTCTCCCACCACTTGACATCATGAGCAGCCTGGAAAATGTATTTTCTTTAGCAGTCATGGCTCAGGATTCCTGAGTTGTCCACTTTTTTTTCTTATTAATCAGGAAGACATGAGAACTAAAGCATCTTGAAAGGAGTGTTTGACCATTCTGGGTCAGAGGGAGGCCCTGTATCATGTGGACTCAGACAGGGTAGCCAGAGGTAGCCTGGCAACATCACAGAAGCAACATCATATCCAGGAAGGTTTTAAGTCTGAAGAGGGAGGAGAGAAAGAACAATGAGGTCAGGAGGACTTGGGATTTGGAGGAGGTTGGGATGGGGTGTGGGTGGAATAGGCAGTTCTGAGGTATGAATGGGCAGTGGATGTGAAGGATGTGCCTTTGATGGTATTGGCTGCATGTCATGGGAGATGGGATTGCTCCCTTAAAGGGCTGAGTGGGTGGACAGGGTCCAGGACAATGCCTTAAACACAACATTAATTATGCCTGCTAACTGTACAGTGTTTTAAAATTTCCAAAATAATTCCATGCAGTATATTTGCTGCATTAAACTGAAAGAAGGGAGATCTTTGTTTTAAGTTATTACTCAAAAGTTCTCACGTGTCCATGCCCATTATGATAATTTTGAAAGAAGTCACTGACTCTGATGAGGTTTGTCACACACCTCAACTTCAACTTTTGCAGTAGCTTATTATCGTGAAACAAAATGGCAGCAGGCGTGTTCCTGTAACTGCACTGGAGAAAGCCTACAGTCCAGAGAACCACAGAGGAACACACTAAGGCTGTCTTCTTCTTGGTGAGAGAGAGTGAGCAGGCTAGAGTTCAGAACTACCTTTGATGTAAAAGGGAGATAAGAACTTCCTGGCACAGGTAGTCAACGGAGGGACAATCCCCGTCACTGGTGACCTCTTTCATCTCTAACTCCACCAGCCTTTCCTCTGGTACTCTCTCTCTGTCTATGTCGAAGTAGAAATTCCTTGTTTTGGGCCCACACAGGCCCTTTCCTTCTTTTGGTAACAGGACCCAGAATTTCCTTTGGGCAATCCTTCTCTCCCACTTTCAAGCACTCAGGCCGTGGCTTTGGATGATGATAGCTCCATTGTGGCTTTGGAAGTGGGTCATGCAACCACACCTGGACAATCAGACTACTGAATTCTTCTAGCTCCAGTGATTGGTTCAGGGATGGGCATGTGACCAGAATGTAGCGGGTACCTCACAGGCGAGAGGTACTCTCCGTTGCCTTGCGCCGTGATGGTGCGAGGGTGGGAGACTCTAGAGGCCAGTAGCCACCTTGTCCTGTGAGGAGAGATGGACTATTCAGAAGGGCTTAGATGAAAAGAGGCTAAAGTCAGGACTATTTACAGAAGCGTTGGCGAGGTGTGGGGGTGGAGGATTAAGGAAACTGAGAAAGCACAGTGATTTACCCAGGGACCAGCAACAGTGGGGAGCTATTGGTAGCCTTAGTACTGAAGGGGTGACACAAGGGAGCAGTGTTATCAGAACCTGACCAGAGCTGGAGCCAGGGAACAGGGAATCAGTCGCTGCCAGACTGACAAGGCAGAGAGGAAGTGGGGATGGGCTGGGCAGAAGTAAATACTCTGACCTCACCCCCCCCCAAGCCCTCCAGTCTCTTCTGCTGGTACTTGCATTGGCTGGGCACAATCAAAGAACGAGATCGAGCCCAGGCCAGCCTCTTGGATGCAGAGCAGGGGAGAGAAGGGCAGAGAACAGATCTGGGGTGGGGGCGGTAAATGGAGAAAACCCACACAAAGATGTTCTTGATGGTTTATTAGTTAGGATAAACCCTTTTGCTTTAGCTGGGATTGGGTGGCTGATCTCTCATTTGTACTGGACAGTCCCGTGTGTAGCATGAAGCTTACTAGTTAACTATTGTAGTTAGTGGTTACATAGTCCTCCCATCTCCCTGCACCTCCCCCCTCCTCCCCCCCATCCATGGTTTTGCTTTGCATGGTTTCAGTTACCTGTGGTCAGCTGTGGTCCAGAAGCAGATGAACCTCCTTCTGATGTATTGTCAGAAGAGCAGAAATAGCCTAATGCTACATCACAAAGCCTCGTCATCCAGCTCACTTTTTCTCCTCAGGCAGCATTTTATCTTCTGACACCATCACAGGAAAAAGGGTGAGTACAGTATAATAAGATCTTTTGAGAGTGAGGGAGACCACATACCCACAATTTTTCTTACAGTATATTGTTATAATAATTCTATTTGATTATTACTCGTTATTACTCTCTTATTGTGCCTAATTTAGAAATTAAACTTCATCATAGGTATGCATGCATAGGAAAACACTTAGTATTGATAGGGTTTGGTACTCTCCATGGTTTCAGGAATCTACTGGGGGTCTTGGAACATATCCCTCCTGGATAAAGGGGGCTACTGAATGTTTCCTCTTCCCTACTGTATTCTCAGTGACATGTCTGGCCCAAAGTAGATGCTCCGTGAATGCGTGCTGAAGCAAATCAAACGGAATCCTAGGGCAGAGGGATGAGTTTATGCAAAGTCACAAGGCACCCCCGCCGTGGCACACCTCCATGTCAGTAGATGTGGGTGTTAGAGTGGGTGGCACTTAGTTGCAAGGTAGGAAGACATCCTGGGCTGCTTCACCCCTGCTGTGAAAGCAGAGAAGACCTCAGCTCCTTGAAGAAGAGTTTGGGCAAGAGCGTAGGAGGGTGGGGGGGGGGGGTGGGGGGGTGGGGGGGGGGGTTGTAATTCAGCCACATGGACTCTGATGGGCAGTACAGCCGAGAGGGAATTTCACCGGGACAGTGAAGTGTTCACTAAGAAGAATTGGAGCAGCGCTTCCATGTTAAAAGAGGCTACAGAAATCATCTGATAGAATCCCCAACATGTGAACTGTAAGGGTGGGATTGAGGTGGGTGGGCAGGAGGAATGACTCCAAAGTGCCCGCATAAAGTTGATGATGCTAATACCTCAGGAGCAAAAGAAATTGCAAGCCACGGTGAAAAAAAGTGAAGGGAGGGTTCTGATTGGCCTAGCTGGCTCTGATATCTGTCCGTTCTACCAATCACAGAGGCCAGGAGATTGCAAGTTTCTTTCTGCGCCAGTTACCAGAACAGGTGGGGGAAAGGGAGCTGGGAAGACACAAACTATACGTGTTCTGATATTTTGAACCATTTCAGTCAGTCGGGAGCCAGTATGTGTATCTTGTCTTTTTGCAGATAGCATTGCTGAGATTGCATACCAGAGGGGGTAGTCTGGGGTTTTAAGGGACCGTGAAATGCTACAGGCAAGAAAGATGTGGGATATTCTAAGACAGTTGGTTGGAAACAGGAAGTAACACAGTCAAACCCTGAATGCGTTTTGGGCATTCAAATAAGTATGCTTAAGGCAATGTTTCGCCAAGTGTGGTCGGGGGATCCCCCGGGGGACTCTGAGACCATTTCCGTGGGTCCTCATGGTCAAAATCGTTTTATAATAATATAGGATGCTATTTGCTTCTTTCACTCCCGTGCTGTCACGAATGTACAGTGGAGAAGGAGAGCGAGATGTTCCGGGGACTGTGTGGCTTGTGATAATGCTACTCATTGAATGCAGAAGCAGGGATGAGAATCCTCTTCTTCTATGAAGCCACACATCAAAGAAATCTGCAGGAATGTAAAACAGGGCCCCTCTTCCCTGTTCTTTTTTGTTTCCTTGTTGAAAGCGGTTACTTTACATAAAAATGAATTATTTAGGGGCGCCTGGGTGGCTCAGTCGGTTGAGCGTTGGACTTCAGCTCAGGTCATGATCTCGCGGTTTGTGGGTTCCAGCCCCGCATCCGGCTCTGTGCTGACAGGTCAGAGCCTGGAGCCTGCTTCGGATTCTGTGTCTCCTTCTCTCTCTGCCCCAACCCACTTGTGCTCTGTCTCTCAAAAATAAATAAATGTAAAAAAAATTTTTTTAAATGAATTATTTATGTTAACCATGCAGTGGGTTCCTTGTTGTTATTGTTGAGATTAGATTAGTTGATCTATAAATATATATATATATATATATATATATATATATATATATATATTTTAATTCTTGGTTTTAATGTCTCGTATGGTAAGTGTTAATAGATATAACCCACGGAAACAAAAACTCTTTGGAGTCCTCGTCAATTTTTAACAGTGTAAAGGGGTTCTGGGACCAAAAAGTCTAAGAGTCATTCGCTTAAGTTGGCATTAAATCCCTGGTAATGAACAGGGGAGGGGAACACATGCGTTTCCAGCTCGCATTTTTGTTGCTGGTTTGTTGTGATACTGAGGTTACCCTGAACGAATACCTGTCATCCTGTGGAGATAGTCCCATGCAGGGAGGAGTGGAAGGATCACATATGGAATTTAGTCAGCCTATTTTGTCTTTAGCTTCCCGTTCCTTTGGGGGAAGGATCACGATCAAATTACTTACTGTTTCTGAACTGCAGTTTCTCATGGCTAAAATGTGGATGGTAACAGCTGCTCATCTCACTGGAATCTCACAACGATGAAATGAGGTGTTTGCGGAAGCATCTAACCTGTTGCCAGGAATAACAGGTGTTCCATAAATATCAGCCCCCTTTCCTCCCTCTCAAGTGACTCAAAGGATCAGTCAGTTCAGAGTCTCCAAAAAGAATTCTTGGTCTAAGTGGTTCCCAAAGATAGTTCTGCCTGGTGTCTGGCCTTATCTGTTCCCATAAGTCTCTTGCCTCTGAAGAATCAATTCACTGGCTTGTGGGACCTCTTTTTTTTTTTTTTTTTTAAACAAGGCCAGTGCCACTGCATTGTATTTCCTGGATTTGTGTACTCTTGGTGGATATAGTGAGGCCACAAGGGGAGTTTTACATGTAGCTATATCTTCAGTGGATTTTGCACAGCCACCTCCTCCTCTTCCTTTGCGATCCATTATTGGCCTGGAGGGGAGGGGAAAAGACCCCCAGAAAGTTACCTAGCAACAGTTGAAGTTCAGGTGAAATCTGCTAATTAGATTGGTATGAAGTGTGGTTGGTGAGGGATTGGCTAGCAACCAGCAGCCTCCTGGACCTCACTGCAGATTTTGGTGGAGGGGCAGCCATAACTTCCAGAAGGGTTCCCCCCAAGTTGCCTGCTCATGGAAGATTTCAACCAAATTCATCCACCCTGACAGTCTTTCTCTGGTTCTCTTCATCTCTTTCTCTCTCCTACCCCATCCCCCTTTCTCTGTTTCTCTTCATCAGTCAATCAACCTGGCAGCTAAAAGAAAGTTGAATTTTGTGGGGGGAACCAACAAGGTCTAGTGGGAAGAGCGTAAGTTCTGGAGCCAAATAAATACGGATTCCAAACCCACTGTGCCACTTAACTGGTTCTGTGGGTTAGATAAGCTGCTTCATCTCTCTGTGTGAGTTTCTTCATCTATGAAACAGGACATAATAGAGCCAGGCTCAGAAGGCTATGTTGGGGTTTAAATTAAATAAGACCCAGACTGCCTGGCACATGGTGATACTCACAAAACATTTCTCACTAAACATTTCTGCCGTGCCCTCTCTTTGCAAATTAGATATTCCCGACTCTGTAGGGGATCAATCAGAAGGATTAAAATATTAGAAATACACGCCTAAGGCATAAACATTACAGAGGAGATACAATAGTTATTCACACACAATACTATATATAAATATATTGGGAACGACTTCTCCCACCTGTTCAAAACTGGACCTTCAGAAGTGGAAAGAGAGAACAATGTATATTCCAACACTGGTGAAGGTTTTTGTTTGTTTGTTTTTGTTTTCGTTTTGCCATCGTGTCCACAGAAGATGCCATCAGATCATGGATCTGCTCACGTCAGAAACAGTAGGATGCTCTGGTAGACGGCAGAGTGGTCCTCAAAGATGCCCACATCTAACCCCCACAAGCTGTGCGTAGGTTTCTTTCCATGGCGAAAGGAATTTTGCAGGTGCATTGAGTTAAGGAAATTGAGGAAATTATCTTGGATTGTCATCAGGGTCCTGACAAGGGAAAGAGGGAGGCAGGAGAGGAGAGGACAGAAGCTGCTACCGTGCTCGTTCTGAAGAAGGAAGGGGTCACAAGTCAAGGAACGCCGTGGCGTCTAGAAGCTGGAAAAGGGAACCAATTCTCCCCTACAGCCTCCAAAAGGAATCCAGCTCCATTAACGACTTTAGCTCAGCGAGAGTCCTTTTGGACTTTCCATCTCTGGAGCAGTAAGATAATAAATTCATGTTGCTTTTAAGCTAAGTTTACGACAATTTGTCACAGCAGCAAGAGGAAACTAATAAGATGCCTTTGAGAGGCATTTGAGAATTTGAGGGGCTCAGACACCTGGAAGCATGACCCCGCTGGGCTCCCACATCTGCCCTTGACTACTTGAGACAAGTTGATTGTTTTCTCTGAAGTTGTTTTTTAAAGCTGTTTACTGAAGGTATTGGACTAAGCCAGCATCTCTCCTGGGCCCCTTCTGGTGTGACTTTTGTATGGCTCTGTGCTCTGGGAGTGTCTAGTGGAGACAGTTGCGGTGCATAACTAAAAGTGTTGCTAGGTTCTTTGGAGGGCTTGTGTTCATTCAACAAACTGGTTCTTAATAGGTGCCAGGTGTTGTGCTAATTGCCGGGAATATAAAGACAAATAGCCTGTTTCTGCTCTTGCAGAAATCATTGTCCGGTGGGAGAGGGAGACGAGGTAGGACACAGGTGCTGGGGCAGGGGGACTCATGGGTGGGGGGCCGGGGGCTGGGGCCTGGGCTAAGGCACCTGACTGGTGTGAGGGTGGCAGCAAGACTGCCCAGAAGTGGTGAAGGATGGGGCCTGTTTAGCAGGGGTGGGGGGAGGAGGGAGGGTGTGTCCCGTAGAGCCTGTGCAAAGGCAGCGAGGCGGGGCGCTGGCTGCTGGGTTTCCGCAGGGGAAACGCAGGCCAGATGAGTGGAGGAGGGTGGTGGGCTCAGGCTGGGGTCGGAGGCCTGGAGGGCCTCACAAGTCACACCAAGGGCACCAGGGAGCCAGGAAAAGCTTTCCATGGGGAGTGGCAAGGTATCTTTCATGCGCTGTGGTTATTTTTCACTTCGATATTTTAAAACTAGAGAGAGTATGGGATAAAGAGACTTGCCACCGAATGGCCATTCCATTGCAGATATTAAAAAAAGGGAAGACCTGGAGAAAAATCTTCAAAGCATTAACTCTGGGGCTAACATGCCTGGGTTTAGATCTAGGTTCTGTTGCTTGCTAGCTGTGTGATCTTGGGCAAATTGCTAAGCTCTTTGGTGCCTCAGTTTCCTTGTTTATAAAATGGGATAATAGCAGAATGCTTCAGATGATTACATGAGTATAATAAAATGCTTAGAACACCACCTAGAATGTAGCTAATGTTCTATAAGTCTTTGCTGTTATAATTTCTGATAGGATCCTGCACATTGGAGTCCTTTTGAACATGACCTCAAAAGCATGCTGTTTGGTACTAAGGGAGGTGGTTCTCTGAGGCCACATCCAAGGGGTCTCGTTACTGCATATGGTAAGGTTACCAGGAAGGTCCTTGTTAAAATACCAATTCTCTTTTAATTCTGTTTGGCAGCAAAGACACCAAGGAGACCATTAAAGTGACACTCTGGGATATTTCAGGAATGTTGTCTGTATCCTGGTGCCCCCAGCTGGACCGGCCTGCCGGGGTAGCCCAAGGCAAAAGCTGTTTGGAGGCCAAGCTTACCTCTGGCCTCCTCTCCTCTCCCTTGAGAGGGTCTGCCAGGCTGTTTGACCTCAGGCAAGGCACTCCACCTCTTTGACGCCTAGCTTCCTCTCCCACAAACAGGGGATAATGATAATATGACTTTACCTAACTCAAAGAACCCGTCCTTCATTGTATTAGTTCCTACTGCTGCATGCCAAGTTATACCAAAATGTAGCGGCCTAAAACAAACATTTATTCTCTCTAGGTTTCTACCGGTCAGAAATTTGGACCCAGCTAATTGGATGGCTCTGGCTTCTGGTCTATCATGAGGTTGTCATCAAGCTGGGGACCAAGGCTACAGTCATCTCAAGGCTCAACTGGGGCTGGAGAATCTGCTTCCAAGATGGCTCCCATGCCCTTGGTTCCTGTGTTAATCTGTTAGGGGTGCCGTAACAAAATGGGTGATGTCAACAGCAGAAATTCATTTTCTCACAATTATGAGGGCTAGAAGTCTAAGATCAAGGTGCCCTCAGGTCTGCTTTGTTCTGAGGCCTCTCTCCGTGGCTTGCAGATAGCTGCTTTCTTGCTGTGTCCTTACATGGCCTTTTCTCTGGGTGCATGTGCGTCCTTGGTGTCCCTCTTTCTTATAAGGACAGCAGTCATATTGGGCTAGCGTTCTGCCCTATTATTACTATTTTTTGTTAATGTTTATTTATTTTTGAGGGAGACAGAGACAGAGTGTGAGCAGGGGAGGGGCAGACACACACACACACACACACACACTCACACACACACACACACAGAATCCAAAGTAGGCTTCAGGCTCTGAGCTGTCAGCACAGGGCCCGGTGAGGGACTCAAACTCACAAACTGCGAGATCATGACCTGAAGTCCAACGCTTAACCGACTGAGCCACCCAGGCGCCCCTCTTATTATTACAACTTAACCTTAATAACCCTTGTTATTTTTTCACCTTAATGACCTCTTGACCTCTTTAAAGACCCTGTCTCCACATATAGCCATATATTAGGCTATAATAACTCAAACCTTGAATTTTGGGGGAACACAATTCAGTCCATAGCAGCTCCTCACAACATGGGCCTTTCCATAAGCTGCCTCAGTGTTCTCACTACATGGCAGTGGGGGATGCTCGAGGGTCAGAAAGTACACCCCGAACACAGTCTTTCTGTGACCTAATCTTGGAGGTGACCTCTTGTCACTTTAGCTCTATCCTATTTGTTAAAACTGAGGCACTCAGTGCAGCCCACACTCAAGGAGGAGAGATTATATGAGACGTGCAGACCAGGAGGAGGGATACACAGGGATATATTGCCGATCACAGTCATTCATTCATACAACAGAAATTTACTGAGTGCCTACTATGTCCCTCGGTGCTGCAATAGCACGTAAGACACACAAGCATTCTGGTAGGAGAGATAGGCTATGTATCTATAGCTATATCTAGAGAAGTATCTAGATCTATATCTACTTCTCTAGATACAGATCTCTAGATAGATCTAGGTCTATCTACCTAGAGAGGTAGGTGTAGATAGGGATCTATCTTTATTTAGGGTCAGGTAGCGATCAGTGCTCTACAGACATAGAGAGCAGGATAGGGGATGGTGTAATGGACAGTCTCTTGTTGGGATGACAGAGGCCCGCACTAAGGGAAAGCGGGTATCTGGGAGGAGGAGTCTGTGCTGTTATGCTGTGCAGCTGAAGCAAAATCGTGTCTGAGATCATCAGTGGAGAAGGGTCCCCCAAATGTAACGTGGCGGTATTATTATTGTTAGCAGTTGCTGCCTGCCCGCTCACTCCCCACTTCATCCAGACTGCCTTGCTAAGAGATTAGCTAATAAATGCTTAGATGGTTATTTGTCCAGAGTTATTGATTTCTTTCTCCCTGTAGAGAGAACATCTTTGTTGTTTCTTCTGATTACATAGTGATGCATACTCTGTATACATTGTAAACCAAATTCAAACAATATAGGCAGTTCAACTGTCAGAAGGATTTTGTGACCGACAAAGGCCTTGGCTAAATTTAGAAGAGAAATGAAACGTACTGGATGCTGCCGATTCTGGGCACTGCTTAGGTAGAACATCACAGGTGAGCTTCCCCATGCTCTGAGAGCTGCGTGCGGTCACCCCGGCTTTACAGATGGGGCCAGGGGGGCTCTTGCACTCCACGTCCACAGTGTTGGGATGCAGACTACGGTGGTCTCCATCCATGTTGCTTCCTCCAAATGGTGCTGCTCTCAGTGAGTAGATGTCTGCAGGCAGGGACATGGGCAAGAGATTAATTTGAACAGAGCTGGGCAGGGGACTTGTCAGTTCCCCTTAGCATTGATCTGCCCTCAGCTGGTCTCTGCTTCCCCTGAAAGGGAGACGGGAGGAAATGGCAGCAAGGTTTTACAGTTCGCACCCTGTTTTCTGACTCAGAAGGCCTAGTGGGTTATCCCCATTAAGATGTTTTCTGTTATTGTTCATAGAAAAAGACAGAAATCCTTTTTTTTTTTTTTTAAGTTTTATTTATTTTTTTTTCAACGTTTATTTATTTTTGGGACAGAGAGAGACAGAGCATGAACGGGGGAAGGGCAGAGAGAGAGGGAGACACAGAATCGGAAACAGGCTCCAGGCTCTGAGCCATCAGCCCAGAGCCTGATGCGGGGCTCGAACTCACGGACCGCGAGATCGTGACCTGGCTGAAGTCGGACACTTAACCGACTGCGCCACCCAGGCGCCCCGAAAAAGACAGAAATCCTTAATGGGGGGGGGTGATCACACTACTTGATCTGCTGTACAAGGTACATCATTAAAATACGAGACCGTACAATAAAGTGGGAGGGCTTGACTTCACCAAATCATCTGGCCTCTCTGCCATCAGCTCCTTTCTTTTGAAATAATAATTGTCAACATTTATTGAGCACACACTGTGTGTGCCAGGCACTGTTCTAAACCCTTGTTAGGAATTAACTTATTAAGTCTTAGATAAATGCCTACAGATGGAAAGCCTGGATTAGAGGGTAGATATATGTTTAACTTTTTAAGAAACTGCCAACCATTTTTCTAAACTGGTTATGCCATTTTACATCTTACCAGCAACACATGAGAGTCCTGGTTACTTCACATCTTCTCTAACTTTAGGTGTTATCAGTCGTTTTCATTTTATCAATTTTAGCAGGTATATAATGGTATTTCATCATGGTTTTAGTTTCCCTGGGGACTAATGATATTGATTATTTTTACATGTGCTTATTATTTGTGCAAAATTCATTTTTAAATCTTTCTTATAATTAAAAAATAATTTAAGACTATGAATTTTCCTTTGAGTATAGGTTTAGCCATATCCCAAAGGGATTGAAAAGAAGGGCTCTAAATGTTTTTAGTCCTAAATAATTTTGTCATTTTATTTCTAATAATTGTTTCATTTGCTAAGTTATTTAAAGGATATTTTCCAGATTTACTCAGTGGTTAAAATGTTTTGCTTGCTTCTCTTTAGTATTTGCTTCTGAATTTATGACATTGTTGTCAGTGAGCATGACCTGTAAACTATTAACTTCTGAGAAAAAACATACAGTTGTGGCCAAGTACATGGTCACTACTTTTCAATCTTCTATATGCATGAAGAATATATTATTTTTTTTCAGTGTATATGATTCTCTTTCTACATCTCTATAAATCAAGATTGATAATTATGTTGTCAAAATAATTTACATACTTGTTCCTTTTTTTGTCTGTCTGATTAAAAAATTTAAACCGAGGCATTTTAGAGTGTCTTGGTGTGCTTTTCTTCCTTCCTTCCATCCTCCCTCCCTCCCACTTCCTTCTTTCCTTCCTTTCTCTCTCTTTTTCTTTCTAATGTTTGTTTATTTTTAAGAGAGAGAGAGAGAGAGAGCACCAGCAGGGGAGGGTCAGAGACAGAGGGAGACACAGAATCTGAAGCAGGCTCCAGGCTCTGAGTTGTCAGCACAGTGCCCAACATGGGGTTTGAACCCAGGAACCGTGAGATCCTGACCTGAGTTGAAGTCAGATGCTTAACTGACTGAGCCACCCAGGCACCTCTTTTCTTTTCTTTTCTTTTCTTTTCTTTTCTTTTCTTTTCTTTTCTTTTCTTTTCTTTTCTTTTCTTCTTGTCTTGTCTTTTCTTTTTTCTCTTTCTTTCTTTCTTTCTTTCTTTCTTTCTTTCTGAATTCTCTTTGCATTTCTAAGAGCCATTGCCTTGAATATTGTTTGCTGTATACATTTTCATGTATTTGTCATTGTAGCTTCTTCATGGAGTGACCTTTCATCATTTATAATATCCTTCTTTAAACTGTCTAAATTTTTGGCCTAACACTTTCTTTGTAGCTCTTAATATTTATACCCCTGCTTCTTTTTGTTTGCTTTTATCTAATATCTGTTTGCTCATTTAATGTTTTACAACCCCGCTGTGTCATTTTGTTTTAGGTTCATCTTTTTTAAACAAAGCATAATTCCATTTTTGTTTTTCAAATCTGTTCTAAGGATCTTGAGTTTTTTATAGTAGAATTCAACTCTCTTAACATTTATTTGGCATCCAGGATGCTTATTCTTGCTCTTTATGTTCTCTATTTATTATACTTTCTATTTGGTTTCTTATTTCCCCATTATTTATTTTTGTTAAATTGATTAAATATTCTTTATTTCTTTTCTTTTTCTTTCCAGTTGGAAATTGGAAGTTCTAATATGCATTCATGTTCTACTAGTGTTTATATTTAAATATTTAATATACATATATTTTTAAAAGTGTTTATTTATTTTTGGGAGAGAGAGAGAGAGAGAGAGAGAGAGAGAGAGAGAGAGAGAATATGAATGCAAGTATGAATGCAATAGGGGCAGAGAGACTGAGACACAGAATCCGAAACAGGCTCCAGGCTCTGAACTGTCAGTACAGAGCCTGATGCGGGGCTCAGTCTCATGAACCATGAGATCATGATCCGAGCTGAAGTTGGATGCTTAACTGACTAAGTCACCCAGGCAACCCTGTTAACTCTTTTTCTTAGAGTATGTCTTTTATATTTCAGGAATCCATTAACAGTTGCATTGCAGTTTTAAGTCACATTTTTATTGTTTACTGAGATTAATTATTAAATTTAACTTAATAATTAATTAATTATTAAGAAATGTTTATTCAATTGATTGTAGGGGACATTTTGGCCTCTTTGTTCATCTGCTTGAGAGTAGGGACCATTAGAAAATAGTTTCTTGGGTGCCTGGGTGGTTCAGTTGGTTAAGCAACTGAACAGTTGGTTTTGACTTAGGTCATGATCTCATGGTTCATGAGTTCGAGCCCCATATTGGGCTCTATGTTTGCAGCGTGGAGCCTGCTTGGGATTCTCTTTCTCTCTCTCTCTCTCTCTCTCTGCCTCTCCCCTGCTCATGTGCTCTCTCTGTCTCAAAATAAATAAACTTAAAAAATAGTTTCTTATATTCCCCCAGAGCCTTACAAACAGTAAGTGTGACGTAGTGTGATATTGGAGACCAAGGATTGGCCCTGAAGCTTGACCCGTGTTTGTCTCAACTCTACCACTTGTCAGTGTCACGAGCTTACATAAACTATGCCCTCAGCTTCCCCAGCTCTAAAATGGTAATAACTTGGCAGGCTAGTTAACAAGGATGAGAGGGTCAAATCTGCAATGGTTTTGAGATCCATTGTGTGCAGTTGCTGGATAAACCAATGGATGTGTGGGAAATGAAGAAAAACAGTCAAAGCCTAGAGACTCAGATGTATCCTGAATGGGAAGACCTCTCCCTTGAGCCCTTCTCTGAAGCCTCTGCTTTTCAGGTGAAAGTGTTTTGGGTGAGCTTGGCCAAGAAGTGGCTGCATAATGTAGGTGGAGACGTTGGCAAGAGTGTGGGGCTTTGTGAGCCCACCTTCCAACCCCGTTTATAGACAGCCTGCTTACCATGTGGGATGCCAGCCTGTGCTGTCCTGCTGTTCACTGGGAGTCAGGCTGGCAGAGAGCTGTGACTTGAGAAGGGTGACTTGGAAGCTTAGCGAGGGCGTACTTGGCTTCCAGTGGGTTTGTGCTCTCAGACTGATTTCTGCTTCTCCCTGACCTGAGGAGATTCCATGTTTGTCTTTCTCCCCTCCCCACCATTTGTTTGCCTGACCCCTTGACTCTATTTTTAATGCTACTTTAAAATGTTAAGGTTTTCCTTTATTAAAAAACTCCCTCTTGTTTCAAACAGAGAGGAAGGCAAACCATAAGAGACTCTTTTTCAAAGATTTTTTTTAATGTTTATTTATTTTTGAGAGAGAGAGAGTCAGAGCACGGGGGTGGGAAGGGGCAGACAGAGAGAGAGAGAGAGAGAGAGAGAATCTGAAGAAGGCTCCAGGTTCTGAACTGTCAGCACAGAGCTTGGTGTGGAGCTTGAACTCATGAACATGAGATCATGACTCGATCTGAAGTCAGACACTCAACTGACTGAGCCACCCAGGCGCCCCCCCGCCCCCCCACCAAGAGACTCTTAAATACAGAGAGCACACTGAGGGTTGATGGAGGGGTGGGGTGAGGGGAAAACGGGTGATGGCCACTGAGGAGGGCACTTGTTGGGATGAGCACTGGGTGTTGTATGGAAGTGATGAATCATGGGAAGCTGCTCCTGAAACCAACACTGTGCTCCTGACAACTGTGCACACTGTATGTTAGCTAACCTGATGATAAATTATATATATAAAAAAGCTCCCTCTTTCTCTCCATCTATATATGTGTATATATATGTATATACAAAATATATATATTAATATATAAATATCTAAAATATATTTACATACACAATATAATATATATTATATGTTTATATATAAGATATAATATATATCTTATATATTTATATATAGGATATAATATATATTGTGTATTTATATATAAGATATATATATTATGTATATACTGTGTATATATATTTTTTAATTTTTTTTAACATTTATTCATTTTTGGGAGACAGAGACAGAGCATGAGTGGGGAAGGGACAGAGAGAGGGAGACACAGAATCTGAAACAGGCTCCAGGCTCTGAGCCGTCAGCACAGAGCCCGACGCGGGGCTCGAACCCACAAACTGCGAGATCCTGACCTGAGCCCAAGTCAGGCGCTCAACCGACTGAGCCACCCAGGGGCCCCAATACTGTATATATATTTTAATCTGGGAACTTAGCCCCCACACTGGTCCAGCTTGATGTTTATTTGCTTTCTGTTTCTCGCCAGGAAGAGTGAAATCCCCACGGCAGGGAAGACACCGCCAGTTGACCTCCCTTGGCTTTACTGCTGGTGTTGCTTGCTCACCCCAGTCTGTCTGTGCCCCTCCTTTTCCTTCTCTCTGGCATTTCTGCCGGAGTGCTTCTAAACACTCAGGGGCTGAGCGACCTTGAGCTAGATTTGCTATCCACTGTGCCTCACGTGAGCCTCCCATTCACCCATTGTGCTCTTGGTATCAGTAGGTGGTACATCCTTTGCTCTACTTGAGACCCCCCTACCCCCCAATGAACTTCTAACGTTGGATCATCAGAAAAGTTGCAGGGGTGATACAGAGACTTCTTTAATACCCTTCACGCAGCTCCCATTAATATTAGCAATTTTTGGCCCAATATTATTGGTCAAGCTACATATTTCAGAATTCATTGGGTTTTCTGCTAACGCCCCTTTTGTGTTTCAAGATCCAGTCCACGATCCCACGTTGCATGCAGTTGTCATAGGCCCTGAGTCTCCTCCCATCTGTGATAGTTTCTCAGTCTTTTATTCCTTTTCACGATTTTGAAGGTTTTGAAGAGTACCTCATTGTAATTTAGGGGAACTCAAGTTCTCTTGCATTTAGAAAGGAGGAAGAACAATTAATTCATTCTTTTCCACATTCTCAGATGAGAAATCTCCTCTCTTAAGCCATTTTCCTTGTAGTGGCATCAACATTCTAAGAGGATTACTTGCAAAGCATTTGGGGCCGTAAGTTTCTTCCCTATCCAGAAATTTGGGCTGTATTTAATTCTTTACCTCCATGACCCTGACTTAGTGTGTGAACAGAGAGTGTGCAGTGTGGACGGGTTAACGATGCCCCTGCGTGATGTTATCTATGGTTTTGCCCACTCTCCCCATAGGCTGCATATCTGGGCTAGGATTTGCAAAGACCAGCATCTTTGCAGGGACCACCTCCCTGGCATCTGGGGATCCATATTTCCCTCTGTCCTCACCCTGGCAGGTGGGGACACATATTTTCCTCTGTCTTTGCCTCTGTGGGGATGGAGAGTCTAAATTAAGACAACAAGCCATGGCAGCCCAAAGTTCACAAACTAGAAGACCAAGAGTCAATAAGCCTAGCTTTATCTGAGTGTGGCACCTGGGGATGTCTCATGGAGGGCACCCCAGACTTCCCCACATCAGGAACCACAGGAAAATGTGGTTATGGTGAACATCAAGGCCCCTGAAGAGGAAAGGATGGAAACGTACAACAAGGAAGCACCTCATGAGCTTGGGAGGAATATGGAGAAGGAGAAATGAGTGGAGAGCAATCCCTCTTGGTTTTCAGGTCCAATGTGTGCACATGGCTATCCTGCAGCTGGCCAAGTTTTCCCACTCTCTGCCTCCCCTCCACATGTGCATGGCTGGCTCTTCAGGAGAAGGGGGCCCTACAAAGTCCAGAGTAGGATGATTGACCTGATTTTCTAGAAAGATCTCTGGACCCGCATGGAGTCCTGACTTGGGGTTTGGAATGGGTGGCAGTGCTTCTGGACGGTGAGCGAGGTTTCATACTGTGCAAGAAGCACTGGGTGGTGCCGGCTGTGCTGCTAACTGGTGGTGACATTTGAGGCCACTCACTATCCTTAGTTTCCTTGTTTGTAAAAAAGAAAGGGGGAGTGGATAGATAATTCTCAGTTTCCTTCAAAATCTAGCAAACTGTGATTCTTTTTTTTAATGTTTATTTATTTATTTATTTATTTATTTATTTCTTTATTCATTTAGAGTGGGGGAGGAGCAGAGAGAGAGGTACAGAGAGAATCCCAAGCAGGCTCCACACTGTCGGCTTAGAGCCTGATCCTGACCTGAGCCCAAATCAAGAGTTGGATGCTCAACCGATCGAGCCACCCAGGTGCGCTCCTCAAGCTGTGACTTTTATTTAGCTCTGCCACACCCAAAACAGCTTGGCTTACCTCTCACTAAAGGACTCCTTTTCTCTACGTGCCATGAAGTGAGGACTTTGGGAAGCATCGTGGCAGTGGAGGGGTTGCTTTTGGCCACCCAACATCCACTTTCCATTCCTAACAGCACCCCAGAATCTTTTTGGACAACTACCCTTCTCCAGCGACTTTAGTCTAGTGGCATCCTGTCCTTCTCTAAACATAGGGACATGTGGCCCAAACCAGGTCAATCAGATGATCCTTTTTAGGAATTTGAATCTTGACCAAATAGGAAAATGCTGCAAATGCCTGGTGCTGCCCCCTCCCCTGGTGGCATCTTGGTCTGGCCATTCCTCTACTTCCTGCTTCCAGGAGCTGTCTATGCCCTAGTGGTGTCCAGGCCTGGGTCCCAGCTCTCCAGGTGACTCTGAGAGGCCCTGATCTCCTTTGGTGTTACTCCCTTTCGCTTAAGCTAGGCAAAATTAGTTTCTGTTGTTTGCAACCATAGACCTGTAAATAGTAAAGGACTTTCTGCTTGACTTCTTAAGTGTGTACTGATAGCAAGAATCTTTGCTTTGCATTTCAGATATTTCCAAAGTTCAGGGAAGTACTGGGCATGCCACCCAGTGATATTCAGGCTCTGGAATTAACCAGACCTAAGCCAAATTGGATGTGACATCTAGTGACTCCTTCGCCTACTGGTATCCTTGGATATACTCTCTGGAACACCCTAAGCCTTGGTTTTCTTGTCTGTTAAATGGGTGTAATAATAATACCAGTCACATAGAATGGTTGTAAAGATTAAAAAAAGATGTTTGTAGTAAGTTCTCAATAAACATTGAATCTGTTTTTGACTGCAGTCGTGAAAACGTGGGTGGATTATGGTGCTGTGTTGGATCTCATCCCCTCGACTTTACACATGAGGAACTGAGGCGTAGAACAGTTATATAACTTGCTCAAGGCCTCCTGGAGTACTTGATGTGCTCTGATGTTTTCTGACAGAGAGAAGGCTGGGCAGGCAGGCCAACATCACACGCACACTGTGGGATCTGTGTTCTTTCTCTGCATCCTTCTCCAGGTCTCGGGGAAGGCATTGCAGCTGGAGTCAGGGAGGGAGGCAGCCTCATCAGTAGGCATGACTCATAGCCTGTGCTCCTGGATTTGTTCTTGAAGTGGATTTTCATTGTGTTTATTGCAAACAGTCAGGCAGCTCCTGTTTCCCGTTGGCTCAACTTCCTTCTCATTAAGTTACCAAACTTCAAGGACTGGGGAGGGTGAACAGGAAGGGAGGGGAGACAGGGTTAAAAGAGGACTCTGTTTTCAGCAAGTAATGAATTTCCCAGCAGCTGTTCACACTTAGTCCGGATGTATTGACAGGATGTGAAGATGGGCTTCATTGCTCTGCCCTGGTTGCAACTCTGAAGATAAAGATCAGCTCTCCTCTTGGGGAGCTGGCCCAGGGACTAGACATCCACTGCCAAGGCCAGAGGGAGGACTGGCCAGGGCTCTGGCCGCAGACTGGCACAGCCAAGGGAGCTGGAGCAGAGCCGTGGGGTGGGAACATGGGCTTGAACAAGTTGTCTAGTCAAGCAGCCAGAAGGGGCGGGGTACTTAGAGAGTGGGGAGTGGCAACCCAACATCCACAGCCTGCTGGGAGAGGGAGACACAGCGACAGTCCCGTTCAATACTTACTTCAATTAATCTGCATGTCCCGGCCCCCCCCCCCCCCGCAAACTTACCTTATTGTCTTACTCTATAGACAGGAAACCAAAGCTTGGGGAGATTATGTGAATTTGGGAAGGACATCTGGCAGAGTCAGGATTCTAGTGCAGATCAGCTTGACTCCAGAAATGTACCTTTCCTTTGGATCCTTGATAGGATGGCTGGGTCCTTTCTGCTACGATTTCTATCTCTGACCATCCCTTAAATGAAATACAAGAATGCAGATAATTGGCAAGACCCACAGATAGAGGGGTCCTTGTGTTGGATGTGGTTGTCGGAGAGGACATGACAGCTGACGTGAGGGGGTGTCTGTCTCAAGCATGAGAAGCCTGGACCAAAAGCTTGGTGCCTGGGCTGGAGATGCTGAGATAGGTTGGGGGTCCTTAGAAATCGTTTGGGGCAGTCGTTCTCAAATGGTGGTGATTTTGGTAATGTCTAGAAATGTTTTTGCTTGAGATGGGGGTGGAGGTGTGCTAGCCTTCCATGGGTAGGGGCCACAGATGCTGCTGAACATGTTACAAGGCACAGGATAGCCCTCCACATCACAGAATCATCTGACCTAGAAGGTCAATGGTGCTGAGACTGAGAAAGCCTGGTCTTGGTATTTACAGGTGTGTAAACAGCTTCCAAGAGGTGAGGTGTCCCCCACTCCCAGTCCCCCTGCCAGGTAACACAGCTCATGGGAGGTAGAGATGAGACCAAAGACTGGTTTACTGCACCCCAATGTGTGATGTTCACACTGAGCTGAGTGGTTTCAGTCAAGGAATATAGGAAGGGGCTTTTGATGGGAACGAGGGGGTCCTGCGTGGCTCCTTTCAGATTACCAGGCTGGGTAGGGCCTGTACAGGTCTCTTCTTGGGGAAGAGATGCTGCCAGTCTGCTGATTTGTCCACTGGGCCAAGAGCCCATGGGAGGCAAGGGTGCTGTGGGGAGTCCTGGGAACCAGTGTGAGCTTGATGCTACTGAGAGAGGCTGGTATGAGGTTCCAGTCAGATCTTTCTCACCTGGCCCTGAGATGCCACTTCCCCTGCTGGCCTGCAGTGACCTTTGTGTCCATCTGGTGGGAAAACGGGAGCCACTGTAGCCTTCGACTCCTGAATAGCTCTTGATAGCTACAAAGCACTGTTCTTTTTTTTTTTTTAACATTTTATTTTATTTTTTTGAGAGACAGAGAGAGACAGAGTATGAGCATGGGAGGGGCAGAGAGAGAGACACACACACAGAATCCGAAGCAGGCTCCAGGCTCTGAGCTGTCAGCACAGAGCCCGACGTGGGCTTGAACCCATGAACACGAGATCATGACCTGAGCCGAAGTCAGATGCTCAGCCAACTGAGTCACCCAGGTGCCCCCAAAGCACTTTTTAACATTGGGTCTCCTCCTTGACTGAGTGTGCCTGGCCACAACTGTGTGTGGGAAGGCAGAACCCACATGATTGTTCCCATTTCAGAGACGATGAAAGTAGGGGTTGGGAGTTAACCCGCTGACCGCATCTCTCTAGAGGCCCTGCTGAACCAGAACCCCCGCCTTCTGACTCATGCCTGGCGCTCTTTCGACTATTTAACTGCTTCTGTCCAAGGGGGAGATTTCGGGTGAGCACCATGCTAGGCCTTGCCTGGCTTTCTGTCCTGCTTCTCTATGTCCCTGTATGTCCTCTGTTTCTTGAGGGTGTGAATAGCTCAGCCTTCACACTCTAATTAATGACTACATTCAGTATTTAATTTTCTTTTTAATAAAGGAATCGTGCAGTTGAGACATTGGGGTTTGTGAGGCCTGATGCGGCACAGCAGGGACACTGGGCTGACCGAGTGATAGTTCTGTCCCCTACACGCTCAGAGCTCGGGGAAGACAGAGACAGAGACAGAAATAGGCAGCGGTTGGACAGTAAGCAGAGGGGGCCACGGAATGGAGGTGAGCACCCAGCTCACCTTTCCGTGGTGGAAAACCACTGACCTCATGTTATTGCTTTATAATTTGCCTTGTACAAACCCTTCCTCAGGAGACCTTACGCTTCCTCAGGGCAGAGAGCATTTCTACTCACTTCAGCCTCTCCAGCCCGTAGGAGAGTGCTTGGCATACTGTCATGGCCTAATAAATGCTTGTTCCTTCCTGTTCCCTCCCAGGGGCAATGCAGAGCGGAGCTTTTGGAGTCTCGGTTCCATAATGTATTTGCTGTGTGACTTTGGGAACATAAATTAATCTCTCTGAGCTCCAGGTTCCTCACTTGGAAAACAGGGATAGGAACAATGGCTACCTCCTAGGCTTCCTGTGGAGATGATCTGCGCAAAGCATTCAGCACTGTCGCTGATGTGACACATGGGAAGATGTCCACAAGTGCAGCTACTATATTAGCGATGACATAATTGGTGTGGTGACGTCTATGCCTGCTCGGCACATGCACCCAGCGCTGCCTAGATCCTGATAACTGTTGGTTGATTGGAATGGTTGTAAGCGTGTGGATTTCCCTGCTGAACCCACTGACAGTGCTTTACAGTTGGAAGTGAGATGAGTCGTTGATATGCTAAGAAGTGCTTTTAATGCCCCCCCAGAGCCCTAAAAATTGTTGCTGAAGCACCATGGAGATGGGTCTGCTGCAGCTGAAAGAACCCGGGGCCAGAAAGTCTTAGATCCACGTCTGGGGCTTGCTGCTTACTGACTTGCCTGTCCCTGCTGCCTGAACCTTTGAAGTTCATCTCTCATCAAGTAAGATATTCAAAGTGCTGAGTTGCAGAGTGCCCGGCCCCCGTGGGTGCCGATAGCCAGCTCAGGGGTAGTTCAGACACCCTGTGTCCTCGAGGCCTGGGCTGCTAACATTCTCTGCCCATTTCTGGATCTGCCACAGTCCCTTTGCTAAGCACCGGAAGACAATTTGCCTGTTGGTCTGTAACCATCTCCACGGGTAGCCAAATATGAACAGGATTGCTGATCCTGGCTAAGTCTGTGCTGGGAGCCTTCTGACAGAGGCGCTGACCTGTCCCACTCCGCTGAATCTTGAATGTCCAAGGCAGAACCCTAGAGGCCTGGTCACACCATCTTGATGCACCCGGGGACAGACGGCCGTCTGGAGCCAGCTCAGAATTCCCACGCTGTCCCCACCAACTGTTCTATGCACACACGTACAAAGAGATTATTTTCTCATCTCTGTTGGTACACAGTCAAAATGTTAGCATCTGGGTGCCTGCTTCCCTCTGCATTTCCAACCACCTGTTTGAGTGTTGTTAGGCAGTCCGCCATGGGGACTGAGGCATTGAAGCTCTAAGGCAGCCATCGACTTTGAAGCCAGGGACTTGGAGACTGGCTGTCAGCAACACGCCTCTGCCTGGGGGCCCCGCCAGTGTTGTAACAACATCCGCAGAGCGTGTCTAACCACACGTTACAATGATCCTCTCTAGACCCTGCGCTGCCTTTAGTTAGGATTTCCCCTGTGTCCGTAGCACGTGTCTTCTACTGATGAGTCCATCGAGCCCCTGATTTCTTTCTGCACCTCATCAGCCAGTCTCCTCAGACGTGTGCCTTGGCAGGTAGAGTCGGGTAGGGATTTTTGATCAGTCCCAAACAGACTTCAACTCTTCAAGAAATCCTGTGTCTGATAGATGCTGATTTTTATGGCCAACTTCCAGGGGCTTCCTTGCCTGCCTTTACCAGAGGGAATTTTCTGGACCTCATACTATTCATGCTTGGCCCTTGGACAGGTTACCCATACCCACCTCCCACCTCATGCTCCCCGCCCCCCCCCCCCCCCCCCTGTTGTATGGTTGATCTCCAAGGAGTTTCACAACTTCCTTCTGACTTTTGGGAGATACTCCTATGGGGAGTTTCCAAAATGGTAGGAAAAAAGGGAAGGGAGGTGGGGTGTGGACAGTGAAGATGAAAATGAAAGAGGGACCAATGATACTCTTGAATGTGCAACCATACTTCCTGGGCACCCAATGATCTGAAGCTAAGTGTGGGGCCCCTTGGATGAGTCAATTGAACCAAGGCTTCTATGCAGATGAAGTAACATTAATGTCAGTGGCGGGAAAAAATCCCTCCAGAGGGCAATGAAGCAGGAGAGATGTCTCTATAGGCAGAGTTAGAAATTCATCCTTTATCTTTTTTTTTTTTTTTTTTTTTAAAATTTTTTTTTTATCATTTTTTTTTTTTTGCGACTAGGGACACCCGCTGAACGGGGGAGGGGCAGAGAGAGAGGGAGACACAGAATCGGAAACAGGCTCCAAGCTCTGAGCCATCAGCCCAGAGCCTGACGCGGGGCTCGAACTCACAGACCGCGAGATCGTGACCTGGCTGAAGTCGGACGCTTAACCTACTGCGCCACCCAGGCGCCCCTCATCCTTTATCTTGAATCAGTTTTAGATCCCATGAAGGGTGAGATGAAGACATCATCCACATAGACCAGTGTTCTGTGCACTGTGGTCACCCTCCACTTCTACCTTGAGGCACCACCTGGGAAGTATCTGGATGCTTCAGCTGTACGGTGTGTTTTGGGGCCCCCAATATGTCACCATAAAGATGAGATCCAAAGAACATGACATTTTGTTGGGCAGAGTCTGTAAGTTCTCACACATACAAAGTAAATACGAGGAGGGTCTTGGGAGATACGGAAAGTTCCAGAGACCTGGCTGGAACCTTGAATCTGCTGAGAAAGGAATGAGGAAAAACCCTCACCGCTCGAGGGGGAGTGGCAAGGAGAGACCAGAGGATTTTCAAGAATGGGGATTTTTGATACGAAATTGCAAATCGTCTTTCTGTGAAAGAAATTCTTACCCTTTGCAACTGAACCCTCAGCAAATTCTTCTTGACATGTGGGTTGGGGTGGGGTTTGGGGCTAAGTCAGGAAAAAGGAACCCTGCTGCATGTTAGGATTTGTGCAAGTAGAGGAAAGAGGATGTGGGGGAGGGGATTCATAAACAGGACGGAGAATGTGGTCAGAGCAGGGATGGAGAGCCAGCAGAGGTCATGACAATGTGTTTTGGGGGATTCATGGAAATCTTGGGGAAGGCATTGGATCTCCTGCAGGATGTAAGGGCAGGTGCTGGTGCCCATTTTACTTAAATCCTAAAGCTGAGAAAAACCTTATATAATACTTGAGTGTGTAGGATTGCACATAGACAAAGGGCAAGAAGAAAATGTTCAGGAAGACCACTGCTCAGTTGAATTTGGGGAGTGTGGCTTTATGTGAGTGACTGGGAAGGTGAGGAACCTTCACTGTTCCCACCACATATACTTTAGTATTATTTCATTTAAAGACATATGAATTTTAGAAATGGACCATGTTATAATTTAAAATGAAAAAAAAGGTGCAAATTGCCCATGATCTTACTGCCCAGATGTGATAACTTTTTTTTTTTTTGGTAAGTTTATTTATTTATTTATTTGGAGAGAGAGAGAGAGAGAGAGGGGGGGAGGGAGAGGCAGAGAGAGAGAGAAAGAGAGAATCCCAAGCAGCCTCCATGCTGACAGTGTAGAGCCCGATGTGGGGCTCAGTGTCACAAACGGCAAGATCATGACCTGAGCTGAGAGACAGATGCTTAACTGACCGAGCCATCCAGGTGACCCCCAGATGTGATAACTTTCAACATTTGATGTGGATTCTTCCTAATGTGTTTCTATCCATATGTAAACACGTGTACATTTTTGTTTAAAAAGTGAGATCATACCAGCCTTTTGAAACCTAATAATAGGCCTTAGACATCTTTTCATGCCCTTGGAATATAGTTACCTACCATCATCCTTTAATAGATGCATGATACTCCATCATGTGTGTGTCCCATGCCTGATGGAACTGACATTAGGGCATTAAGGTTGTTTCCATTTGCCCCTACTATACATGGGGAATATCATCAAGGATGCCTCTTTTCACGTGTTTAGTTCTGTCATAGAAAACATCCTGAGAGGTAGACTTACTGGATCAAAGACCAGAAATGTTAAACATTTTGATGCATATCATCCAATAATCGCCCAGAAATGTCCCAGTTTCCACCTCTACCAGCTATCAGCGCTCACATATTTTTTGAGCTCGAACTCTGTTCCAGACAAATAGACATTATTTTTGCCCTGAGGGGGTTTACATTCTATTAGGTGGCTTGTTAGCATGTGCCAAGGTTCCCTCTGTATTTGACAAGCACTTATACAATCCTTACAATGTGTCAGAGAGTTTTCTGAGGACCTTAACATATTAAGTCATTTAATCCTTATGACAACCCTGTAAATAAGTAGTATCATTATTTCCATTTTACAAATGAAAAAGCTGAAGCAGAGAAATTAAGTAGCTTGCTTAAGGTCTCACTGGGGATGACTGCCAGACCCAGGAGTCGAACCTATGAATCATCCTGTCTATAGAATCTGTGTTGTTAATCCTGTGCGCAACAGATAATAAACTTCTCAGCATTGAGATGTTGAACCAGCAGCTTGGAAACCCTACATTCAATCATGGAGGCTAACATGGAGATGGGCTTCCAGCTTGCCAAGACCATCCCTTTAGGGACAGAGCTGAAAGGGGCCTCCAGGAGCTCAATTGCCCCACATCTGGGCAGTTCAGGATGGAACAGAGGAATGAGGATCATGGAGTTTCCCCTGGAATTTTCCATTACAAGGGTAGCATTGGAGGAGACCCAGGGATGGGTAAATGACCTAGGGCCAGACACAGGAAAATGAACTCTTTTTGGAGGTCTGAATGGTGCATTGGTTGTGAAGAGGGAAGAGAGCTAGAGTATGATGAGGAGAGAGAGAAGAAGAAGAGGCAGAGAGATAGAGAGGATCAGGTGGTACCTCCAGCTTGGATGGAAGCTGGAAGGCCAAAGGGCAGGGTATGAGGGCGAGTTGTCCTGGGAAGGGATGATAAACCAATGGCTGGAAGCAAGCCGCAGATGGGTTAGGTGGGACATAAGGAAGGGTAGTTGGTTTCAAATCTTGGAAAACTCTGAGCCCAGGCAAGAAGTTGGACTGAGGACAATAGAAAGCCATTACATTTTAGAGCAGAGATATGATGTGACCAGAGCTGTTTAGGAACATCTTGCAGAAAATATGGAAAGATTAATGAAAGGATGGACAGACCGGGATGAGAGATCACTGCAGCAGTCCACGCTAGAGGCATTTGGGGTTCCATTTAGGGAAGAGGCAACTTGAGCAGAAAGATGGGGATGATGCAAAGGCCACATGAAGCTGAGACTGAGAGGTTTGCATGACTGACTTTTGTGAAGCTGGTGGGTGAGTAAGTAAGGAGAAAACACGATCTTGTGATTTTCAGCGTGAGCATGTGGGAGGCTGCTTCTGCCCTTATCTGGGATGGGAGACCCAGGACGAGGGTAGATTGAGGGTGTGGAGGAGAGAAAAGAGACTCCTGTTTTGGCTTTGTTGGTTCAAAGCTTTGTGAGCTATCCCAATGAGAGTGCCAAGCAGTAGAAGGATGCGCACGTTTGGAGCTAGGGATGGAAGTTCATCCCAAAGGAGAGTCCTGGAGTCACCAGCCCAGGGGATGGCTGTGAAGCAATGAGTAGGGATGAGGTCCCACAGGGACAACGTGCAGAGCAGGAGGAGCAGGGGACAGAGGGCTGGTCTTTGAGAAGTACTTCTGTTTAGGGGAGTGGTTCTCAACCTTGGCCCTACATTGGAATCACTAGAGACTATAAAAATCTCCTGATGCCTGGGTCCAATGCCAGATATTCTGATTTCGTTGACTTGGGAGGCAGTCAGGGCATCAAACACTGTAAAGCTCCCCAGGTAATTGTACTGTGCAGCTAAGGTAGAGAGCTATTGATCGAAGGAGATGACAGGAGGGGGAATAAGATGGAGAGCCATCTCAGCAGAGCAGGTGAAAGTTTAGAAGTGTTTTCATTTGTTCAATAACATTTGCTGAGTACCTAATAATAATAATAACTACCATGTATCGAAGGCTTTGCTCTGTCAGGCCCTGTGCTGAGTGCTTTACACACATTATCTCATTGGAATGCTTGCACAATACTATGAGATCGATATCTTTACCCACTTTCGCAGGTCAGGAAAGTAAGAATCAGAGAAATCCAGGAACTGTGTAAGGTCACACAATGTACGTGGAGGAAGCAGGAATTAAATCTTGTATATTGATATTGTATATCGTCAAAAGCCTTGGGGTTAATCACTGTGCTACACTGCCCACCACCTGCTGGGCCTTGTGCTCAGAACTCTCCAGGGCCTTGTAATCTGATGGGTATTGGAACAGTCACTCATGATAAGGTAAGTGCTGTCACGGAAGAATGTGCAGAGTGTCATGGGTAAGCGGGGGGGTGGGGAGTAAGCTCAGGTCAGTCTGGAGGCTCAAGGGAAGCTTTGCCTATGAGGCAATGCCCAGGACAACATTTTCTATTTATTCCTGCACCTACGAATAGGCTCCACAACTTGATGGGAGGGTGGCTTGTGTGTGCAGGGAGGAAAGAATTGATAGTGGCCATGCGGGAGTTACACAACTATAGTCTTGATCAACACATGGGCACTTTTGAGAGAGGCTTGGGGACAGGGCTAACTTTCCTTTCAGACCCTTTGGCTTCATGAAGGTGACAAAGCCTCTCTGGTGAATGGCAGCCCAATTGCTTTCTGTCTGTTTTTAAGTAGCCTTGGAACAAGAGCCACAACCACTGAGAAGGGGATTCTAACCTCAGTAACACTGAAAAATTCCGCACAGGCAGAGCAGCCAGCTGAGTCAACTGACCTAAGGAGGGAACCTCCTTGATAAAGTGTGACATCTGTCTTGGGAAGATGTCTTCTTTTTTTTTTTTTTTTAATTTTTTTTTCAATGTTTATTTATTTTTGGGACAGAGAGAGACAGAGCATGAACGGGGGAGGGGCAGAGAGAGAGAGGGAGACACAGAATCGGAAACATGCTCCAGGCTCCGAGCCATCAGCCCAGAGCCCGACGCGGGGCTCGAACTCCCGGACCGCGAGATCGTGACCTGGCTGAAGTCGGACGCTTAACCGACTGCGCCACCCAGGCGCCCCTGGGAAGATGTCTTCTAAGCCAATGTGAATTTACTGTCTCTGGAAGGAGAAAGGGCACATGTAGGCTTTCGGCAATGGTAAGGTAATAGTTGTCATCCTCTTATATGTCAACATGGAGGTTGTGGTGATGTCATTCTTGACTACATGAATCAGAACACGATAAACTTTAAAATTGCCAGACCAAAGGCAGATGCTTAAGCCTAGGTATAACAAAAATAACAAGGTGCTTCATTAATCCCTCCACTGCCCATTTGCATCTGCATGAAACTCAAGGGGGGGGGTGTGAGAAGAGAAGCCAAACTCTTTGTTAGACATGGTCAACAAGACTGCGGTTTCAGTGGGAACCAGGTTCGCTCTCTATGTTTTAAGATCTGGTCCTGGGCATCTGGTCTTGACTGACAGTGACACCTCCGGGTTAATTACACTGACCCCTCTCTCTGCTCTGTCCCTGAAGCTTCTCAAGGGAATCAGCTGGTAAACAGGTTTAATTGAAGTTCCTGAAAAGTCAGGGAGTGGAGAACTCTTTACCTGAATGCAATAACTATATCAATTTAAGACACAATTAGTGACTAAACATACAATCTGATACAAGTGGCCCTTCCCAATTTGCAGAAATGTTTTTATTTAACTTAGTGGAATCATTCGAGGCTAAGAGAGAAGACGTTCAACACTAGGGATGATTGAAAGATGGTAAAAACATCATTATATTAAAATTAATCAGATATACACAGTGACAAAAATATAAATGAGGATAAAACTTCAAGGGATTAATGCAAATTCTGATGATTTTTCATCAAGTGATTCATGATTTGAAAAATCTCCCTAAACATTTTTCTTAACAGTCAATCACTGGGTGTCCACTATGGGTCACACACTGTGCCAAGTGCTGGAGATCCTGGCGTGAACAAGATAGAAAGGCCCTGCCTTCAGGAGGCTTATGGTCCACTGTGGGAGAGCAGGAAGAATGGAGGCTTGTGAGGGGTACAAAATGCTATGATTGTCGAGAGGAGGGGCGTCTTCTCTGAGAACCACGTTAGATGAATGATGGGAACGTGGAGGGTATTGAGGATTTACAGGGGATAAGAGCCAGTGGACAACCCTTTTAAGAGGTTTGAGGGAGAGGATCAGAGGAGAAAGATGAGGGGGTTTTTGGAGGGGCATATTAGGAGGAGGGAAGAGGGTTTGTTTGTTTATTTATATATTTATTTATGTTATGAAAATGACATTTATTTATTTACTTATTATTTATTTATTATTTATTTGTAATATAATTTATTGCCAAGTTAGCTAATACACAGTGTGTACCGTGTGCTCTTGGTTTGGGGAGTAGATTCCTATTATTTATCACTTACATACAACACCAAGTGCTCATCCCAACAAGTGCCCTCCTCAATGCCCATCCTCCATTTTCCCCTCTCCCCTGCCCCCCCATCAATCCTCAGGATGCTCTCTGTATTTAAGTATTATGCTAAGCGAAATAAGTTGGCCAGAGAAAGACAGATATCAAATGTTTTCACTCATATGTGGAAGTTGAGAAACTTAACAGAAGACCATGGGGGAAGGGAAGGGGAAAAAAATAGTTACAAACAGCGAGGGAGGGAGGCAAACCATGGGAGGAGGATTTTTTGAAGATTCTATAGGCTTGAGGGCATTTAAGTGTAGATGTGAAGGCTATAGGAGAGAGGTTGAGAGAGAAAGAGAGCACCAGTGAGCATGAGAGATTAATTGTAGGTCCCAAGTTGGTGGAAATAGTGGATAGGTCCGAGAGGATGGCATCTAGTGCATAGGTGGAGACATTTGTTAGGATGCTGTGGTTGTAATGCCCCCATGTTGCCTGACTCTCTTTCCTGCTCCATCAGCTGTAAGGGTTTGGGGCTCTTCCTGCCATTTGCTGCTTCTAAGACATCTTAGAATTCCCTTTTGTCATTTCCAGTTACTTAGTTAACAGTTCTTTATGGTAAATTCTCTTTTGTACAAACAACTGATGTGGTTTGTGTCTTCTCCTGACACATTAGCAGACTCTTTCAGGAGAGCTTCAGGGTTGGTTCTGGTTGGAACTGGGGATTCTGGGGTTGGGGCAGACTGCCTTTCAAACCTTTCACTCCAGAGCCATCTTGCCACTTGCCATGGAAATCCCTGGTCAAGGGTGCCAACCAAGACTCAGCTTCTGTGGCCCTCTAGCTTCCCCTCCACTGGGCACAAGGGATTTTCTGGGTATTCTCCAACTGAGGTGCACTTGGCAAGGAACCAGGGGACATTCTTTGCCATTTCCTGTCTGGAACACCTGCTGCCATCTCTTCATTGTTATGTCCATGTCTTGTGCTCTGTGTGGCATTAGTGGGACTCTTGGTTTCTAATGTCAGTCAAGAAAGAGCACCTTGGTTCACCCATTTAAAGATAGACTCAAACTCCTGGGGATTCTCTCATAGTTTTCTTCCCTTTCCCCTGATTTCTTCCTCATTAACTGAAAATCTCATCCACTAAACTCTAACTTGCTTCATCTTTTGTCAACCCTTGTCTTTCATTTCTAGCCCTTTTTTTTTTTCAACGTTTATTTATTTTTGGGACAGAGAGAGACGGAGCATGAACGGGGGAGGGGCAGAGAGAGAGGGAAACGCAGAATCGGAAACAGGCTCCAGGCTCCGAGCCATCAGCCCAGAGCCTGACGCAGGGCTCGAACTCACGGACCGCAAGATCGTGACCTGGCTGAAGTCGGACGCTTAACCGACTGCGCCACCCAGGCGCCCCTCATTTCTAGCCCTTTCTATCTTGCCTTTGGGCAGAGGGAGGAAAAAAATCAATTCTCCCAGAATTTATTGGAATTGAATTGAATTGAATTGAATTGAATTGAATTGAAAAGTCAATTCTCCCAATGCTCTCCACAAATTTGTCTCGGTGGCTCCCTGTCCACTGTATCTAGCACCTGGGGGCATACCCCACCCACTTTTTAAAAAAGATTCTTTGTAGGGGTTTTCTAGAAACATGATATTTGATGTCTTAGTTTACCAGTTGGCCACAAATGAATATGCCAGGTAGCACTCTGCTTTTATTATATTATGCTTTCAATGGTGGTGAGCAAGACAAGAAGTAGAAAGAAGGCCAGCGTAAGCCTAAGAATGTAGCAAATCTGTCGCATGGGGCCTGACCTTTGGGTTCTGCCAGCCTGCTTTTGTGGATTTCTCCTCACTGTGGCAGAGCCCCCAACGAGATTGCAGACTCAGCTCCCTGAAGCACCCTAGCCAAAGCTCAGCCCTCCATTCCATCAGACAAAGTCCCCAGCTCAGCCTCTTTTCCACAGCGCTTCTGCCCCAAATGCTAATTGCTTTTAACTAATCCACAAATGAAACGTCCACACAGAATTCCATTTTAATTAGCATACCACACTCTTTGTGCAAATTTGCTCCCAGAGGAGTCCCATCGCAACCGCGTGGAGACAGTAATGACAGGGCCCCGTGATGTTTTCCCGATAGCTTTTATCTGCAAAAGTGTTTGGGCACCATGCCATGAATATCCTGTCTCACTGTATTACTGGGGACTGCCTCATTGGCTATAAGTTGGTCCTGCTGCAACTTTCCGACTTTCTTCACACTTACTCTTGAACCCCAGATGTGCCACTTCTCATGAGGATGCCCTGAAAGGTAGCAGGATCCAGGATGAAAAGAAGAATCAGGCTATGGACTATTTTCTTTCCTCTGGGCCATGAAATTCCAATGCTGAAAAGAGGCTTTAAAATTCTTTTGTTCATTTTAGAGTTGGGAAAACTATGGTCCACATTCTTTTAGCTTGAACTGGGACTAGAATTTCCATTGAGGGTTCTCCCTGGTGGCTCTTGATGTTGGACACACAGTAGAGTCCCCTGGGAGTATTAAAAAAAAGTGCCAGTGTCCCACTAAATCAGGTTTTGTCGGGGCCCCGGTATTGCTGTTTTTCAAAGCTCCATATTATCGGTTGAATTGTATCCCCTCAAAATAGAATAAATGATTGGGTCGATTTGTCCACGGGCCATGAGACCTGAAAGGGATAGAGGGTCAGAGATTGGCCAACAGTGAAAACTCCAAACACATAGCTGACCAACTGCCTGAATAAATAAAGGAAGCTTACAGATCAATTGGTTCAATCAATTCATTTTATAGATGAGGAAACTAAGATAGATCACATTCTTCAGAGGAGTAGCTGTGGCTCATCTTTCCATCTAAGTGAGTAAAGGGAGGCCATTAACACCCAAATTGAATATAAAATGCAAATACCGCAAGGCCCAACATCTATTAACACACAAGGCCCTTTCACTGGAAAGCTTCACGAATGCTCTCGCGTTTGAGCAAGAATGCCTCTAGCAGCCCAGCTTTGGAGAGTGGAAAGATGGCTGAACTTGGTGGCAGAAGATGTGGCTTCTGCTTGGTGACCTGTGACCTTGGGCTCTCTTTCACCTTTATCTCTATTTTTTCTAAACAAACAAACAAACAAACAAACACACACAACAAAACAGCAGAGGGTTTGGTCCTCCACTCTTCTCTCACTGTGGGTGTCGCCCAGGTGGGCATGCCTCCTTCCTGCTGGATTAATTCTATTTGTGAAAGGTCTCCGAAGCATGGTAAAGCCTTAGACTCACATGAATTCATCGCCAGAAAAAGTATGTAGCCTGCAGCTGTAGGAAGTAGAAAGACACTGCTTAGCCCGGGAGAGAGGGATGTGCATCGTACTGCAACGTTGGTTCACGTCTCTCTGTCCGTGCAAAGGGGTCAGCTAATGATTCGCTCCCAGGAGTCTGAATTTGCCCATCCCATAGGCAGTCATGGTACTTTTGTAGAGAAACGTGTGCCAACTCCTAGAATGATGGTCTGCAGAAACGGTCGCAGTGTCTGGCATGTAGTAGGTACTCAAAATATTTGATGAATAAAAGATCCATTTGGGGTTTCTTTGACGATTCTCCTCACTCCGCCTGGGGAGACAAATAGCTGTTTCCTCTGCTGTCACTACGCAATTTGTGTCTGAGTGATTGGCCTCACGGCCTGCTGCTGCTTTTCACTCACAGAGGGAGGGTTTGAAGAAGTAGGTATGTTTGGGGGTGGGGTCAGGGTGGGTGCAGGGGCTTGGAGGGGCCAGGGTTCATACACAGGTTTCCTTGGAAAATCCCAACTACCATCAGTCTGAGAAAGGAAGTGGCTCTCATGAGAATCTCTTGAAAAGCAGCCTCTTCCCCCCAAAATACCTAGATCCTAGATCAAGCAGTCCCCCTTCAAATGACTTTCTCACTTTTTCTCCCCCTTTCTTTGTAGTATGTGCACATACTAATTAGTATTAATTAGTATTAATTATTAGTATTAATTAATTAGTATTAATTAGTATGTGCACATACTAATAAAGTGTGGCATAATACAGGCATCACCAGCGCTAGGTTATTCTATTAAAACAAAGTTCATCAGTGCCCCTTTCTTCACCGCGTGTCAATTATGATTGTGCATGTGGGACAACCAATCTCCCATTGGAAAAAAGAATTAGTTGAAACACTAACACCTGAGGAATAACCATAACTGATTAGGAAGCTTCTGGATCTCCCTCCAGCTTTATTTTTTAAAAGTTCTGATAAAAAACACATACTATAAACTTTACCATCTTAACCATTTTTAAGTGTACAGTTAAGTATATTTACATTATTAGTAACAGAGCTCTAGAACTTTTTCACCTGGTAAAAAGGATACTCTATATATCCCTTATACTTTTTTAAAAAAGTGTTTATTTATATGTATTTATTTATTTAGAGAGACAGATTGAGGCAGGGAGAGAGAGGGAGAGAGAAAATCCCAAGCGGGTTCTGCACTGTCAGTGTAGAGCCCGGTGTGGGGCTCGAATTCACAAACTGAGAGATAATGACCTGAGCTGAAATCAAGAGTTGGATGGCCAACTGGGATGGCCATCCAGGTGCCCCTATATCCCTTCTACTTTGAACACTGGAAAATGCATGAAAAATATGTTCTGAAGGGGATGAGTTAAGTATACAAACTTTGTGGGTCTGGTTTTACTCAAAAAGCAGAAAGGAGGAAACTAACCAAATTATTATTTATTGAACACCTGCTAATATTTTTCAAGTCCCCGCCACACAGCATATCCAGGTACTGAGATCCCACAAGTCTCATTTTTGTTGATCTTGCTGATATGAGGAGGCTACAAGGGGCTATAATTTTTTTTTTTCGTGTTTTTGGCTAATGCCTGACTACTTGTGTGATATGTAGAACCTGGGACACTTGTCAGTTTTTTTTTTTTTTTTAACGTTTATTTATTTTTGGGGCAGAGAGAGACAGAGCATGAACGGGGGAGGGGCACAGAGAGAGGGAGACACAGAATCGGAAACAGGCTCCAGGCTCTGAGCCATCCGCCCAGAGCCCGACGCGGGGCTCGCACTCCCGGACCGCGAGATCGTGACCTGGCTGAAGTCGGACGCTTAACCGACTGCGCCACCCAGGCGCCCCCACTTGTCAGTTTTTTTATTCTTTTTTTTTTTTTTTTTTTTTTTTTTTTTTGCAGGGCTCTGACTATAAGTTTTGTCCACTGGCCCTGTTCACCAGACCCACTGAGAAAGGAGCCTGGCGTGGGAAGGCAGTGGTTGGGGAGGCTCCTTGTCTTAGTATCTGTGCTGACATAGGCAGTAGTCCTACGTTCAAGTCCTGGTTGTATGGCTTTTAACTAATTTACTCCTTGCTCCATTTCCAGAAAGCATTTGGAGATGGCATGAGAAACAAATACTCATCAACAGTTTTAATTTTTTTTTTAACGTTTATTTATTTTTGAGAGACGGGGAGAGAGACAGAGCACAAGCAGGGGTGGGGCAGAGAGAGAGGGGGACACAGAATCCGAAGCAGGCTCCAGGCTCTGAGCGGTCAGCACAGAGCCCCTTGTGGGGCTCCAACCCACGACCTGCGAGATTATGACCTGAGACGAAGTCAGACGCTCGACCGACTGAGCCACTCAGGTGCCCTGATCAACAGTTTAAATAACTGATCAGGACATTTGGACAAAGGGGAAAAGATAAAGCAGAGTAAGGGTGCTTGCCATACATCCTGTGGACAGCTTTCTGGCTCTAGGGAGTTCATTTAGATCCTTCAACTCTCTCGTTTAAAAAATGGGAACCAAAGCTTCCCTCAAAAGGTCACGAGAATTACACTAGAAATCACTCTATGAATGAATTATGGTTACCAAAGCTGAGATTCTTCCCTGCTCCCCCAAACCAGCCTAATCAGCTTCCACTACAAGTGAGTTAGACAAGATTTTTAGGGTAAATTTGGAGTAGTGGGCAACTTCCTGAGCTTTTTTGAGTTATGACTGTTTCTCCTCATTTTAGGCTATTTAGAGAATGATCAGCAGAACAGAATTTACATTCTTTTGACAAATGATACAAAGAAACTGGGAGCAAGTTCTGAATATCCAAGCCTCCACTTTTCCAATATTTCCTGAAATTGTTTTATGGACGCTCTCTACGCAGCTCTGTGAGGAAGAGATTTATGTTTCAGTGGAAAAATGTGTATTGTTTGGAGCATACCCTTTCAGATTATTTTATTCTGATTCTGTGGGGGCTTTGAGCCCATTATGGGTCAACTTTTGTCCCCCAGTTCCTACCCAATTCATCTGTCGGAGTCCTAACTCCCAGGACCTAAGAATGTGACCTTGTTTGGAAATAGGGTCATTGTTGATGTAATTAAACTGAAGATGAGGTCATACTGGAGTAGGGTGGGCCCCTGATCCAAAGAGGACAGGTGTCTTTGAAGAAAGGGGAAATGTAGACATAGCCATGCATGGGTAGAGCACCATGGGACACAAGAAGGCAGAGACCGGGAGGATGAATCTACAAGCTGAGGAATGCTAAAGATTGCCAGCAAACCTCCAGAAGCCAGGTGAGAGGCACGGAACAGATCCTCCCTTACCATCCCTAGAAGGAACCAGCCCTGCTGACATCTTGATCTTGGCCTTTCAGCCTCCAAAACTGTGACACGATATGTTTCTATTTTTTAAGCCACCCAGTTTGTGGCACTTTGTTAAGGCAGCCTGGAAAACGAGTAACATATTTCATTGCCTTTGAGCTATTTTAAGGTCTGTGAATGGTCAATAGCTGATAATGGAATGCAAAATAATTCTTGTCCATAGATATGCAAATTTTGTCCTGTCCACACAGAGGTTTAATTGGCTTCCTTCCCCTACTGCAAGAGAAACCAGTTTTGTTCCTATTTGCACACTGATGTCAATGTTCATCTTGAAGTGTGTCTGTTCTTTGGTTTATTCTTTGAACTGGATGTAACATCTTACTGGGTTCCTCATTTGATAATGAGTTAAAATCATTAACGCGTGTTTATCTCATATCTGTAGGAGAGTCATGCCTTTACTTTTGGGGCAGAGGGGGTGGGTTATCCTTTACCAATTCCTCATTATCAGTGAGTTCTTCCACGTGTTCTATACACTGCTTTATTTAGCATTTTTCTCTTTTCTGCTTTTGATGATCATGTCCCAATGGGGTCAGAGACAGATCTATGCCAGATCGAGGAAGGCCAGTCTGTGGGCACAACAGTTTTTATAAAATACTTGGGGGGTGCCATATGCAGGAGGGGCAGAGCCATTCATCCCATGGCTTCATCAGCAGCTGTCAGTTACAGGGAGGCAGGTTTGGGCTCCACAGGGAGATGAACTCCTAAATGAGCTCGTCATCACAATTGCCCAAAGACAAAAATGGCTGCCTTCCGAGTAGTGAGTTTTTGTGGTTGGGGTTGTACAGGCAGGTTCGGGGGGCTTTTGGTGGGATGTTATACCAGGATTGAAGGATAATGGATTGGCTTGCAGTTTTAGGTCCCTTCTAGTCATGAGGACTAAGAGTTCAAAGATATTTTTTTTTTTTCCAGCGTTTATTTATTTTTGGGACAGAGAGAGACAGAGCATGAACGGGGGAGGGGCAGAGAGAGAGGGAGACACAGAATCGGAAACAGGCTCCAGGCTCTGAGCCATCAGCCCAGAGCCCGACGCGGGGCTCGAACTCACGGACCGCGAGATCGTGACCTGGTTGAAGTCGGACACTCAACCGACTGCGCCACCCAGGCGCCCCAAGAGTTCAAAGATTTAAGGATATAAAGATACCTCTTTTCCTTCTGCCATTTCTAGCCCTCTCTGGCCTGACCTACAAAATTCCAAATTCCTTCTTCCGTCTCCTCTAGTCCTGTTTCCAGCTTCTCGGGTATTCCGTCCTTCCCCCCTTCAGTCTTGAGATGTCTCTTTTGGGGGAGAGGCCCTGCTTTCTTTTCATTCACTTAGCTTCCCCTGGCGGCTCACCAGACAGAGGAAGGGTGGAACATTTACAGTCTTCGTCCTCTGGACCTGGGCCTGGGGCCTTCTAGTGCTCATGTTGTGTTTGACAAAGATGTCAAGATGTCACCAGTAAGTGGCTGAGAGACACCGTGGATGGGGTGTTACTGCCTGACACAGTGTCTGGGGCTGCAATCTAGCAAAACTCGGAGGGTATAATTAATGCCATACGCATATTGTCTAATGTCATCATCAATCTGCCTGTGATGGCTTCTCACGGGCGTTTTCTGACTCTCGGTGCCAAGCTTCATGAGTCCCAATCACTACTTTCCAGGCATGTCATCATTTTGCAGGTTGTAATTTGCAAAATGAGAGAGACACCTATTAGCACGGAGTCAGTTAAGGTTACACCGGCGACTTCATTATACACCATACACCTTGCAGGTTTGTAATTATGCAGTTAAAAAATGAAAAAAAAATTGCCAAAGGCAGTCACTTGACATAGATATATGGTTCTAGTCCACAAGAATCATTGATATAATTTTGTTTTGCCTTCTTTTATTTAAAAAGAGAAGATTAAAAAATCAGTGAGCTCTATGTTCAGTAGCCCTCCCCCCTTATCTCTTATCCTCTAGAATATGTTCCAAGACCCTTTGTGGATGCCTGAAACCAGGGATATATACTATGCTTTTTCCTAAGCATACATATACTATGATAAAGTTTAATTTATAATGAATTAGGCACAATAAGAGATTAACAGCAGTAATAATAAAATAGAACAATTGTAACCATATACTGTACTAACAGTTCCATGAATGTGGTCTCTCTCTCAAAATATCTTCCTGTACTGCACTCACCCTTCCGCTTGTGTTGATGTAAGATGATAAAATGCTCATGTGATGAGACCGAATGAGGTGAATTGTGTAGGCATGTGATATGGCTTCAGGCTCCTGTTGACCTGACAGTAAGTCAGCAGGAGGATCTACTTTTGGATCACAGTTGACCACAGGTAACTGAAACCACGGATAAGGGAAGCACCACTGACCATGGATATCCCAATGCAGTTTCAATGCCTGAACTTTATAGGTATAACATAGATTGTATCTTGGGTCTTAAAAAGTGTGTGAATTTGCTTCTCTTGCTTCAATGGAAACTGAACACCCTCTTCATTTATTGTTGGGGATTTTAATTCTTTCAAGATGCTGTGGATGTAGATTGTATTGCAGATTCAAAAAGGTGATGGTTGAGCTATGCCCTTGACCAGGGGTGGGCAGCTGGTTCTGATTCCTCTCTGGGGGCAAGTGTGAGACTCTGTACCTAAATCCCAGCCTGTGAGCTGGAGTCCCATAGTACAGTGCTGCAGGCCCCCAGATCACCAGCAGGCCATTGAATCAGCCAGAAGACACTTACTCAGCAATTCCATAGGCAGCTGACTGCCTTCTCTCATCACTTTATCCCCTCTGAGAATCTCTTGTGTCACCAGCCAGGGGTCCATAGTCAGTGCTAGCCCATCAGGGCTCAGTGGCCAGTGGGGAGTCTGCTTTACAGAGTCTTCATGACCAGAGTTCCCCCCTCCCTTCTTTCCTCCTACTCTTTCCCAGAAACTCCTGTCTATCAAGTCTCGGTCCCTGGGTACTTTCCCTTAATTTACTGTTTATTTCATCATGTCTCATTACACCTCAGCTACAATTAGAAAAGTCACTTGGAGGTTTATTCTCCCAGGAGATGGGTATTAAATCTTTTCCTGTGACTTCTGGCTATTCCATCAACTCAAGCAAAATTGCTGGCTCAAAGCATATTCACACTTTAAAACTCTTCTCTTTCTTTCACTTTTTAAATGAATGTTTAACTTAAATCATTATATCAAAAAGAATCATTTTCATATTTTATGAAGACCTAAAAATAAGATATTACACATTTTTGTCTTTGCAATTGGACTATATAGTTATCCCCTCAGGGGCCATGATTCTGAAAAAGCTCTGAGTAAATGGAATTCTTACAAACTATGTGCTATTTCACCAGGAGTTTACACTATCATATCTGACCTTACATTTTAGCTTAATTTCTCTCTAATGGTCATTCAGTGTGTGCCCTTAATATTCTGCTCCCAGGTCTCACTGTCAAGTAGTTAATGATCTGCCAAGCAGCCCTTTAATTTACTAAACTCTTGTATTTTCCACGTAAAAACATTTTAAGGCAAAGAAGTGTTCTGTAATGCAACAGATCATGCCCAATTTCTGTCTGATAAACTCAGATGCATGTTGGTTGGATGTAATGGAATGTGTGAGCAACTGGGTGTCACAAGACCTGGGTTTTTGGCCTGACTTTGTGGCTAATTTGGAATAAAATCCGTATCTGCACATATTTGACATACCTCCTTCTCCTCCCTCTTCTTGTCCATGGCAGACAAAATGATTGGCTAATTGATTGGGGTTACTAGAGATGAAAACTATTTGCCACTCTAGCACAGAGCAATTGTTTCCTATCCAAAATTCTGTTATTGTGCATGAGGTATATCAATGTCCACTGTTTATTCCTTTTAAAAAAGACAGAGTAACAGAAAAATGCAATTTCCTCCCATCTGAAGAACTCTCAATTTCCAGGAGTTACAGTTCTGATAGGATCTTCATGGGATAAACTGGAATCTCAGGAACTTGGATCCTGGGGACGTGCAGGAAATCAGGGCTGAATAAGCAATCCTGCTGGCCCAGGGACCCAGTGGGAGACACTCCCTTCTGCAGTCTTGGACATTCTGAAAGGGCCCTAGACTAGGTCCCAAGCTTTCCAGCCACAGTCTGTAAGCAGTCCAGCTGGTGCAGGCATCCTGTGGGACACACTCCTGTCTGAGCCTCCAGAAATTCTGAAATTGCCCTGTAATCAGTTCCAGCTCCAGTCACTGTCAGGGAGCCATCCAGGCTGTCCAGGAATGTGGTGGGAGACACACCCATCTGTCTCCCAAATCCAGGTCTGTAGACCTCAGTCATGGCTACCGATCCTAAAACAGCCTTGGGACTTGGGTCTAGCCCCTCTCAACCATGGTTCAGGGCTAGTTTTGCCCACCCAGGGACCTACCCAGTGACTTGGCAGGAGCCTTCCCAGAGATGTGGTAGGAACCATACCTGTCCATGCAGCTGGTAATAGGTGAGCTGTTTAAGGACCCAGCTGTGGACTCTGAAGCAGACCCTTGTCCCAGGGCCATCTTACTGAACAAGACCCTGGAGGTAGTGCCACCCGTCCAGGGACTGAATGGGATTCATGCCTGCTTGAGCTTCTAGTGATATGACTGTGAATGCAGCAACAGCCTTGTAAGTCAGCCCCAGCCCAGTATGACTGTGATCCCAGAGGTAATCTCATCAGCCTGGGGAACTGACAGGAGAGGGTCGTTACCTGCCAAAACTAATCAGTAAACACTGGAAGAGGTGTTTGCTCTTTCAAATGCACTGACACCAATGCAAGACTACAAGGATCATGAAGAATCAGGCAAATATAACACCATCAAAAGAAACTAATAAAACTCCAGAATTGGGGATCCAGAAATTAACCCATGCATATATGACTAATATTTGACCAAGGAGCCAGGAATAGCCAATGCGAAGCTATAGTATTTTCTGTAAATGGTTGTGGGAAAACTGGATATTGGCATGCAAAAGAGTTATATTGGACCCATAATTAACAAAAATTAACCCAAAAGGGATTAAAGACTTAAACATAAGAACTGAAACTGTAAAACTCCTTTAAAAAAACACAGGGAAAAAAACTCCTGGACATTGGTCTTGGTAATTTTGACCTACGACACCGAAGGTGCGAGGCACAATACATACATACACACACACACACACACATATATATATTCTGCACAGCAAAAGAAACAATCAACAAAATGAGATGGCAACCTATGGAATGAAAGGAAATAGTTGCAAACCACCTATTGATAAGGGGTTAAGGGGTTAATATCCAAAATATATTTGAAACTCATACAACTCAATATAAAAAAAACAAGAGCAACAGGTAATCCAATGAAAAAATGGGTACAGGACCTAATAGATATTTTTCCAAAATAGACCTACAAATGGCCAATAGGTACATGAAAAGGTACTCAACATCACTAGTTAATCAGAGAAATGCAAATCAAAACCACAATGAGCTATCAAGTCACACTTGTTAGGATATCTGTTATCAAAAAGACAAAAGATAACAAGCATTGGTGAGGATGTACAGAAAAGGGAACCCTTCTGTACTGCTGGGAATGTGAATTGGTGTAGCTACTATGGCAATCAGTATGTGTTTCTTCAAAAAATTGAAACGGGAACTACCATGTGATTCAGCAATCCCATATCTGGATATATATCCAAAGGAAATGTAATTTCTATCTTGAAGAGATAGCTACACTTCCATGTTCATTGACATATTATTTACAATGGCCAAGATATAGAAATACAACCTAAGTGTCTGTGATGAATATGTGGAAAAAGAAAATGTAACACACAAACACACACACAGACAGACACACACACACACACAGACACGCCCAGACCTACACACAGTGGGGTGTTACTCAGCCATAAAAAAAGAAGGAAATACTTCTTGAGGGCATTAATGATAAATAAAGTCAGTAGGACAGAGAAAGACAAATACTGTATGATTTCAATTATATGTAGAATCTAAAAAAACCCAATTCAGAAGAACTGAGAGTTGATGGTTGGTTTCCGGGGGTTGGGGGAAGTGTGGAGGAAAAGGGTTCTGGTGGTCAAAGGATACAAACTTCCAGTTATAAAATAACTAAGTTCTGGAGATATAATGTACAGCATTGCGACTATAGTTAACAATACTATATTGTATATCTGAAAGTAGCTAAGAGATTAGATCTAAATGTTCTTACCACACACACACACAAAGAAACTATGTGAAGTGATGAATGTATTAACTAACCTTATTGTAATAATTTTGAAATATATACAGGCATCAAATCATCATGTTGTACACCTTTTTAAAAAAAGTTTTTTTTTTTTTATTTTGAGAGAGAGAGAGAGAGAAGGTGGGGGAAGGACAGAGAGAGAGAGAGAGAGAGGGAGAGAGAGAGAGAATCCCAAACAGGCTCTGAGCTGTCAGCACAGAGCCCCACACGGAGCTTGAACTCAGCTGTGAGATCATGACTTGACCCAAAGTCGGACACTTGACCGACTGAGCCACCCAGGTGCCCCATCATGTTGTATACCTTAAACTTACATAATGTTATGTGTCAATAAAGCTAGAAAAGGAAGACAGAAGACACAGGTCAAGGACACTGCCCAAACTATAGTGACTAGGTTCAATAAGGGTGGCTTAGAGATCCAACATCTATGTTAAAATGGCCATGAAACACTTGAGCTTGACGTTGGAACTCAGCCTCATGGACCTGTGAGCAGAAGGCAGCCAAGGATATTCAAGAGGGTAAGGTGCCCATTTTCATATTCCTCCAGAGCAAGTATTCAGTCAGTGAACAGGGACACAGGACATGGGATTTAGCTTCCAGAGGAAAGGAGTTTGCAAATATGAGACTGATGTCAGAGCCCCAGTAAAGAGGATGGGCTTGAGTGAGGGCTAGAGTTCAGATGGGGAGCTAGAAAGGAAAAACTGCAATCTCCAGGGAATGCAGGAACTCAGGGCATAGCCCCAGGACACTCAGCCTCGGGTAAGGGCAGAGACACTAAACTGGATGTTAGACTCTACAGGGAGAATCTGAGAAAGCTGGGGCTGTCACCCAGGGCAAGGGTTTCATAACATTCATGTCCTGGGGTGTGTACACCTAAAACCAAGGATCTGCCTGAGTTGCAAACATCTCCTGCAGTGTCATCCAGCTGTCTCAGGGCAAACTTAAAAAAAAAAAAAAACCAACATTCAGTGCTGGGGGTATGGGTGTCTTCTCCAAGCTATTTCAGAGATGCTGAAGTCTGAGGACATGATGTCTTATACATCTTGTGGGAGAAATTCTTTGATTGATTTGGGTAGGAGATTGAGTCCAATAGGAAGTGTGGATCATGGTTTTCTTTCTCCAGCTGTCTCTTGTGCTCTGGGGACCCAGCTCAACGGAGGATATAGGTCTGCCTGGAACACTTACACACCTTGACATGCTCTTTTGTAATCATTGCCGCTTCCCCCACTATGGCTAGTCTGGGAAAGGACTCCTCCTTTTTTGGACCCAATTTGGTGCTGCCCGTTTGGGGTCCGTTTGCATTTGGGGATCAGGGGTCAGTACCACATGTACTTGGTGCAGGGAATCTCAATCCTGGCTGCATATTACCATTACAGGAAGAGCTTGAAAAACAATTTTATGACTGAAGTAATCTCTTGTTATCATCCCTTCAACTTCTATAATTTGATTAATGAGAGCCCCAGGGAATTAAGTTTTAAAGAGTAATAATATAAAACATTATATTTCCTAAGTATTGTCAGTGAACGTTTCTTCCCTTCCCACTGCTGTATTTTAACATCCCCTCCCTTCTAACAGGATTTCCCTTTCAGATGTTTACTGGGTATAAAGTCCAGGAAGTCCTTAACAGGAAAGTAACCAGTGAATATAAATATTAATATAATTAATATAATAAGCAAATTAGGGGCAGCTGGTTGGCTCAGGTAGTAGAGTGTGCGACTCTTGATCTCAGGGTTGTAAGTTTGAGCCCCACGTTGGGTGTAGAGACTACTTAAAAATAAAATCTTAAAAAATGTATAATCAAATTAGTACAGGCATTGAAAAAAAAAACTTTTCTGAAAAGAAAGTAAGAAGACCAACATTTGTTAAGTAAATTGAAAATAAAAACATTAAAATGGATGCCTGCACATTTGCATTAATTTTCATTTTTATAAGCTTTGTATGAAATGGTTTATCTTAAAAAGGTATTTATTTATTTTTAAATTAAAAAATTAGTTTAGAGAGAGAGAGCGTGCTCAAGCTGGGGAGAGAGGCAGAGGGAGAGAGAGAGAGAGAGAGAGAGAGAAAGAGAAAGACAGAGAGAGGGAGAGAGAGACAGAGAATCTTAAGCAGGTTCTATGCTCAACACAGAACGCCATGCTGGGCTCAATCCCATGACCCTGTGATCCTGATCTGAGCCCAAATCAAGACTTGGCCACTCAGCCAACTGAGCCACCCAGGCACCCTTGAAAACATTGGTTAGTTTTGACAAGGGATGGAGTTAATTATATGACAAAAAGATGTTAAAGGAGGCATTGTCCCCTATAGTCTGACCACCCTAATATGATGAGGGACTCATCTGAAACACAGTCAAACTTCTTAAAATAGACAGCTTTATCTTATTTTCCCACAGTCTCGCACAGTGGCTGAGTGGTGGAGAAGACATTGTGGAAAAATTGTACTAGGCCATATCATAACTAACTTATTCTCGTGTTTCTCCTTCTTGTTCCAAATCAACACTTAAACCTCCCCCATTTTCTTATGGTACTTCATTGAGGAAAAATTCACATACCAAAAATGCACACATTTTATTTTATTGTTTTAAAGAAATAAAAGTTTATTGAATACACTGCAAGGAAGCTGCAGGCAGGACAGCAAAGGAGAGACTGCTGCACACATTCTAATTGTACAACTAGATGAATTTCTACAACGTGACCCCCACTCAGATCAAGATATAGAATATTTCCATCACCCCAGAAATTTCCCTTGTTTCCCTTTCCAGTTGGTAATATATCCAGAAGTAACCACTTTCCTAATGAAAAACCTGTTCGTTTGAATTGGTTTTCCCCTATAGGCAAAGCGTTTTTTTTCTCTGGCTGCTTCCAGATTTTTTCTTTGTCTTTAGTTTTCAGAAATTTAATCATATTTCTTAGATTGGATTTCTTGGGGTTTATCTTATTTGTGTTTCACTTAGCCTCTTGAATCTGCAGGTTGATAACTTTAATCAATTTTGGAAAATTCTTGACTATTGTCTCTTCAAACATTTTGAACATTCAAATGTTCTCTCTTCTCTCTTTCTGAGGCTCCAATTACATGTGACATTGTTCTAGAGGTCTCTGATGCTTTTTTCTCCCCTCCACCCCCCTATTATTTTTTTCTTTATGCTTCAGCTTGGATGATGTCTACTGACCTGTCTTTAAGTTCATTAATCCTGTCTTCTGCTGTGTACAATTTGCTATGAAGCCCATCTGATAAGTTCTTTAGTTCATATATTTTATTTTTCATTTGGGTTATTTTTTGGTTTTTATTTATCTGTGGAAATTCTCCATATTTTCATTCAATTTTTTGGTTTTTATTTTAATTTATTTACCATATGTATAATAGTTATTTTATTTTATTTCATTTTATTTTATGTATTTTAAGTTTTTAAGTTTATTTATTTATTTTGACAGCATTAGTGGGGAAGGGACAGAGAGGGAGAGAAAATCCCAAGCAGGCTCAGAGCCTGATGCAGGGTTTGAACTCACAAAACTGCAAGATCATGACCTGAGCCCAAACCAAGAGTCAGACACTTAACTGACCGAGCCACCCAGACACCCCTGTGTAATAGTTATTTTAAAGATATTTCCTGCTTATTCTAATATCTCAGTCATCTGTGGGTTTGCTTGCATTGATCGCTTTTTCTCCTGATGATGGGACACATTATATAAAAGAAAATGGTGGAGTATGATAATATTTTCCCACAGAAGGGGGGAAATTTTTTCTCCATCAGGCAGCTAGGTAGAAGACTGATCTCTTTTATCAACTCAGGAGATGAGTGGGGTTGGGGCTCATTTGTTGCTTAATTAGCTTCAGGTCTCCTCTGGTTTCAAGGGTCTTCACAGTGGGATCAAGTCCCTCCCTTCAGCAAAGTTTTGGAATATAAATACTATAAGTTCATGAAAGATCTTTCCCTGCTTTCCAGTCTAGCTCTTGCTCCTGCATCAACATTTCCTAAGCAAAATTCCCATGGAAAAAATTGGCTGGCTTAAAGAACTAGCTTAGCATTTGGAACTTCCCCATATTCCTATGTGCTCTATCAGCTCACATATGGCATTTGGCTGCTTATTATTATTTTCTTTACCCCAGAAAAGTCCCTCAATCTCTGGCAAATCTGATCCTCTCCTGCCCTGCCTTGACTTGGTTGATGCCTCCAGAAACAAAAGCGATCACCAGTTTTTACTTCTCTAGTAAGGGCTTGTCCTTCTCTGGAATTTAATTCATTCAGACTTTTTACATTCATAGCTTTTTGATGGTTTTAAAGGGTATTTTCCGATTGTTATAGCAAAAGCAATGGTTTCTACATCCTACCCATCTGTGTTGGGAAAAATTTTAGCCAAAGATCAGTGGACATTCTCTTTTTCTTTACAGTCCTCAAATTAAGTTAATAGATTCTTAAAATAAAGCACTGAGTGAATGGTTCAGAATTCTAAGATACAGCTACATAAGTGTTTTGAAATACTTTCTTCATTTTCTGCTTAAGATAACGTTAAATAATCAGGACTTGGCAACAGTGCATTCTCAGCTCTTTGTGGGTGTGATCTCTCTCCTTGAACTGTTTGCAGTATCTGCACAGAGTTGGAGAGCACCTTACCCTAGGTCCATTTTATGAAGGTAACATAGAAGGACAGTCCACCATCAGGTTCTGCAGACACAACCAAATCATTGCTGCCTCTTGATGTAACCTGCCTGTTTTATCCCGAGTGATGCCATCCCATTATAGATTTTTCTTTCTCTTTGGGTACTGAGAATTGATATTTCTGAATTCTCTATTAGAGATTTTACAAATTAACAAGGTCACAAAAGAAAAACTATTGAACTCACAGGCATCCGTTCAATTCCCTGCTGTAACTTATGTGAATTAGTCTTTTGATCTAGTGAATATTTTTCCAGGTTCACAGAGGGAAGAAATACTGTCTTGTGGCAAGGAGCCAAGGCTTCACAAAAGCCCCCTATATTGTCATTTACTACTTTCTGGATCCTTAGTAGACTTGAAGTTCCTTGATGTCAAGCACTGGATTTGGTTTGCTCTTACATTCCCTGTGCTTAAGTAGGGACTTGGTACATACCTACTGAGTAAGTGAATTGGCAAGAGACTAATTTTACTGTCTAGGAATAGTGATGGATATGAAATTGAGGTATCAACAGTTATGTAATACATGCAAAATTAAAGCTCAGACTGAGAGGGCAGCTGCAGAAGTGGACCAAGCAGCTCTGTACCCCGGAAGCACTATTGTGCATGGACTTTCTGACTGGAGGACCAACTCCTATGCACAGGCATATTTCAGAAAAGATGAAACAGCCGAGATAATAACTAGCACATAATAGGAATGTGTTATAGGCCACTATATATTTCTATCCACAGTAACTAGAGAACCAAACATGAATCTGAACTAATCTGGCCCCAAAGCAGGGAAGATCCAGAAGGACACTGTGTTGTCCCAGGAGAAGTCTTGGACACATGTTTGCCAAAAGAGTTTTGAATATATTAGATGCTCTGGATAAGACCAAAAAACTTATGTAGGATAAATATGTGAAAGTCTAAATTCCTTCCTATAACTGAAACAAGAATGATATGGCTAGAGGGAGTCATCTTACCATCTTAACAAGACAGTTACTTGCCTCAGTGTCCCTTTGTGGCATTTCTTTGTGGTCCCTTTACCCCTTTTCTCAGCCTTGGGGGGCACATAGATTGGGGAGGTGAGTACAAGTAATTAAAAAGCGTTCATCTATTACTTTTTTCCTTTTTTATAGTGTAATATTTTATTTATCATTGTTAATTTTACTGACATGATTTGAAAAAAATTTTTAACGCTTATTTATCTTGAGAGAGAGACAGAGAGACAGAGAGGGAGAGAGAGTGTGAGCAGGGGAGGGGCAGAAAGAGAGGGAGATACAGAGTCTGAAGCAGGCTCCAGGCTCTGAGCTGTCAGCACAGAAGGCTCGAACTCATGAATGGCGAGATCATGACCTGAGCTGAAGTCAGACACTCAACTGACTGAGCCACCCAGGTGCCCTACTGACATGATTTTATGCATACAAAACTCAATAGAAGAAATTTATTATTGTCTGCATTTGGCTATTATTGTCACTTGTTTTATGATTATTACCGAAAATAATTTTCTTTTTGTAGAGGAGGGTGGTATTATAAAATAATCTGTCCCAGGTGTCAAATATGCTAAGCATACCCTGCATAGGAGGAGATAGAACTAGGGAACCTTGGCCTGGCATGTGTGAAAATGGTAAAAAGGAGGAAGAAGTTTTTTCTTCTTCTTTAAATTTATTTATTTATTTTGAGAGAGAGAGAGAGAGAGAGAGAGAGAGAGCGCTGTGGAAGGGCAGGGAGGGGGACAGAGGGTCTGAAGCAGGTTCTGTACTGACAGCAGTGAGCCCAATGAGGGGCTTAAACCCATGAACTGTGAGATCATGACCTGAGCCAAAGTCAGACGCTTTACTGACTGAGCCAGCCAGGTACCCCAGAAGTTTCTTCTGAAGAGAGATGAAAACTTACAGGATTTGGTGGGTCTCAGGGGGTTAAGGTTCAGCCCATCAAGACTGTAGACTTTACCGTTCCCAGGCAATAATGCATGTATGTGTACACAAAGGGTCTAGGGATAACTTATAAAACAATTTGTTTTTCAAGATGATGAAGACCTATGCTGTTTATTTTTTAAGGGCCTAATACAAAAAGGAAAAATTTGTCAGTGAATGAACGAAGTGATGGAATAATCATGGTTAATTCTTCAGTGTTGTTACCCAGGGGGGTGTCAGGACATGGATTTTCTGCTTCAGGAGGGAGCTATTTTCAGTATGAACTCCAGGCAGGAAGAGCCCTCACCTAGGGAACATCCTCCTTGTTATGGACTGAATGCTTACGTTGTCCCAGCATTCATATGTTGAATCCTTAATTCCTAATGTGATGCCATTGGGAGGTAGGTTCTTAGAGAGCTAATTAGATCATGAGAATTAGTGTCCTTATAAAAGAGGCATGAGAGAGATGGTCTTTCTCTCCTATATGTGAGGACACATCAAGAAGGCAGCTGCCTACAACCCCAGGAAGAGGCTCATTCCCAAACCTGATCATTCTGCCACTCTATCTTGGATTTCCAGCCCCTAGAACTATGAGAAAGAAATTTCTGTTGTTTAAGCTCACCCACTCTATTCTGTTTGTTAGAGCAGCCTGAGGTGACTGTGACACTACCCATCTCCTGAGTAAATGAGGGTGATACAGGGCAATGCCTACATCAGCACAGAGTCCTCGGGTGGGAGCAATGGCCAAGAGCTGCGACATCACAGACATGGCTATCACATGGTAGTGTGAGCTGGGGGAAAGAAAAACCCTTTCCAGCTGCCAGCTAATAAAGACCTATAGAACAGATGTTTGAGATATGTTTTTGCTCTTTAAGGTATGTCTCAAGAGCAACAAGAATCTCCAACATTATAATGTCTACTTTTCTCCGTAAGTATAATGGAAAAATTTCAGTGACTCTTACAAAAATGATTTATTGCTCACTCATTGAGCAATTTTCACACTGGATGTAATAGGTCCTGAAGCAGTTTTACAAATTGCCTTTTGTTGTTTTTATATGGAAGGCATAGTAGAGTCCTTCAGGGTGTGGGTGTGGCCAAACTTGACATTCTATCGTACACATATCCAACGTTTTGATCTCTGATAAGAACCAGTGCTTTCCCAGGTATCTTCACCTTTTCTTCATTTTTATCATTAGCACCAGCAGCTGACTTCTGGGAGCTACTTTTCACACAGAAACAAAACTTAAGTCAGTTCATAAAGGTTATGGCATATAAGACAACAAAAGAGAGAATGAGTGAATTGTGTTGATAATTGGGGATTTGGTTAGGGTTATTCACTAGCTACGTTGATGACTTGGTTCAGACTACTTATCTTACAGAATATAAGACTGCAAATTTGTGTCTTAAAGACACTACAAAACAATACGTGTTGTGGGCCTTCAGTGCTATTCAAGAATGGACAAACCGAAAACTATAGAAAGCTTATGAAAGAAATTGAAGAAGACACAAAAATGGAAAAATATTCCATGCTATGGACTAGAAGGGCAAATATTGTTAAAATGTCGATACTACCCAAAGCAATTTACATATTCAATGCAACTTATCAAAATAACACCAGCATTCTTCACAGAGCTAGAACAAACAGTTGTAAAATTTGTATGGAACCAGAAAAGACCCCGAATGGCCAAAGCAATCCTGAAGAAGAAAATCAAAGTTGGAGGCATCACAATCGTGGACTTCAAGTTGTATTACAAAGCTGCAATCATCAAGACAGTATTGTACGGGCACAAAAACTGACACTCCAATCTTTGGAACAGAAGAGAGAACCCAGAAATGGACGCACAAACATATGGCCAACTAATCTTTGACAAAGCAGGAAAGAATATCCAATGGAATAAAGACAGTCTCTTCAGCAAATGGTGCTGGGAAAACTGGACAGCGACATGCAGAAGAATGAAACTGGACCACTTTCTTACACCATACACAAAAATAAACTCTAAATGGATAAAAGACCTAAATGTAAGACAAGAAACCATCAAAGTCCTTGAGGAGAAAGCAGGCAGAAACCTCTTTGACCTTGGCAACAGCAACTTCTTACTCAACACATCTCCAGAGGCAAGGGAAACCAAAGCAAAAATGAACTATTGGGACCTCATCAGGATAAAAACTTCTGCACAGCGAAGGAAACAAGCAGCAAAACTAAAAGGCAACCGACAGAATGGGAGAAGATATTTGCAAACGACATATAAAATAAAGGGTTAGTATCCAAAATCTATAAAGAACTTATCAAACTCAACACCCAAAAAATAAGTAATCCAGTGAAGAAATGGGAAAAAGACATGAATAGACACTTCTTCAAAGAAGACATCCAGATGTCATGAAAGCATGACACATGAAAAATGTGTTCAACACATTTTGACACATGAAAAAATGTTCAACATCACTCATGATCAGGGAAATACAAATCAAAACCACAATGAGATACCCCCTCACACCTGTCAGAATGGCTAATATTAACAACGTAGGCAACAACAGATGTTGGCGGGGATGCAGAGAAAGAGGATCTCTTTTGCACTGCTGGTGGGAATGCAGGCTGATGCAACCACTCTGGAAACAGTATGGAGGTTCCTCAAAAAATTAAAAATAGAACTACCTACGACCCAGCAATTGCATTACTAGGTATTTATCCAAGGGATATGGATATGCTGTTTTGAAGGGGCACATGCACCCCCATGTTTATAGCAGCACTATCAACAATAGCCAAAGTATGGAAAGAGGCCAAATGTCCATCGATGGATGAATGGATAAAGAAGATATGGTATGTATATACAATGGAGTATCACTCGGCAATCAAAAAGAATGAAATCTTGCCATTTGCAACAACATGGATGGAACTAGAGGGTATTATGCTAAGCGAAATTAGTGAGTCAGAGAAAGACAAATATCATATGACTTCACTCATATGTGGAATTTAAGATACAAAACAGGTGAATATAAGGGAAGGGAAGCAAAAATAATATAAAAACAAGGAATGGGACAAAACATAAGAGACTCTTAAATACAGAGAACACATTGAAAGTTGATGGAGGGGTTGTGGGTGGGGGAAAGGGCTAAATGGGTAAGGGGCATTAAGGAAGACACTTGTTAGGATGAGCACTGGGTGTTATACATAGGGGATGAAACACTGGAATCTACTCCTGAAATCATTATTGCACTATATGCTAACTAACTTGGATGTAAATTAAACAAATAAGATAAAATAAAGTAAAATAAAATAAAATAAAATAAAATAAAATAAAATAAGAATGGTCAAGACTGGAGAATGCTAAACCCAAAAGGCTTGTAGATGACAGAAGTCTTCTGTGCTTAGAAATTATATATTGAGTGGCTGTAAAGGTAGAGGATAAGTAACAAGCATCATTTGCCAAGAGCAATCTGAAATATAAACAAAGAGACTCAGGGCAAATATGCTTGCCCTTGAGCCTGCTGGTTGATAATCACTTACCAGCTTTGCAAAGCAGAGGAAATGGGAATTCAGGAGGAGAACCTCCTGCATATCCTGTCGTTTGTTGTGTACCAACAAGCAGAATAATCTGCATGGTGTCCTCACTACAGACAAGGAACTTAGGCATTCTCAAAAAATGATTTTGTCCCCCTCACAAAATTTCAAGTTAAAGAATGTTTTCAGGTATCCTATGCAGATAACCAAGCTGGGTGAGTCTGAAATGATCATTATAGTCAAGGTTCTGATCCTCATGACGATCAAATAAAAGGACCCCTCCCTTCCTCCTGCCCTGCAGAATTCTGTTTCCATGAGGTTTTTTTCTTGCTTGTCTGGGAGACGTAGCTCTTACATATACCCTCCCAACAGCAGGCAGGGTGCAAACTAGAAGCAGTCATTTCTATTTGCGTACTTGTTTGACTTGCTTCCAGAAATTCAAATATCCAGAGGTTTCAAGTTACACACAGTTCAAAGATTATTTATATTACAAGAGTTTCCTTTAAAAAATCATTGCTCCATTAAAAAAATCACTGCTTAATATACTTTTTAAAAACCTTGGCTTACCAAAAATCGATTTTTGAAACACCTTTTGAGTGGTTAACCTTGCATGTTGGGTCCAGGACATGTTTATTCAGTGCTCTCCATCTACTTCATTTTGGCCCATATGGGCTTCAACTCATGATGACAATGATGTCAGCTGCCTTTTCAGCCACTCTGTTCTCTCCCTCCCCTCCCCCAAGTTCAGTGTGATTCAGTGCCCTCAATGATTCTCTTCCTGTTCAAGAGTGAGGCCTCAGGGCTCTGGAAAGGTTTTCCTCCTGTGTGTCCAGGGAACTGCTCTTGGCACTGATTTCCGAACCTTCCTGCTGCGTCTGACCTGCATTTGGGTGGAGACCTCTCACCTTGATTCTGTTGTGGTCTCTCTGCCTGATTCCTTAAAACCAATGATCTAGAAGGCTCCCTGCTTCTGAGAGCTCTTTGTCCTTGGCACGTTCTGTCCTGCTTTTCACCACATACACCAGCCTTGGCCTCTCGCCCATCAGCATGCTCCAGCAACCCCAGGCTGAGTGGGGGCCTCACTTGTCTGGGAGGGAGCTTAGACACCCTACGTGACCCTCCAGATGCTCATGGGTTCCAGTTACATTGGCACTTTCCCAGGTGGGCACAAGACCACTCATGAGCATGCAGTTGAGGGAGGTGATAGAGCAGCTGCTCATCTGAATTCCCCTCAGGGGCATTGACCAGGCCACTGGCAGCACTTAATTCATGCTCAGTTCAAATCTGAACTCTGCTGGAAATGTTAAAGTGAATGGAATTCTGTGCCAGGGAAGATGTCCATTTTCAGTTCATTCACAGTGTTTGGATATTTAGTTGTATTTAAGGCTTGGTACGAAGTCAACTCCTCAAATCTTGGGAGAATTACTACCTATGGTTTGGTGTGTGTGTGTGTGTGTGTGTGTGTGTGTGTGTGTGTTGGAGTGTTCTTTCCTATATCCCAGATTTCATATCATTTCCTTTCCTACTGAATTGTCATGCCTGTGCCCTGGCTGCAAAGAAGCTGGGAAAGCAAGGTTCTGACTTCTCCCCTGAGGAGGCAGTAGTCCTAAGGTGGAAACTTTTCTAAACTCAGGAAGGCTATTCAAACAGTACTGGGTGCCAGAAACTATGAAAAATATCCTTGGTACTCACTGTTCAGGCTGTCAGGTCTATTCTGCATTTCAACAATGACTTTGAAATGGAGATAATGCCTTTCACCCCTCATTAGTGCCTTAGGCTCCTATCATCTTACATAGATTTATTATTATAATTAAAAAAATTACTAGATAGAAGAAAAAGAGCCTACAAAGAAGTCTTACTTTTTAAAGAGAGTATTGTTATTTTTTGTTTAAAAACTACATGCGCATAATTTTAAAAAGTCAAGCAGTGCTAAAAGACTTATTTGAAAAATACGTGGCTCTCCCTTGCTGAACAGCCCTTACTCCACCTCTCCAGAAGCAATGCCTTTGAACTTTTAAACTTTTCTTCTCTTAAATGCCTCTATATTTCTAAATATGGATACACCACTCTCTCTTGATTAATCACCTTTAGACATTATTTATTGGCTTCCCATTATGGGGAAATGAGAACTTTAAATCTCTGTTACTCCTTTTTCTCTTTTCACACTTCAAATATAATGACAGCACTATACACTGTAACTATAATGAAGTCCATATTTTCCACTTTTTGTATAACTGTTTAATGTTGTCCACTTCTGGATTAAGAGTATATTTTCTAATTCCTACTTGGGCAAGTTGTTTTTCTTAGAATTAATAGTGATCTCATTGATTTTTTACTTCTTTGACTTTGTGGGATTTCTGGCTAAATCTTCTTACATTTTCCCATAGTTCTATGAAATTCAACTCAATTCAGTTTTCTATGCACACATCTGTCAGATAATCTGTTGGTTAACAATTTAACCTTTCTTGGAGTCTGCTCTCCTGGGGCCTTCTTCCCTTGTTTTAATCATAGCTATTTGTTCCCTGGATGGTTTCCCATCCTGGACCTTCCTTTTGCCTTTCTTCTCTGTTGAATCTCCTATTTCCTGGATCCCATGCGCTCTGTTTTTTTGGTTAACTCCATTATTTTGGTGAAGTACATTTTTCTGCAGTATTCTGAAAAAAAAAATATGAGAGATAACTTGTATGAGGCTTTGTTTACCTTATTCTACTTTCAAAATGGATTGATAGTTTAAATGGGTATAGAATTTTCTGTTGGAGATCATTTTACTCATTTATAAGGTATTCTAATTTCTTCCAGCTTATAGTATTGCTGTTTAAAAATCTGATGCGCCTGGGTGGCGCAGTCGGTTGAGCGTCTGACTTCAGCCAGGTCACGATCTCGCGGTCCGTGAGTTCGAGCCCCGCATCAGGCTCTGGGCTGGTGGCTCAGAGCCTGGAGCCTGTTTCCGATTCTGTGTCTCCCTCTCTCTCTGCCCCTCCCCCGTTCATGCTCTGTCTCTCTCTGTCCCAAAAATAAATTTAAAAAAGTTGAAAAAAATATAAAAATCTGATGCCATTTGGGGGACGCCTGCATGGCTCAGTCAGTTAAGCATCTGACTTCGGCTCAGGTCATGAAGTTATGGTTCATGAGTTCGAGCCCTGCATCAGGCTCTGTGCTGACAGCTTAGAGCCTGGAGCCTGCTTCAGACTCTGTGTCTTGCTTTCTCTCTGCCCCTCCCTGACTCATGCTTTGTCTCTTTCTGTCTCTCAAAGATAAATAAACATTAAAAAAAATCTGATGCCATTTGGAGCACCTGGGTAGCTTGGTTTGGCATTCGATTTCAGTTCAGGACATGATCTCACGGTTTGTGGGTTCCAGCCCCACATCAGGCTCTGCACTGACAGCTCAGAGCCTGGAGCCTGCTATGGATTCTATGTCTGCCTCTTTCTCTCTGCCCATCCCCATCTTGTGCTATCTCTCAAAAATAAATTAACAACAACAACAACAACAATCTGATGCCATTTTCATTTCCAGTTTTTTGTATGTGACTTGTTTTTTTCCTCTCTGGAATCTCTTAAGATCTTTTGAGATCTTCCCTTTATGCACGGTGTTCTGAAATTTCACAAATGATGTGCTTTTATTGATTAAGTATTGTATCCTTGGTGAGCTCTTTTAATTGGATCAGTTGTGTCCTTCAGTTCTGGGTATTTGCTGGCAGTATTTCTTTGAAGCAATTTTCCCTACCATTTTTGTTGTTGTTGTTCATTCTTTTTGCAATTCCTATTAGGCATATATTAGGCCTCTTGGACTGATCCTTTATTTTATTATCTTTCCCTTCCTAGTGTCCATTTCTTCATCTTTTTGTTGAATAGTTTAAGGAAGCCAGACATAATATTTAAAATTTTAAGGTCTTATTACTGGAATCTGATTATTTAAGAAGATAGCAGGCTATCTTTCTTCATTCTCTGAAGTCATTAATTATAACTTTCTTGAAATTTTTTTTCTTGCTTCATTTCTTTTTTTTTGTTTTTCTTTTTCTAATGTTTTTTTTTTTTCTGTTTGCTTTTGTCTTTGTCTTTCAAGTCTTCAGCTCTCCCCAAATGCCTGGTGTCCATTCATTTTTAATAATGAGGCACTAAAAAGGTAATTAGGCTTGGTTTGGCCTTGTTGACTTCTCTGGATTTCATGTAGGGAAATTTGTTGGCCAACCAGACTTCCCTCAAATGTCATTATTTATGGGTCTTCTTTCTCCCATGAGGGTGTTTATTTTTTTACATCTTTTTTGAGGAATCAAGTTAGATAACAGTGTTCTAAAGCTGGAATAAGGAAGAAGGCTGAAGGTCTTACCTTCAAAATATAGTGTCCAGTTAATTCTTCTTGAGAGTCTGGCATCTCATGCACATCCTTCTCTGTGCTTGGCATCCCTGAGATGGAGGCAGTCTGATTTAATCCATCCAGAGAGTCTACATCTATCTCCCAACAAGATGGAGGAGGGTAACTGCTTTGTAGCACATGGTGATGGTTTTACTCTTGCCATGTTGGTACTTGATGACTTCAGTTTCTTAATCTTTTGTAGGCTCTTCAGGTCAATTAGTTCTCTCTTTACTGGTTTCTCCCTTTGAAGACGTTTGGGTTTTACTTGACTGCTCTGCTAAGTGCACTCCTCTCTCTGCTTTCTGGATTCATATGTTGTGGTTCTGCTCTACAGATGTCTTCTAGTCTCATAAAAATGGGGCTTGTTTATGTTCCTTTGTCTTGTTCTCTTTGTTCTACAATATTTTCCAATAAGAGGCTCCCTTTATGAACACAAGGACCTAATGTGTCAGAGAACGAGTGTATGAGTTACCTAAATTTATCCCAACATAGTCCTTAGGACTAGGTGACCATGTAATTTGTTATCTGAACTGGGGCACTTTACAATGCATCCGGAAGAGGGAAGATGTTTCCATGTTGAAACAACAGGTGTACACTTGGACTGTTCAGAAAAAACTGGGGTATATTGTCACCCTATATAGAACTCAAACTTTCCTGTAATCTCTAGAGTACCAACTTTATCATATATATGTTTATATAAATAAATACACACAAATGTGTATATATATATATAATTTTTAAAAAGAAAAACATATCCCTTTAAAAATTATTCTTTAATGTAGTGTGCAGTGTCCTTCATCTTGGTTTCTGGCATGCATCCATAAGGACTGGACTAGATAATGAGCTGAAAGACAGCCATTATGCTGTGTTCAAAATTGCCCCTCCCTTCCTGACTCATTATCCTCTTTAGGCCAGACTTGTTCACTTCGACTCCTTCCCTTAGGATGAATTATGTCTCAGGAGACTCCTTAGTGCTTCTTGCAGACTGACCCTTGGAAGGCTTGCCCCACCAACCTTCCTCTCATACCTGGAGGTGTTTGAATCACAATGAATTCAGCTTAGGGTTTTAAGCCTGGACCTCTGTGAGTGTCATGCTTATACTTTGCCTTGGGATCTGTGGGAAAAAAGGGATGGCAACAAGTTGAATTCACAGTTCCTCTTGGGAAGTTTATACCAGAGCCAGCCACACCTTGTTACCCTGGCACGTGCTCTCTCTCTCTCTCTCTCTCTCTCTCTCTGTCACACACACACACACACACACACACACACACACACAGCGTTATATTATACTGGGACCTTGAGGCTCCTCTTTCACATCTAGCTCCCAAGCCCATATCACCATTCCTCAATTCAATATAAATCAGTTTATTTAATTCAGATGTATTTCAACACACATCAGTGCCTAGTGAATGTCAGACACTAGGTGGGGAATAAATACATGAAGGTGAATTTTTGCTATCATGGATGTTATAGTCTAGCTGAGTGTAGATGTAAGAGGGTCAATATTTTTAAAGAGACCTTCCTTAGAGGTAGTTCCTTTCATATCGACAGAGGAAGAAGAAAGACTGCCTTCTGGTGTGGGAGGAAAGAATTTGGGCGTAGAGAGAAGAAGCTCCCAGAGGGGTTTGGGAAAAACCTAGTGCAGGAAACATCTTCCTTACTCTACATTTTCTAAGTCATAGCCTGAGAAAATTGTGGGACCCTTAGAGATGTTCCACTTTCACTGCCGTGCCTGATAACATGGTGCTGGTTGAGGGAGGAATGTATGTTAGAAGTGGCTGAGGAAGTGTCCATATATCTGGACCTGAGACACTTTCCAGTACTCCAGCGTCCTTGCATAACATCCAGGGAATCAGAGGTTCCTGAGTATCTCAGTGGGGGGTGGGGTGGGGTATGCAAATGCTAGAGAAGTGATGGGCTTAGAAGGCCTGATTCTGGGTCAAGAAGGCCATACCTCAGCTGTGAATGCCATTGGCATGCCCCAAATGAACTGGGCAGAATTAATCACGTGGTAGTAAATGCCAGTATAGTACTCAGTGGCCAGACCAGGTCAGCCATTCCTAAGAGTATCTCATTCATCACATTAATGATTGGATCAATGCTCAAGTTTGAGACAGGAGACAAGCCATGAGCTGGTAGATGGGTGTGGTAAATTCTCATTAGACAGTGGTCTAGAGCAAGAGTACAGAGGAATGGTTTGGAGAACACAGAAGTCATATGAAGTGAGGCATTGGATAGCAGAAGTATACGGCCTCAAAAAAGAGCTGGTTTGGGCATGAATGCGGGTCTGTGGGATTGTGATCAGAAGTACCCCCTTGGATCCCATGGATGGATGTTGTTTTAGTTTCCTATTACTGCTGTACCAAACTACCACACATTAGTATATTGTCTTACATGTCTGGAGGTGAGATGTCCAAAATGATCTCACTGGGCTAAAATCAATATGTTCGCAGAAGTGCATTCTTTCTGGAATCTTTAGGGGAGAATCCCATTTCTTGCTTTTCCAGCTTCTAGTGACCATACATTTTTAGCTTGTGGCCCCTTCCTCCATCTTTAAAGCCAGGAACATAGGGCCAAATATTTCTCATGATGCCATATTTCTGATCTTTCTTCTGCCTCCCTCTTGTATTTATCTCCATGATTACATTGGGCCCACTGGATAATCTAGGTTAATATCCCCATTTCAATGTCAGCTGATAAGCAACCTTAATTCTGTCTGCAACTTTTACTTTCCTTTGCCATGGAACCTAACATAGCGAAAAGTTTCGGGACTTGAACGTGAGTATTTTCAGGGGAAGGCATTGCTCTAATTACCACATATATTCTCCCACAAGGCACACACATGACTGGTGCCTGGCTGATGGCTTTAGGAAAGAGGTGGCAACTTAGCTGTGTTTTGAAGGAAAGGTAGAGGTTAGTGAAGTTTGGAGATGAAGAGACAGAGTCCCAGGTAAGGGAGAAATTTGAGGAAAGTATCAGAGTTGGGAATGTGAAGAACAGAATGCAGGACAGTTTGATGACAGCAGTAGGTACCTGTGGGGGAAGAGAGAGAGATGAGATTGGAAAGAATGGTAAAGGACAACAGGTTAGTGCCTTGAAGTTAATATGGAAGGCACTGGAGAACCATTGAAATCTTGCATAGGATCAGGTAAGGAAAGACCACAAAATAAATATGTAAAGATATGTGGTCAGTCACTAAATCATTTGGTTCCCCTCACTCAGGCAATCTTTGATTTTAGGCTTGTGACTTTTATTGAAATTGTCCAATAAGACTCACTTTCCATGATTTGCCAAAATGTAGTTGAAGAAGCCCATTTTGTAGTTTCCCAAAGATGTGGATCCATGTGATGAACTTTCCCTGCAATGAGTGCCAAAGTTTGTCTCTTGACATTTACGTACTTTCTAACTTAGATATTGTGAACGATACCTATTGATTTGATAGGTTGTTGCTTGTTTGTTTGTTTGGGTTCCATGAAGCTCAGAGCCAAATACTAAGTTAGTAAGTGCCTTAATTCTCTGTCTTGTACATTTATATATTTTCTAATTCCAAGTGGTCTCCAGTTTTTCTTTTATGTCTCTGTTAGGGGTAATTCTCTGAATTCCAGGGGCAGGTGAGGAAAGAAATGCAGGATTGTGTATGGGCTAGATCAGGAAATGGCAGCTAGATCAGGAAATGGCACACGTAACTTCTGCTCATGTTCCACTGACTAGAATTCAATCACACACAGTGCCTCCACCTAATAAGGGAAGCTGAGAACCGTTGACACATTGTGTGCTGGAAGAAAAGGAAACTTATTTGATGAATAGTCAGCCTCTGTTATTATGGACTGAATGTCTGTGTTCACATGAAATTCATGTGTCGAAGCCTTAACTACCAATGTGAAGGTACTAGGCGTGCGGCCTTTGGGAGTTAATTAGGTTTAGATGAAATCATGAGGGTTAGTTCCTTATGATGGTATTAGTGTTCTTATATGAAGAGACCAAAGCATCCTCTCTCTCCCCTCACTGTTTGAGGATTCAGAAAAAAAAAAAAAAGACAGTGGCCTGCACACCAAGGAGAGAGCTTTCACCAGGACCTGGAGCCAAATCAGCCAGCACCTTGATCTTAGACTTCCTAGCTGGTCCAGAGCTGTGAGAAATAAATTTAATTTTCTGTTGTTTAAGCCACCCAATTAATGGTATTTTGTTATAACATCCTGAGCCAACTAAGGCATTTGCCTATCTCTCCTCTGGTTACCAGGTACCCATTTTGTTCTTACCACACATGGAAAACACTCTCCCCAAGAAAGACCATCCAAAGTCTCACCCAGTCATTCCCTCAAACTCTAAGTGCAGGATCTCTGGCTGATGATATGCATTTGTCTCCCTTATGTCTGCAGGTGACTCCTATGGATCTGAAAAGATGATTGTCATGTCCCATCCCAACTTCCAACATGCCATGTACAGCAGGGACTGGATACCTCACAAAAAACTCTCATTCAAAAAAGGGCAAGGTGGGGACCACATGTGGCTGGTTCAAAACAAGAAGGGGGTTTTGTCAGAGACGTGGGGTGAGGCCTGTCACTGCCTATTAGTGGGGAAGTTTCTTGAATTGACCTGACTCGGATTTGGTTGAAGAATTTCCTTATTTCCTTGTTCATTGTCCTGTATAACTCCTACTGCACCCTCTGTAAGAGTCTACCAAGTCCTTTTCCTCCACAGCCTTCTAAAGTAGGCTTTGGAAATTATGGAAAGAGCCTAAATGTCCATCAACTGATGAATGGATAAAGAACTTGTGGTTTATATACACAATGGAATACTACTTGGCAATGAGAAAGAATGAAATATGGCCTTTTGTGGCAATGTGGATGGAACTGGAGAGTGTTATGCTAAGTGAAATAAGTCACACAGAGAAAGACAGATACCGCATGTTTTCACTCCTATGTGGATCCTGAGAAAGTTAACAGAAGACCGTGGGGGAGGGGAAGGGAAAAAAAAGTTAGGGAGGGAGCCAAACCATAAGAGACTCTTAAAAACTGAGAACAAACTGAGGGTTGATGGGGGTGGGAGGGAGGGGAAAGTGGGTCATGGGTATTGAGGAGGGCACCTGTTGGGATGAGCACTGGGTGATGTATGGAAACGAATATGACAATAAATGTCATATTAAAAAAAGTAAAGTAGGCTTTGGGAGGATGCCCCCTCTTGGGGACTGTAGAGCTTTTCTGGCCTGGTACCCGATCATACAAATCTGGCCAGTCACACTTCTTTGGGGGAAAAAAAATCCCCCAAACTCAATCAATTCTCGTCTTGTTTCTTTCCTCCCAGGCAGTCCCAATTACCAGGAGCCGCGTTCCAAATCCTTTCCAGCCAAAATTCCCTGATCTGGCTTATTTCTTTGCATACTTGTCATAATTGGATGCCATCTGCAAAAATATGCTTTGGTGGGAAGGTGCCTCTCCTGAATCTAAGCTTTATCCTAGGGCAGGGTCTTGCTGGGGCATATTTCCTTAAAATTTTTTGTTGTTCTAAACTATGACTATCTGGGGTCTTGAAATGGTAAGCTTTTTCAGTCTTTACAGGTTCCAAGTACAATCTCTCTTTCTACCCCCTCCCTCTCTCCTTATTAAAAACCAAAAGATATCTGGGTCTTTTCTCAACTACTTATCTAGAGCTACAGGCTCCTTATCCATTGTACCTGATCTGCCATCCAGGTTATGGCATGTAACCGTTTTAATGTTTTGCCATAGAGTATTATGGGCCTCACAGATTCCTCTCTGCCTGCCACCGGCTTGCTAAGCCAATGCGGTGTATTTTAGATTTTTGTTATGCCAATATTCCTCTCCAAGTTACCAAGTTCTGTGTTGAGTAATGCTAGCTGCTGTAACAAATAATCTTCCAAGTTCCAGTGGCTCATCACATTAGGAATTTCTTTCTCATGTAAAGTTCAAATGGGTATTCCCAATCATCAGGTGGTTCTTCCACAAGCAGAGATCAGGGACTTAGGCTCATTCCTCTTTGGGGCTTCAGAGTCCTCCGTATGTAGATGGAAGATGAAGAAAGGGTATGGATGGTCAGGCTAGGGAGGTATTTATGGGCCAGTCCTGAAACTGGTGCACATACTTCTGCTCATGTTTTATTGGCTAGAACTCAGTCATTCCTACTTGCACAGGAGGAAATGTGGTCTAGTTTATATCTAGTAAGAAGAGGAAATGAGTTTGATGAAGAGTGAGCCAGACTTTGCCAAGAATCTTTATGTAACTACCTTGTGTGTATACTTTAATATTATGACTTACTTTGGATCGTTTTGGAAACAGGCATGTTATAAATTAATTTTAAAAGACACACAATCTGCCTCTCTTCTTCCAGAATTTTTTTTTCCTATAAAATATAAGTCAGGGAAAAATTATTTAATGGTTTGTTCTCAGTTTGGGAAGCCTATCAGTTTGGGCCCACGTCAATGGTGATGGTCAGACCATCAAAAGCCTTCTGAGCACCTAATTCCAGTTTAGAGGTTTTTCCAGGGTCACATTTCTCCTTCCTTTTTAAGTGGCCTCATTTTTCTGCATCCTCTTAGTCACCGACCAACCTCTCATCTAGCTTGGTTTGGATTCAAGGGTGAGGCTTCGATCTATGTACTTTCATTTTGATTAATCACTCTTCCTTGCAATTTCTTCTTAAACGCACAGCTTGCACCCAGTTAGCCCTGTGTCTTTGGTCCTGCTTATCTGGAGTAAAAGCGTGTGAAGGCTCTGGGGTTCCAAGATGACCTATCCTGGCACAACCTTTGGCAGGCTGTGAACTAAGGAAGTTTGGTGGATGGCAAGATCCCTGTTCCCTGATCCCTGTTCTGGGCTCATCCTCCCCTCCTCCCCTCCTCCCCTCCTCCCCTCTGCCCTGTCCTTTAGTCTGGCTGCCCTTGCAGCACTCAGGGACTACCCAACTGCCTCCTGATGGGCCATCTGTAGGCACATTTGCTTTCTGGCAAACTTCTTTGCATAAGCGGCTTTTAAGCATGATTTGTGTGACTCATCCAGGTTTCTGATTTCAAATCACATCCTGAATATTTACTGTCCTTCTTGTGTTCACTATTTTCTGCAAAACTGGAACCTTTTTATTTCTCTCTGTCAATAGACTCTTCCTAGCCTTTTCCATAATAAAAAGCTCGGGTTTCAGCATTAATCATTGTGATTAATGTGATTCCACTAATAACCTTTTTCTACTTGGGAAGGCTCCAATTATGACTATATTTGTGTTTGGCCTTGGGCCAGTTTCTAACCCAATGATCCAGGTTTTCATTGGTTTCATGATTCCACAGCATGGACATTAACCTCTCCTGATCCACTTTCTCCTACATATTTCAGGCAGAGCCAGTCCTCCAGACCTTCTGCTGACCCACCCTTGGATATAATGAGGTTGACTGCTTGGGGAGGGAAGGTCTGCCTCTCTCACATTCTCAGTATGTTCAAACACAAGCCTAGTCAGTGATTCTTGATGTTTTCCCCAAAGGTGACATCAAGCCACATTTAGGCTTCGTAATTCTTTGGCTTACCATTCACCCTTATAATTAATAATGGAACCCTGCCAAAACTTAAAAAAAAAAATAATGTTCTTCAAGGAGAATTTTCAAAGGACTCTTCAGTTTAAACTCTTCAAAAGCTCTGGGCTCCTTTCAGACACAGTAGAGGAAACAGGCTAGCTCTTCAGACATAATAGGGGAAAGAACATGATCTTCAAGGTCAGGATTAGTTGTGTGACCTTGAGAAAATTATTTAACTTCTGTGAGTCTCAATTTCCTCACTTGTGAAATGGGACTATGATTATCTATCTTGCAGGAATAGGATGAGGATTAAATTGAATAATGTATATAAAGAGACTTGTGGTTCCGTTTTCAATAATATAATAAACTAAGTAGTCTGAAAAGCTTCCTACTAGAAAATGCCTAGAAATGCTGAGCAGACTATAACAAACATCCTTTCAAATGCCTAAAAAGTAAGAGGAAATTCCCAGGAGCTGAAAACAGAGGGGATAATGACAAGGACTGATGATGGTCCAGCAATGTTGAGAGGCGAGAGTTTACTGTTTCTGGTAAACAAGGGTTTTAGACTCCGAAGCTCACATAGAGATGGGAGATGAGATCTTGGGCTCTTGTGTGGCAGGGAATTGGAACTGAGACCTCTGAAAACATCTGGGGTACTTGAAAGGCTATGTACTTGGAGAAATGATTAGATATTATATTCCATGGCAGAGACACTGCAATGGAATTTATCTGCCTCCCGGGTTCTGAGTGAGGGTTAATTTCCTCTTGAGAATTCATAACAGTATACATTTATAACAGACTCCTTGCACAACTTTGGGGTTCTAATGTATACTGCATGCAAGGTCTTGGAAACCCCCAAACCGAAAAATGAACATACCACTTGTTCCGTGCAGGTGATACCCTCAGAATGACTATAGTTGCAAATATAAAACTACCTTAGGAAGCTGGGTAGATTTTTAATTCTGCCCACTTGGTGCTTCCATAGATGAGGCTCCGCTAGAATAATCTCAAAAGCCAAATTACAAAATGCACGAGGAAGCCATCTGCCATATCTAAGGGTCATCAGGCAAAACATATAGTAGGGATGGAACCCAGTAACATCCAATCACAGAGCTATTTGATGGAGACCATGAAATGAGTGTACTTAAAAAATCATCAAAGTTATAACAGAAAGAAGTGAGAATGTGGGAAAAGAATAAAGCAGAACTTGTAGAAATGAAAAAATGTGGTCATTGAGATGAAAATGGTGGGCAGGATGAAGAGTGGGCTGGCCACAGTGGCAAGAATATGAGTAAACTCAAATGCTTCCAATCAGCAGGTGTTCAGAAATTTCCAGCAATCCCTTTTTGGGAAACATTGAGGTGTTTACTTTCTTTTCATGGCATACTTGGGAGGTGAGAAGGGGTTACAAATGACCAGGTCTATTTTCAGATCGGCAAATGAAATTGTGAGTTGAATGTGTCTTTAGTGTGGTTGACCATGACTGTGGTGCCATTTCCTCTCTGGTGGCTCTTTCTCTTTCATTTCCCTTCACTCTTAGCAACAACAGCACGTCATGGTATTACACTTTCACTCCACCCCCCCCCCCCCCGCCCCCGCCACAATGCCATCCCAGGAAAGGCGTTACAGATCTACATAGAGCATAGGGTGCTGAAAAGTGTTTAGGATTAGGAATCAGAAAGCTTGCGCTTGAGGTGTGCCTCCATCAATGAAGAGGTATCCATGAAATTGGAATCATATTCCCTTTTCTTATTCTACAGAGTGATTGACAAGACAAGACAGATCCTGTTGTGACAGTATATTGTAAATGGCAAAACATAACACAAAGTTATGAAGTTGCTATTGTGCTGCTCACACCAAGAAATAATCAGAAGGCTCAGGGCCTGTTTCTCTCATGACTATTTGCTTTCAACAGGGAAGTCTGTAAACTAAATGAATAGGTCTCCTATGGTGGGAGTTCAGACATTGGTGGGCAACATGGGAATCATTTTGGGGAGCCTTATTAACAATCCTGAAATCCCACCAAATAGACACTTATCTGCCTTGTTCAATCTGTAGCTCATCTATTTCATGTGTGATTTGGAGGTAGGCTCGTGTGGGGTGATAAGTTTTGACAAAATGACTGAATATCAAAATTTATTTCTGAAAGACAGAGTTGGGCTTAGGGAGGAAAAATGTGTCTGTTCCTCCCTAGCATAACTGAGCGCTCATAGTTGAGCATTTTAATGTTTGCTTTCTGTTTGTATTACCTACTCAGTGAACAGTCATGTTCTTATTCTTTGCCAGTTTTCTTTTTTTCTGCTGGATTGTTGGTCTTTTTCTTATTGGTTTTGCAGGTGCTTTTTATATATGAAGGGAATTATGTCTTTGTTTGTAATACAGTTTACACATTTCTCTCCAGTTTTCATTTATCTTTTGACTTGGCTAATGTTTCAAAGATTTAGAAACATTTTTACTGAGTTACAACTGGAAGTTATGACTTCCAGGCTTTGTGCCATTTTTATTTTCTCACATGGATTCTCATGAAACTTTTGTGGTTTCACTTTGGTGTGAGATGTGAAATAGTAGTCCAAAAAAGAGTGAAGAAACTCTTTGTATCTAGATGAAGTTTCTGTTATTTCTCTTTCTCTAATGAGTCCTTAGAGGTCTGAGCAATCTCTTTCCTTCCAGAAACTTCAGAGATCTCTCAGATACTTTGGTAGATCTGGTTCTAACGTGTGCAGTTTGCATGGGAAAAGGGCCCTTTTTTATTCTTCTATTTGCTGTACTCCTTTGAGGATTATTTCCAGCAGAGACCAGCTTTCTCTCTTATTAAATATCTAAAAAAATTTAGTGGGTGATATAAAGCCACAGATGCATTGCAAAGCCCAATTTATCAGCTAACCAGAGGCAGCTATGGAAAGTCTCTGTTCACCGATAAATCGGATGCAGTGAGAGGGTGGGTAGGCAGAGCTGAAAGAGGTGGAGGGCGAAACTTCTCTGGATTGAACAGGGTTCACCCACAACAGTGTAAGTAAAACAGGTTCCTGATGCAGAATGTAATAGGCCCCTCTTGCATGTAACAAATAGAACTCTCACCTTTTCTCCAGCTCACTGGAAAGGGGGTTTAGCTATGTGAGGATGAGGTTCCTGGATGGAGACAGCGGGAGGACAGAAAGCACCGTGGATGCCATAGGGTTTGTATCTGAGCAAGACTTCACATGTCACCCTAAACTTTTCTCAATCCTCTCTTCTCATTTCCTTCCTGTTTGCTACTTCTCTTCTAGGAGCTTCCCCAGCAGTCCTTGTGCAGTGGTGGTGGCAGAGGTTGGTTCTGTCTTCCTCACTTCCAGTGGAGATCATTTTACCTCTGGCACAGGTGTGCTGGTCACACAGAGCCTAGGGGCCTTGCTGAAATGGATCAGGTATGTCACCTTAGAACCACCACTGTTTCCAATCTTCTCTGTATAAGGGATACAAGGGGATATTTTCATTTCTCCAAAGCACTATGATTCCTGCAGCGATGCTCCTAGGTCCTTGGAAGACTATCTCCCAGGAATAAAGGGTGGGGATCGGGGTTCAGGAGACCAATACCAGAGAACCTGGGTATATGCCAGCTAAGGATGTAGCATGGAAGCATAGAATTTCAGGGTCTTTCCAATGATTGCTTTAAGTTATCTCATTTTACTAAGAAATAAAAGTGAATCACTTTGTTGTCCAAGGTCACAGAGTTAGTGGCCAGGCCAGCATGTGATCCCAAGTTTTTTGACTTGAATTCATTTAAAATAGTGACAGATGGTGTATGACTTGAAATCCTCAATTGAGGGGCGCCTGGGTGGCGCAGTCGGTTAAGCGTCCGACTTCAGCCAGGTCACGATCTCGCGGTCCGTGAGTTCGAGCCCCGCGTCGGGCTCTGGGCTGATGGCTCAGACAGAGCCTGGAGCCTGTTTCCGATTCTGTGTCTCCCTTTCTCTCTGCCCCTCCCCCGTTCATGCTCTGTCTCTCTCTGTCCCAAAAAAAAAATAAATAAACATTGAAAAAAAAATTAAAAAAAAAAAAGAAATCCTCAATTGAAAGCTGAATGATCATTGCTCTAAAAAGCACCATGCCTTCTAGATGTGTTAGATGGGGAGGGAATATGGTAGTTGCTTACCCAATAACTCTTCTCTCTTCTTCGTTAACCTAACCCCAGCTGAAAGGTAGCGGCATGTCCACTAAAAGAGCACATTTCCCAGGGATGAGCATGTGAGTTGTAGACATGTAATGTCTACCTTCTGAGTTGATGAAACCACTGTCGGTTGATCTTTCTGTTATTTGCATATTCCTATGATATCATCCAAGAAGAAAGAAATTTCTCCCTCCCTCCCTCTATCTTATCTATCTATCTATCTATCTATCATCTATCATCGATCTATCTCCTAATTCCCAGAAAATAAAGGCCCAGAAAATAGTCTTTTAACATTATTAAACAGCACTGAATATGTTAGCGAACAGATTTTTAGGAGGTGAAATGATTTACATTACCAGGAGATTTTCACATTACAAAAGGATCACAAGATCCATTTCAATTGCATGTTTTTAAGTGTTTGTTTATAGATCATTTCATACTTAACAGAGGAGAGACTAAAAGCTGAGTTGTTCCATGCTACTGCTAAGAATCAATCAGAAACAAAGATAAAACCAATCTGAAAGTATAATGTTCAAAAAAAGACATTCTTATTACTAATCAACACTCTTCCTCCTCTTCCTTCTCCTCCTTCCTCCTTCCTCCTTCCTCCTTCCCCCACCCCACATTCTTTTTCTCTTTTTTTTAACCAGGCAGGAAACTCAAACATGATGCGTCCTGGTTCAGTGCCAGACGCCTGGCTTTCTAGTAGAGTAAAATCAAATACATTTCTCACCAAGTGTCATTCTTTACATGAAACCTACTCTTCAAGTATTTAGTAGTTTCTATTAAAAGCCCCTCTACCCTCCTGGATACCCAGACTTGAAAATCTCCACCTTTTCTCGCCCCACCCTTTGGTGGGTCAGATGGGGCCTAGAGAAAAAGATCCCCAAATGAATTTATCCAGTTGTTCTCTGTAACCTCAATCACACATGCTCTTTGGTCTGACCACTCATTAGCCGCTTGCATGGGAAATATCAATTTGTGTGATGGTGACATTTGAGGCTTACATGATTGCTTTGATATACTAGTTTTGGAGACCAAACATTCCAATTATAGCCAACAGAACACTTTTAATTGGGACTCAGAGGTAAAAGGACTTTCTGTTGCCATAGTTTCAGAGGCGCATATGTGGTCAAGCTGCCTAAAGCTGGATTTATTTTCAGATGTAAGATATTACTGACAGTGAGCTCTGGTGACTAAGGGACATCTGCTATTCTGGTAGGGGTGGGATGTGATCTTGAGGCTCAGCTAAAACCAAACTCTCAGGCAGAACATATTCTGTAACGGTCGCACCTTTCAATGACTTTGATTTCGTATCCTTGAATGGTAAGTATATGTCCGAAGGGGAAATATTAACCTGTACCTCTATGAGTACTTTGCCAATAGGCTATTTGTTTTGAGCTTCAGAAAAAGAAAGAAAGAAAGAAAGAAAGAAAGAAAGAAAGAAAGAAAGAAGAAAAGAAAGAGAGAGAGAGAAAAGCTTGCCTGGAAGGTGAGTAGGGGAGACTTCTTCAGAATTCAGCAACGCTGCTTCACTCTGAGAGACGCCAACTAGACGCAAGGGTGGGCTGCAGGCAGTTCGAGTCCTATCTGAATCCTGCAAGAACTCATTAAGTGCCTTGTGCCCACGTGGTACCTACTTACAGACGGCACTTGGCCCAGATGTCCCCACGAGGCAAAACACTGGACACTCCCCAGCAACTCCTGGCGGCCACTCCAGCATGGCGCAGAAGATTATGAACACAGAGATACAACTTCCGCTGTGGTATTTTTTTTTTTTAATTTTTTTTTTCAAACGTTTATTTATTTTTGGGACAGAGAGAGACAGAGCATGAACGGGGGAGGGGCAGAGAGAGAGGGAGACACAGAATCGGAAACAGGCTCCAGGCTCCGAGCCATCAGCCCAGAGCCCGACGCGGGGCTCGAACTCACGGAGCGCGAGATCGTGACCTGGCTGAAGTCGGATGCTCAACCGACTGTGCCACCCAGGCGCCCCTCCGCTGTGGTATTTTACAGCTTCAGCTTCTTCCCTCAGTCTGCTGGATCTCTGGAATTCTGCCGTAAATCGAAATAGTTCTTTCTCCCCTTCATCAGGGTTAAAAGACTGTTTAAAAACTGGGCCATAAAACTGTCTCATGTTCTAAAATAGGGAAATCATACAGGTCATATTTTCTAAGGGCAACATTATTGATAAAAAAAAGAGTTGAACTAAAAACTCAACCACTCAAAAATTAAAAAAAAAAAACCATAACAAATGCAAAGCATTCACTTAAATAATGCTTAGTCAGGGGGAATATAAGAGGTACAATTAGAGTATTATTAGACAATAACGACATTAAGGGCACTAGATATTAGAACTTACAGAATGACTAGCATGGTACTCAGAGAAAATGCATAGCCTGAAATACTTTGCTTTTCAATAAGGAATGACTGTATGCAGGGTTTAATTCAATAATTGGCAAACAAAATAGACTTATGTAAAGCAAACCAAAATTATGGCAGGCTTAAAAAAATTGGTAAGATATTAGACAAGTTGCTAGCAACTCAAATCAAGAATTAGGAGAAAACATAATCACAGAAAGTGAAGAATTAGAGGATTTAGTAACTGATATTAAAGTGGGATATTCAATTCCATTACACAGAGACAAATTTGAGATTCTAAGGAATGCACGATTTTCTGAGACAATATTATTTACAATAATCGACTCAAGAAGAAGTAGGGACTCTGAATAGCCCAGTAATCAGGAAGAAGTTTTATTTATTTTTTTTACAGATTTATTGAGATATTATTGACATACAGCATATATGTTTAAGGGACACAATATGATGATATATATCAAAATTATATGATAAAAATAAGGTTAGTTAACAGCTCCAGCTTCTCACATATTTACAATTTTTTTTTTTTTTTTTACCTGTATAAAAGAGACTCCAGGGAGCAACCTGGCCCTTTCTGACATGTTGAGGACATAGTGAGAAGACAACTCTCTATGAACCAGAGTGGATTCTCACCAGACACTGGATCTACCTACACTTTGATCTAGGACTTTCCAACTTCCAGAACTGTGAGAAATAAGTTTCTACTGTTTAAGCCACCTAGTCTATGGCATATTTATTTTTATTTATTTATGTTTTTAGAGAGAGAAAGAGCAGGAGTGAGAGAGAAGAAAGAGGGGGAGAGAGAGAGAGAGAGAGAGAGAATCCCAAGCAGGCTTCATGTTCAGTGCAGAGCCTGATACAGGGCTTGATCCCATGACCTGAGTCAAAAAGAAGAGTCGCATGCTCAACTGACTGAGCCACGTGGGCACCCCTATGGTATTTTTATTATAGCAGCAGCCTGAATGGACTCAGACATGGACATTAATGGGGAAATTGGTGAAATCCAAATACGGTCTGGAATTTGGTTAATAGTAACCTAACAATGTCAGTTGCTTAGTTTTGACAAATGTACCCCGGTGATGTTAAGAGATTGACCATGGGGAAAACTGTGGGAGGAATACACTGGAAATCTCTGCACTATCTTTGCAACTTTTCTAGATATCTGAAACAACTATAAAATTAAAAGTTTATTTAAAAATAGAGATGTCACCTTACTTTCACAGATATTGTGACCATTAAAGGTAATACCATAAGTAAGCACATAGCAGATGCTCAATAAGGAATAGTTGTGTTGAGATAGCTTCGCCTTGGGCTGGAGAGATATTTTTTCTCCCCTTTGGTGCCTCTCAGTAAACATCAGTGTAGGGAATAATTGCAGTAGCTTTTCATCTCACCTTGAGTTGCTTTCTCCCTACTCCCTCTCCTGCCAAGCCCCTTCCCAAGAGGAGAGCAGTAGAAAACTTCTCACACAGTTCTGGCAACTTTTTAGTAGTTTTGGACCAAGATTTATTGACAACAACCACCAGCTTACTAACAGCTCTTTGCATTCCTTATCCTGCCACTGCCTCTTTTATTCTTTCTTTTCTTTTTTTTTTTTAGATCCCATATCTGAGTGAGATCATAGAGTATTTGTCTTTGTCGGTCTGACTTATTCACTTAGCATAATGCCCTCAAGGCCCATCCATGTTGTTGCAGGTGGAAGGATTTCCTTCTTCTTCTTCTTTTGTTTTGATGGCTGAATAATATCCTGTTGTATATAGACCACACTTATTTTCCCATTTGTCCATCTGTGGACACTTAGGTTGCTTCCATGTCTTAGCTATTCTAAATAATGCGGCAGTGAACACAGGAGTGTGTATATCTTTTTGAGTTGGGAGTTTTAATTTCCTTTGGATAAATACCCACAAGTGGAATTGCTGGATCATGTGGTAGTTTTGTTTTTAATTTTTTGAGGAACCTCTGTATTGTTTTCCACAGTGGCTGCACCAATTTACATTCCCAGCAACAGTGCAAAAGGGTTCCCTTTTCTTTGCATCCTTGCTAACACTTGCTGTTTCTTGTCTTTTTGATAATAGCCATTTTGACAGGTGTAAAGGTGATAGTTCATTGTGGTTTTGATTTGCATTCCCCTGATTATTAGTAATGTTGAGCACCTTTTAATGTACCTGTTGGCCATCTGTATGTCTTGTTTGGAAAACTCTCTATTCAGATTCTCTGTTTATTTTTTAATAAAAAAATTTTTTTTGCTCTCGTTGTAAGAGTTCTTTTTTAAATTTTTTTTAATGTTTACTTATTTTTAAGAGAGAGACAGAGAGTGACTGGGGGGAGGAACAGAGAGAGAGGGAGACACAGAATCCGAAGTAGGCTCCAGGCTCTGAGCAGTCAGCACAGAGCCTGAGGAGGGTCTCGAACTCACAAACCATGAGATCATGATCTGAGCTGAAGTCGGACGCTTACCGGCTGAGCCACCCACGCGCCCCTGTAAGAGTTCTTTATACATTTTGGATGTTAAGCTCTTATCTGATATATGATTTGGAAATATTTCCTCCCATTTGATACGTTGCTTTTTCGTTTTGTTGATAATTTCCTTTGCTATGCAGAAGCTTTGTAGTTTGATGTAGTCCCACTTTTTGATTTTCCTTTTGTTGACTTTGCTTTTGTGAAGTCCAGAAAATCATTGCCGAGACCAATGTCAAGAAGTTTATCATTGGGGGCGCCTGGGTGGCACAGTCGGTTAAGCGTCTGACTTCAGCCAGGTCACGATCTCACGGTCCGTGAGTTCGAGCCCCGCGTCAGGCTCTGGGCTGATGGCTCAGAGCCTGGAGCCTGTTTCCGATTCTGTGTCTTCCTCTCTCTCTGCCCCTCCCCTGTTCATGCTCTGTCTCTCTCTGTCCCAAAAATAAATAAACGTTGGAAAAAAAAATTAAAAAAAAAAAAAAGAAGTTTATCATTTATGTTTTCTTCTAGGAATGTTATGGTTTCAGGTCTTACATTCAAATCTTTAACCCTTTTAGAATTAATTTTATATGTGGTAGGAGACGGTGGTCCAGTTTCATTGTTTTGCATGTGGCTGTCCAGTTTTCCTAGTATCATTTATTGAAGGGACTGTTTATTCTCCATTGTCTATTCTTGGATTCTTTGTTATAGATTAATTGACCATATTTGCGTGGGTTTATTTCTGGGCTCTCAATCCTGTTCTATTGATCTGTGTGTCTAATTTTATGCCAATACCATACTGTTTCGATTACTGCAGCTCTGCAGTGTAGCTTGAACTCAGGAAACGTGAAGCCTCCAGTTTTGTTCTTTCTCAAGATTACTTTGACTATTTGGATATTCTATGGTTCCATACACATTTTTAAAATTTTTTTTAACGTTTTACTTATTTTTGAGACAGGGAGAGACAGAGTATGAACAGGGGATGGTCAGAGAGAGGGAGACACAGAATCCGAAACAGGCTCCAGGCTCTGTGCTCTCAGCACAGAGCCTGACGCGTGGCTCGAACCCACGGACTGCGAGATCATGACCTGAGCCGAAGTCGGCCGCTTAACCGACTGAGCCACCCAGGCGCCCCATGGTTCCATACACATTTTAAGATTATTTGTACTATTTCTAGGAAAAATGCCATTGGAATTTTGATAGAGACTGCCTTGAATCCATAGATTGCTTTAGGTAGTATGGACGTCTGAACAATATCAATTCTTCTATTCCAGAAAACAGAATATATTTCTTTTTATTTGTGTCTTCTCCACATTGCTTTGTAGTTTTCAGCACACAGGTCTTTCACCTCCTTGGTTAAATTTACTCTTGTGTATTTTATTCTTTTTGATGCAATTGTAAGTGGGATTGTTTTTTAATTTCTCTTTAAGTCCCCTTCACTAATTGTTTTCTGTGTGATCTTTAGCAAATTTGCTCATACGTTCAGAACCTGAATTTCATTTTTATTTAAAAAAAAATTTTTTTTTCAAGGTTTATTTATTTTTGGGACAGAGAGAGACAGAGCATGAACAGGGGAGGGGCAGAGAGAGAGGGAGACACAGAATCGGAAACAGGCTCCAGGCTCCGAGCCACCAGCCCAGAGCCTGACGCGGGGCTCGAACTCCCGGACCGCGAGATCGTGACCTGGCTGAAGTCGGACGCCTAACCGACTGCGCCACCCAGGCGCCCCTGTTTTTGATTTTTTAAATGTTATTTACTTATTTATAAGTAATCTCTACACCCAACGTGGGGCTCAAACTCACGACTCTGTGACCCCAAGATCAAGAGTCACGTGCTGTTCCAACTTTACTTTTTTTTAAAAATTTAATTTAATTTTTTAAATTTACATCCAAGTTAGCATATAGTGCAACAATGATTTCAGGAGTAGATTCCTTAATGCCCCTTACCCATTTAGCCCATCCCCCCTCCCCCAACCCCTCCAGTAACCTGTTTGTTCTCCATATTTATGAGTCTCTTCTGTTTTGTCCCCCTCCCTGTTTTCATATTATTTTTCTTCCCTTCCCTTATGTTCACTCATATGAGTGAGGTCATATGATATTTGTCTTTCTCTGACTGACTAATTTCGCTTAGCATAATACCTTCTAGTTCTATCCACATAGTTGCAAATGGCAAGATTTCATTCTTTTTGATTGCCGAGTAATTCTCCATTGGATGGATATATATATATATATATACACACACATATATAACACATCTTCTTTATCCATTAATCCATCAATGGACGTTTGGGCTCTTTCCATATTTTGGCTATTGTTGATAGTGCTGCTATAAACATGGGGGTGCATATGCCCCTTAGAAACAGCATACCTGTATCCCTTGGACAAATACCTAGTAATGCAATTGCTGGGTCGTAGGTAGTTCTATTTTTAATTTTTTGAGTAGCCTCCATACTGTTTTCCAGAGTGGTTGCATCAGCCTGCATTCCCACCAGCAGTGCAAAGGAGATCCTCTTTCTCCGCATCCTCGCCAACATCTGTTGTTGCCTACGTTGTTAATATTAGCCATTCTGACAGGTGTGAGGGGGGTATCTCATTGTGGTTTTGATTTGTATTTCCCTGATCATGAGTGATGTTGAACATTTTTTCATGTGTCGGCTGACCATCTGGATGTCTTCTTTGGAGAAGTGTCTATTCATGTCTTCTGCCCATTTCTTTACTGCATTATTTGTTTTTGGGGTGTTGGGTTTGATAAGTTCTTTCTTGATTTTGGATACTAACCCTTTATCTGATATGTCATTTGCAAATATCTTCTCCCATTCTGTTGGTTGCCTTTTAGTTTTGCTGATTGTTTCCTTTGCTGTGCAGAAGTTTTTTTTATCCTGATGAGGTCCCAATAGTTCATTTTTGCTTTTGTTTCCCTTGCCTCTGGAGATGTGTAGAATAAGAAGTTGCTGTTGCTAAGGTCAAAGAGGTTTCTGCCTGCTGTCTCCTTGAGGATTTTGATGTTTTCCTGTCTTACATTTAGGTCTTTTATCCATTTAGAGTTTATTTTTGTGTATGGTGTAAGAAAGTGGTCCAGGTTCATTCTTCTGCATGTTGCTGTCCACTTTTCCCAGCACCACTTGCTGAAGAGACTGTCTTTATTCCATGGGATATTCTTTCCTGCTTTGTCAAAGATTAGTTGGCCATATGTTTGTGGGTCCATTTCTGGGTTCTCTATTCTGTTCCATTGATCTGAGTGTCTGTTCTTGTGCCAGGGGCTTTACTAAGTGTAATGTGGACGAATTTGAAGATATGGTGGTTGAAAAGCGACTCATCCCAGATGACTGTGGGGTCAAATACATCCCTAATCATGGCCCCTTGGACAAATGGCGGACACTGCATTCATGAGAACCTCGTCACTGCCTCTCCCTATTCATGCCCACCAAGAAATCCTGCTTCCTGTCAAAAAAACAAACAAAAAACCCACAAAGAACAAAAAAAACCAAAAACAAAACCCTCCCAAACAAACAAACAAACAAACAAACAAAACCAGAATCGAGAAGTCCTGAAGGGGGAGCTCTCATGCACATCCCATTCATGGCAGCCTGTGTGAGCAGCAGAAGGAAGATAAGATTATTTTGACAAGAGAGGACATTTTTCACATAGGAATTTCAACTCCTGCTTTTAGAAAAAGAAGGAAGACCCTTCCTGCCCCAGCAACAATGCACTGACCACCACTGGCAGCCAATCAGAAAACCTCCTCTACCTCAAACGTTTGTCCTTCTCCAATGAACTTTTATTCAGAACAATCAATTTCCTCCTAAAACCTAATAAAAGCTGGCCTTCCATTGGTCTCTTCAGACTTGCCTGTGGGTTCTCCATAGTTTGCTTGTCCCAAATTGCAATTCCTGTGTTATTCCTGAATAAACTCATTTTGCTAGTAAAAGAACTGGCTAATTTAAGGTTGACATGTTTTACCAGCAATGATATAGCTAATAAAATGAATCCCAATTCACAGCATGGTGGGGACCTCCCACATCAAGATGTTTTTCATTTTTCTCTTAGTTAAATTCTATGACATTAGGGAGAGTGTCTTTTTTTTTTTTTTTTTAGTGTTTATTTTTGAGAGAGACAGAGCATGAGTAGGAGAGGGGAAGAGAGAGAGGGAGTCAGAGAATCTGAATCAGGCTCCAGGCTCCGAGCTGTCAGCACAGAGCCTGATGTGGGGCTTGAACTCACAAATTTGGAGATCATGATCTGAGCCAAAGTCAGATGCTTAACCGACTGAGCCACCCAGGCGCCCCATGTGTCTTATTTTTTGATTGCCATTGATCCCTATTATTCTAGCACAGTTCCTGGAACATAGAAAGTGCTCAATCAATAAAATTTGTAGAGTTGCATAATGGAATGAAGAGGATGGGGCTGTGAGAAGGGAGAAGTTGACTTGGAGACCTTCTTAGGAGCAAGACTATACTGTCCAGCTCATATGGATAGGGAAGGAAAATCTCTCTTTTCTTGACCTTTCTCCCATCATTTGGAAGTTCATGATTGTTGTTGTTGGTGTCATTGGTGGTGGTCAGAAGAGGAAGTGGACTGCTGAGAAGTGTTTTCTCACTTTCATCTCCAGAGTGGAGCCAGATGTCACTGGTGACATCTAAGGGCACAGAAGGTTGTGTAGGGACCTTCTCACTCTAGACATGGTTGCAAGAGGCCCTCGCAATCCACAGGTCTCCAAGCAGTGCACCAGCAGGCTTCAGGTCATCACATGATTTGAGCAATTTCAGTCCCAGTAGAGTAGCTTTAGGATTTCCAGAGGATTGAGCGAACTATTTCTCGAAGAAATGAGTATTTTTATTTTTTGTCTTTCCTTTTCTGCCCTTAGTTAACTGAGCACTTTACTTGTTTCCAAGCAGTTATGGCAAAAGGACTCATATAAGGCTGCAGCTCAGCTATTTGAGAGCCATCTGGGTTTCCAAGTGTCTTAAAAAAAATGTTGTGTTACTGGAAATTGATGGACCAACTATTGTGTTCTTTCATTTGCTGGACATGTGCACCCAGGTGGAACAGACAGTGTTTTTCTTTGAGATAATTGTCCACCTATTCCTTTGTTTTTCATTTATTCTAAGTTGCCAGCGGTTAGAGTGGAACAAACTTTTCAAGAGACATAATCTGTCAATAGTGTCTTTGAAGGGAAAGAAAACAATATTTTATCATGGGTTTATAATGTCAAGGCATTTCACATGTAACACAGTCAGCTGACTCTTCCAGATCTTTTAAGATCTAGATACAATTGATTCAAAATGCTATTCCATGAAGTATGGAACATCCAAAGCCCTCCCCCAAACTTATGAAAATTTCCTGAAGGCTTAAGTTCTCATAGTCTGCCCTGGCTCTGAGCTCATTTTTCTGCTGAAAGTAAGTGTTGGTTGGATCATTCTTGTTGACTGTTAAGCACCATACCAACCTGGATGTGGGACAGTTCCCTCCACAGTCTCCTCCCCACCCTCCAGTTACAAAGGGCCTTTCTGGGGCAAGAAAGGCAGACGACTTTACTGAAGGTTGAGGAGAGAAGGAGTTATATCACATCAATGTCAGTCATTTCAAATTTACTATTAAAATTCCTTATTTTTTTATCTCTGTTGGCCACTACTATGAGGTTGCTGGCTAAGCCAGGCCACTCTTCACTTAGATTCCTGCCAGCTCAAGATTCTTATCTCCAGGTAAGACTCCATTTATTTAAATGGTTTTAAACTTGCTGTTCTCCCCCATTTAATTACACACATGTTATCCCATTTAGCACATGACAACTGCATGAAATATGTACCATTAGTCTATTCTTGTAGATGATATCTTGGAACTCAGGTAAATAATTTAACTGAGGTCACATGGCTCATTGTTGAGAAATTGGATTTCAGAATGAGGTTTATCTCACTCCAAAGTCCATGCTTTTCTGTTTTTCTCGCTGTATTATAAATGTGATTGCTTTTATTTATTTATTTATTTTTAAAAACCACATTAGATTTTATTTTGCCTTCTTTTTTCTTTTTATTTATTTATTTATTTATTTTATTTTTTTTGCTGTTTATTTATTTTTGAGACAGAGAGAGACAGAGCATGAACGGGGGAGGGTCAGAGAGAGGGAGACACAGAATCTGAAACAGGCTCCAGGCTCTGAGCTGTCAGCACAGAGCCTGTCGCGGGGCTCGAACTCACAGACCACGAGATCATGACCTGAGCTGAAGTCGGCCGCCCAACCGACCGAGCCACCCAGGTGCCCTAAATGTGATTGCTTTTAAAGGCAACCACAAGAATTCTAAGACCCTACAGCATTTTATCATAAGGAACCCCTATCTTTAAAGTCACTGTTTGAGCAACACTACTTTTTTGTGTGTGTGTGAGCTCATTTACCCTTTCATGCATTCATTCAACACAGTTCCTGAGTGCCTCTACCGAGTGATAAGTTTTGTGTTGGATGTTAGATGGACCAAACAGTCCAGAAATGGGACCGTGGAGAAAGGGCTCATGAGTTGGAGAAGATAATGTAAAGTTGGCTTCTTTTGGTCAGCAAAAGATCAACTCATCCTGCACCCTGCCTCTACACAAGACAGTGCATAATCAGAACAAGCCCAATGGGAGAGGATCTCAGTTCTTTAGGATTTTCAGTCATGCATTATCAGAAGAGGATATAGTGGGCCAGTGGAGAGGACAATTCAGGGTATAATATGAAAGCTATGGTTGGAAGGGGACCCACCTTTTTTGGTCAACCTAAGAAAGAGGAACCCTTAACACTAAGTCCCATCCCCATCCTCTCACCGTGCACCATGACTCTACCTGTCGGACACTGCCGACAGGGTTCTCTGAGTAATGTGATGCTTTATGCACCAGTCCATAAGCCCTATAGCACAGTGGAAGTAAAACCTGGATAAACTGTTGGATACCTGGGCCTTGGAAGGCTTAAAGAAAGTTGAAAGTAGAGTCCTCCAGACAACTATAGGGTAGGAAAGAGGGAGGCTGATAAGAAGTGAGATTGTTTTGCCCGAGAAAAGTAGTGGTGTAACATGATTGACTGGATTCTAGTCCCTTCTTCATCCATTTCTTCAAGATCTTGGGTCAGCTGCTTTGTCCCTCTAAGCTTCAGTTTTATTTTCAAACCAAGAGTCTCTTGAACCCTTCCAGATCTGACATTTTCTAATTTTCCCACAAGCTTTGGAGACAGGGTTCCTTGCTCACCATTGCCTGGAAACACTTGGAACTCTATTGTTCTCTGGACACATTTGTCTTGCTCTCTGGTTGGCTCTTACTTATGCTCTCTTTTCCTTGCTGTCACTGGGTTGGATGTCTTATCTCTCTGCTGGAACTGCTTTCCATCTATTCCCCCCTTCGGTTCTTCCTTCTTTGTCCTCTGATTGACAAATGATGGAGAAACAGGCCCATGGTGGGAATTGGAGCAGCCTGTGGCTGAAGGGGGCTCTGCTCAAATCACCGCCAAAAATTTTAAACTGTGTGCCTGTGGCAGTATTGATTCTGATTTTATTTTCTCCTTTTGGTGAGGAATCTTAAATGAACTGTGGGTAGCCACGATTACCACAGGCTCACCCCTATTAAGCCCCCAAACACACTCTCTTGAAATTTCTGCTCAATCAATACCACCTAGTTTCAACGAGAAGAAAAAGGTTACAAATTTTATATATAAAAGTGGGTATTGAAAAATTCCTTTGGTTGGCTCCAGGTCAGCATCCAATTCACAGCACTTTATGAGAGTAATTCTTTCAGAGAGAGATTTTTCAGCCCATGGAAGTGACTCTCATGAGATATGGGGGCCAGCTGGGATGTCAGCATAAAACTCTTCTTTGTATAAAAAGCTGATGGAAGTGGGAAGAATCAGCCAGGCCTGTCTGTGTCTGGCTGGGTTTGGAGAGAGGAAGAAGCTGATAGCTGTGTGGTCCCATGGACACTTAGATGGGAACTGCCAGATGCCTGGAGGAAATCTGCTTTTTGTTCCCTCCTCTGTTTTCTTTAACAACCAGAAGGAAATAAGCCTTTACTAAGCGTCTCCTAGCTTAATGGTCATAGAGGCTCCATTTCATTTCATTCATCCAGTAACTATTGAGTATCCACTATAAGTCAGGTGAGGGATATCTGGTGGTGTTTCATCTGTGACAGGGAGCTTAATCCTAAGGACAACCCTATACCTTAGGTATTATCATCTCAAAGACTCAGACTGCTCTCTTGTTGCAAACCTTGTAAGAACTTTGCTTCCAGAGTAAGATGTGTTAGTTTGGGTCCTTCAAGAAGCAGATGCCGAGTAAGAGGTTCATTGGGGGAAATGAGAAGGGAGCCAGAGAAGGCTGGGAGAGCCATCTGACTGCTGCCCGTCTGGCCTCTATGAAGGACAGAGGGAAGGATGGGAGGGAGGGAGGGGAGAAGGAAGACTGTAACAGTTCTCAAAGCCAGGTTGATGGGGAATCTTGAGAGTCACTCATGAGAGGAATGCCCATCTCCCAGGAATAAGCCTGTCTTCAGTACCCCTGCCATGCTCAGTCATTGACAAAGAGCAGCCCATGACACGCATCGCCTTGTATGAAAGCACTGATAAATTCTAGAGTACAGCACTGGGGTTGCTGGCCAACCTCACTCCCAGCAACAGGGGATCTAAGAGGTACTGCCATAGTCCAACCCCCTGCTTTGGAACTCACTGTCTGGGTGACTGTGGCCAAGTTAAGTAATCTCTCTAAGCCTCATCTTTCCTCTTCTCTAAAATAAGAGAATCCCATGAATTCACATCTCATGGGATTATATGCATGGAGGACTAAATGAGATGATGCATATAAAAAAGCATTTTGCATAGTGCTGGGCACAGAGTAAACTCTTGAATGTTAAATAATCATTAGGTTTTATTATAGTAAGCTTTTTTTCTTCTTCTCCAAATAAGTGTTCTTTAAAAATAAACACACACAAAAAAAGTCAGAGTGGAAGATTCTACTTGAAAGGGGATGGGAAGCCAGTCTGCTGAGCCTCCTCCCATATTTGTACTGTAGTCTTTGGGGCATCTGTGAGGAGCCTTGGGATTGAAGAAACATCAGGTAGAATCATATCATATAGATATTTTGTGTGTGTCAATGCATTTTTTATTTTTTATGTTGAGGAATTAAAAAGTGTTTTTATGATTAATATGCAGTTAATATCGACCTTTTAAGGGTGTACAGTCCTATGAGGTTTTATTGGGAGGGGGAAGAGAGAGAGAGCAAGTGAGCGAGTAAGAGAGAGAGAGAGTGGGGGAGGGAGCAGGGGGGGAGAGAGAGAAGCAGGCTCCACACTCAGCACTGAGCCTGATGCAGGGCTTGATCCCATGACCCTGGGATCATGACCTGAACCTGATCAAGAGTTAGATGCTCAACCAACTGAACCACCCAGGTGCCCCAGTCCTGTGAGTTTTAATATGGGTACAGATTTGTAGAACCACTACTATGATAGTAATATATAGATCAGTTTTATATTTATCAGTATCATCACAACCTCCCCCACTCTGAATCCCTGGAAACCACTGATTTGTTGTCCATCACTGTGCTTTTGTCTTTCTGAGAATGTCAAATAAATAGAATCAGGTAGCATTTGATCTTTTGGGACTGGCTTGTTTCATTCAACAATAATGCCTTTGCACTTCATCCAAGTCATTGTGTGTATCAGGGGTTGCTTCTTTTTTTTTTTTTTTTTGCTGAGTAATATTTCGATGTGTGGGTGCACCATAGTCTGTTTGTTCATTGTGTTTGGTTGTTTCCAGTTAGAACAATGCCTGGCATGTGGTTGGGGGTCACAAGCAGGACTAAACCATAACTCTGGCTGTAGCTGAATGCAAACCGAGGACTGTAGGGCTGTAACGTGTAGCACTTAACTTTCTCTCTCAGATGCTTCTAGTTTATATTCTTTTTTTTTTATTTTTTTTTTATTTTTTTTATTTATATATGAAATTTATTGTCAAATTGGTTTCCATACAACACCCAGTGCTCATCCCAAAAGGTGCCCTCCTCAATACCCATCACCCACCCTCTCCTCCCTCCCACCTCCCATCAACCCTCAGTTTGCTCTCAGTTCTCAACAGTCTCTTATGCTTTGGCTCTCTCCCACTCTAACCTCTTTTTTTTTTTTCCTTCCCCTCCCCCATGGGTTCCTGTTAAGTTTCTCAGGATCCACATAAGAGTGAAACCATATGGTATCTGTCTTTCCCTGTATGGCTTATTTCACTTAGCATCACACTCTCCAGTTCCATCCACGTTGCTACAAAAGGCCATATTTCATTTTTTCTCATTGCCACGTAGTATTCCATTGTGTATATAAACCACAATTTCTTTATCCATTCATCCGTTGATGGACATTTAGGCTCTTTCCATAATTTGGCTATTGTTGAGAGTGCTGCTATGAAAATTGGGGTACAAGTGCCCCTATGCATCAGTACTCCTGTGTCCCTTGGATAAATTCCTAGCAGTGCTATTGCTGGGTCATAGGGTAGGTCTATTTTTAATTTTCTGAGGAACCTCCACACTGCTTTCCAGAGTGGCTGCACCAATCTAGTTTATATTCTTAAGCCACTCATCAACAGTGTGCGCTTTTATCCATCCCAGCGGACATTTTTTTCAAGCATTTCAGTGACTCTGACCTCATTCTTTATTTAGCAACTTCATCACTTCAGTCCCATGCTGTTAAAAATGTACCCTCACTAATATCAACAATCATTAGGTTTGTTTGAGTAATGAAGACACAAATACTATTTAAAACTGTGACTGGCATCTAAGGAACGTGGAGCTGTTTAAATTGAAGGCCTTCCATATATTTAAAAAACGTTTATTTTTGAGAAAGAGACAGAGAGAGAGAGAGAGAGAGAGAGTGCAAGCAAGGAGGGACAGAGAGAGAGGGAGACACAGAATCTGAAGCAGGATCCAGGCTTCAAGCTGTCAGCACAGAGCCCGACATGGGGTTTGAACCCATGAACTGTGAGATCATGACCTGAGCTGAAGCAAGACACTTAACTGACTGAGCTGCCCAGGAGCCCAAGAAAGTCTTCCCTCTTACTGAACTCCCAAGGGGTTTGGTCTGGCTATTCAAAGTCAGTCTGGAGCAGAGATTGTTGTTAGGAGCTATGGAGAGTCAAAGACTCTACCTAATGGGATGAGAAGAATTTGGGGGTTCCAGTGGCAATTCTAGAGGTTGAGGACCAGAAGGAATAAAGGAAGGCTGAGCAAGAGAGAAGAACCCATGCTGTGCACTAGGCTTGGGACCACATAGGATGAAGTAGCCAGTGAAAAATTCCCAGAGGTGAAATTTCACTACTTCTCCTGTTTACTCTGTGATACAGAACACACTTTACTACAGTCTTGGAGATATAAACAATCAATTAACCACCCCTCCTGCCCTCTTGGCTCTAACTGGTTGAGAACAGATATCAGGAGTCAGATGTAGTAAGCATGCTCTCCTAAGGACAAGGCTGTCTGGAGTCCTATTTGAAATTGTTCATATAGACTCCGTTGCTCCCTCTTCTCTTCTTGGACTTCTTAGTAACATCTAACACACACCCACATGGCTTCTGAGAATAATCTTACCCTGGAAAATAGAAGAGCTGGCTCTCATTTCTATGTCAACAGGAAGTAGGGCGGAAAGAGTAGATGTTGGACGGACACAAGATTAATACGCTGGTTTAATCTGGTAAAAGCAAGGGTTTGGAACCAGAGAGGTGCAGTTCCCCTCCTTGTTCCCCCCTTATTTTCCACCACCAAGAACCGATGTCATGTTGAGGAGTGCTTTACATTCCCGTAGGATGTGGAATGAGGGATATTATGGACTGAATTGTACCCTCCCCCCGAATTCCTATGTTGAGGTCCTAACACCCAGTCCTTTAGAACGTATATTTGGAGACACAGTAATTAGGTTAGATAAACCCACAAGAGTGGTACCCTAATCCAACAGGACTGATGTCCTTATAAGAAGAGGAAGAAATGCCAGGGCCGATGTACACAGAGAAAAGGCCATGTGCAAGAAGGTGACCATCCACAAGTCAACAAGAGAGGCCTCTGGAGAAAACAACCTGCTGGCACCTTGATCTTGGACTTCCGGGCTACAGAACTGTAAGGAATCAATTTCTACCGTTTAAGCCACTCAGTCTGTGGAATTTTTTTAATGGCAGCCCTAGCAAACTAATACAAGGAATTAGACCATCTTGCCTAGATCTCAAGAGGCAGGGAGCTCTCAGCTGACACCTGAAATAATTTTGGCAAGCAATGATGTATCCATCCCATTTATATAGTGCATGACAAAGGAGAGGCAGCAGAGGTGAAGGGGGCAAAGCACCAAGATACAGAACCAGGAGGCCCGGCTACTCTCTAGGCTTGGACACTCACCAGTGTTTGACCTCGGATAGCAATTACTCTGAACCCCATTTCCCTCCAGCAGTGGCATGAGGCTAGTAAACCTTGCCATGACTGCTTTATGGAGCTTTGTGGCTTCAGGGAGAGTACACAAAAGCTTGTTATTCCTTGGGAAGAGTGACAACTTTTACCCAGGCTCTAGTGGAATCACTTGGAGGTTTGACCAGGAGTAGTGAGAAGCAAATGACTGTCACTGTAAGGATAACCAACTTGAGAAGTACCTCTGTTATTTCTTATGGAATGAAGACATCCCCTGAATGAAGGATAAAAGCAGAATCCTCTTTGCTGCTAAAGTATGTGAGGACAACCCTCTGAGTTGTCACTAGTAAAGAAGACTCCCGTGTTTTGGCTGTTTTCATAAATTATTATGGCTTTTGTTGGTAAAACCCTTTTCAAACAGCAATATGGAAAAACATATCAAGACCCTTAAAAATCTTTGTATTCCTTGACATAGGAATTCCATTTCTAATAACTTATTCTTTTTAAAAAAGTTTTTAATGTTTTTTTTTTAATTTATTTTTAAGAGAGTGAGTGAGAAAGAGAGAGAATGAGCAGGGAAGGGGCAGAGAGAGAGAGAGAAGGAGACACAGAATCCCAAGCAGGCTCTGAACTGTCAGCACAGAACCCAACATGGGGCTTGAACTCACAACCCCAAGATTAAGAGTTGCACGCTTACTGAGTGAGTCAGTCAGGTGCCCCATTTTAATTTTAATTTAATTTAATTTAACTTAATTTTATTTTATTTTATATCTTGTTTAAAACATTTTTTATTTTATTTTATATTTTATTAAAAACATTTTTTAATGTTTTATTTATTCTTGAGAGAGGGAGAGAGACAGACTGTGAGTGGAGGAGGGGAGAGAGAGAGGGAGATACAGAATCAGAAGCAGGCTCCAGGCTCTGAGCTGTCAGCACAGAGCCCAACACGGGGCTCAAACCCACGAACCATGAGATCATGACCTGAGCTGAAGCTGACATTTAACCGACTGAACCACTCAGGCACACCTATAATAACTTATTCTATGGAAAAAAATGTGAAATTCATAAAGCTCTATACTTTATGATGTTACTTGCAACTTTATTTACTCTGGTGTAAATTAGGAAATATTTTAGATACCTACCATTGGGTGAATGGCTCAGAAGTTGTGGTATATTCATATGGCAGAAGATTATGTTGTCATTAAAAGTATGTATACAAAAGTATATATAGTGAAAGGAAAGAGGCAGAATATAAATGAAATTGGAAGGAAATACAACAAAATAATAGCAGTGGCTGGTGGTAGAATTATGTATTTTTATGTTCTGCTTTCTGCTTTGTTTTTGTTAAATTACCCAGAATGACCACGTATATCTTTTATAATCAGATAAAAAGAAGCAAAGATCAAAGAGGAAGATAAGAATGATAATGTATAAATAATTTCCCTTCCCTGTGACACGGAGACCATTCTGCCTACCTGTATACCTCACAGGAAGTATTGTGAAATTCAAATGAAATAATGGGCAGCAACATTTATTCTCTTCCCACATATCTTGCTCAGCCCATAAGAGGATAAACAGAACACTGTTGCCTAGCTAGCAGGGAAGAGCTGAAAAGAAATCCTCTACTCATTCATTATTCACCTCTTTCCAAGGGGTGAGCGGTGTTAACCTGACTAATGAAGCAGGTGAAGCCACTGACATTCGTTAGCCTAGTTTATCAATTGGGTCAAGTTCACGTTTCCTTCTGCCATCTTGGACTAATTGGGAGATTCTCAGCCCTGGTGGCACATTAAAATCACATGGAGGAGCTTTTTAAAAACTATTGACACTAGGCCCCACCTCCAGCGATTCAAACGCCACTGGTCTTGGGTGAGGTTTGGGTAGCAATGTTTCCAAAGCTCCTAGGTGATTCTAACATGCAGTCGTGGCCAAGAACCACTGGATTGATGGAATCAGGCTCTTTGACAGTCCAGCCTCTAGAGGGTACACAGACCAAGTAGGACCTGCCTCTTGCTCAGCCTGCAGGTCTTGGCTCTTTTGGTTCCAGCTTCTCAGCCTGTGAATGGTGGAAGAAGGTCATGTCAGGTCTTTTACTAGAGACCGATTGTCTTCCATTTGTGAGGCAGGGAGAAGAAGGCTTCATGTAGGGCTCCATTCACGCTATGTTCTCCAGCCTAGTTTTATCATTAATGAGGTTTATTTGACTGTGAACCCCATTTGACTCCTGGTATCTGTTCTCAATCAGTTAGAGCCAAGAGGGGAGGAAACGGAGGTACTGGACAGTTTATATCTCCAACACCGTAATAAAGTCTGACTACTGTATCACCGAGAAAACAGGGAAATTAATGAAAAACTTTGCAAGGGAAACAAGAGAAGCATTCACCAGGCTGGAGCATACAAGTCTGCTAGGCCAAGGAGGTAAAAGAGGAAGGATATTTCAGAGAGAAAGCATGAGGGAGATGTGAAAATCCTTTCAGGGTCCTGGATCGGCAGTGAGTCTTGTGATTGGAGCACAGAGTAAACATTTGGGGAATGTCACACAAGAATAGAAATATATTTTTGGAGTCCTGAGTGTCATGCTAATGAATCTAAATTCTGTCAAGAAGAAACTTTATAGCCATTAGAAAATCTTATGCAAGAGTCACGTCTGTATTCACAAAGTCACAGGCAGTGGCCAAGGGGGACATGGATGCCTGGGTTTTATGTGGGTTTAAAACCGGGTTGCTGTGTGTTGCCAGGCAGTCCCGGGGTTGGTATTTTTCATGTCTAGTGTCTCACTTTTGCCTACCTGAAAATTCACTTTCATCTCTCACCCTCTGTCTTCCTGTTCTTTCTGCAGAAGTTTGAGAAGTAGATGAGCCATCACAAGCAGGTGCCTTGCAAGCCTGACTCCAGGCAGATCTTTCAAGTGGGCCATTCTGGTGGCACCTTCAGGCTCCTCCAGGCTTTTCACACCTGATGGGCTTCTCTCTCTCTTCAGATGGACAATGTACTATCACTCTCTATCAGCACCTTCTTTTTGTATGCATCCACCTGTATGTAAATTAAATTAACTGAGTTCATACTGATTTCTCTGACTTTGAAGTAGAATTACATGGATCATTCTAGCCACTTCCTTGCTTATCTGTAACCACTCACTCCAACAGTGAGAAACCCAGCCCCCACCATCTGCTATCTGTTCTCTTAATTGTTCAGTTCCAGTATTCATGTATAATGGCTTCAAGTTAGCTCATAGTTACATGGGAAACAACTTTATCAGCTGTCGTATAGTGCTAATGTACAATTCCTTTTGTCTTTAGTTCTGCAGACAGTATTCATTTCCAAAGTGATTTAGTACAACATCCTGTTCTCCCATCGCTTTCAGCGAGATTAATTCATACGTTTGTACAACAATACAACAGATCCATTCTGGGATCTCCCAACCTCCAAAATGAATTTTTAGAAATTTGATATATTAAGACTTATTCTCTGTTGTAAAGCTCTGTGGGTTTTGACAGATGTATAGTGTCATGTATCCACCATTAGAATACCATGAAATAGTTTCATTGCCCTAAAAAAAAAAAAAAAATCCCTTCCTCTTCCTGAACCTGTGACCTGTTTACCAACTTGCTTATATGACGTTCTAGAATGTCATATTAATGGAATTGCATAGTATGTAGTATTTTTAGACTGGTTCTTTCACTTGACCATGTGCATAAAGATTCATTCATGACTTTGGATGGCTTCATAGCTCATTATTATTATTATTTTTTATCACTGAATAGTACTCCATTGGATAGATGTATCACAGTTTGGGCGGCTCAGTCTGTTAAGTGTCCGACTTCGGCTCAGGTCATGATCTCACGGTTCCTGGGTTCGAGCCCCACGTCGGTCTCTGTGCTGACAGCTCAGAGCCTGGAGCCTGCTTCAGATTCTGTGTCTACTTCTCTCTCTGTTCCTCCCCTGCTCACGCTCTGTCTCTATCTCTCTCTCTCTCTCTCTCTCTCTCAAAAATAAAGATTAAAAAAAATAAATAAAAGTAAAAGTAAGGAGAATTGTTATAAAAAATAAAAAAATAAAAAAAGGACTATTGCAACTGGGGAGAGAGGTCGACCTCAATTCCAATGAAACACAAGGAGGGAGAATTTTTACATGCTGGGGTTCATTAGTGGAAAAGGAGGGGTTTGTTGGGGGAGATTTTTGGAGGGAAGCTGCTCAGTGTGACTAAGACTTCTGAAATTGCTGGTTTATTGATGTTAGACCTACCCTCCCACAGAGACTGGGAGATAGGGGACCTATCTGTCTTGATGATTACATCTCAATGGCATGGCTCCCACATCCTTGAGAAAGACATTCCTGGGTTGTAAAACTGGCAAAAGGCTGAGAGAAGATTTACATCTCAAAGGAGCAGAGAAAGAATTTACAATTGCAAGTTTTCTAAAGTAAACGCTCTAAGAAAAGTGGGGTCAGGTGCTTGGGATCAGGAAGAAATCTGTCTAAAGCCTAGTCGAGCTGAGGGGAATACCAAACTATTCTTGGTCAGTGTTTGTATGGACTTAAGTTTTCAAGTTATTTGAGTGGATACCTATGAGTGCAATTGTTGGGTTGTGTGATAAGGCTCTGGATTGTATAAGGCTCTGTCTAGCTTTGTAAGAAACTGCCAAAATACCTTCCACAGCGGCTGTGACATTTTGCATTCTCACTAGCAATGATTAAGAGTTCCCATGGCTTGACATCCAGCCATTGGCATTGCCAGTTTTTTGGATTTTAGCCATTTAAATAGGTGTGAGATAGATATTCTTTTAAACAGGACACCAGCCTCCAATGCCTTGTGGATTACCCTCTACCAGCCTTCCCTCTCCACACAGCCTCCTTTCTTCCAGGTGTCTGGTCTTCCCAGGCTCACTTCGTGAACCGCTTCTCCAACACTCGGCTGCTCTTAACATTGAGCCCCCAGACACATCCCTACCTACTCCAAGCCTAAGGCTAGATTTCTGAATGTATCACTTATATGCAGGCCAATGCACACCTCCTGCTGAAGTGAAGCAAAAGACCGTGAGCTGGTGCCTCTGTCTTCATGGAATGAGGGGACGTGACTAAGAGGTTTCTGAATGGTCAGATGAGTGAGGTTGAGGATGGCTGAGCCAAATGGCATGAGCTTTGGGGCAAAATGAGAAGGATAAAGTCTAGAAAGTGGCAGGGGATCCAGTGAAAGTCCGACTTCAATTTGATGTGAAGTGGGCTATCTGGGATTCTTAGGTGAGGGTCAGATTCTCATGAACGTGCAATCGAGAAGGTTCTGCAAAGAGGCTGAGGATACAGGTGTGTTTGTTAACATTCATGATGGAGTGAGCTTTGCAGGGGGCATAGTTATGAGATTTGTTTGTTTGTATTTCATTTTTAGTAAGCAGCCTCAGGCTCTCCTTTTCCTTGAGTGACGGAGGATGAGATGTCTAGTGGCAGTGACTTGCCTCCAACTACCTAATTTTGGCAAAAGCCAAAACGTCTCACCAGGAGATTTGGTCCCAGGAAGGTCTGAGGATCCCACAGAGTATCTAGCCTGGTCTTGGGAAAGTAGTGAAGGCTGCCGCAGGGCTTGTGGAGAGAGACAGAAAGAGCCTAGTTCTGGGCCAACGTTGTTTCATAGTTTGAGATGTGATAGCAAAGGTCCAGGCTGGGGAAAGTCTCCTACAGGATGGAGCTACGTGTCTCCAGAAAGCTCGTGGGCAGCTGTGGCTGTGGTAGAGGATGTACCTCAAGAGGGTAAACTACAGGGAGAAGTGTTAACTGACAGCTTCCAGCTATAAGTCCATGAATGTGGAGGCTGCCCGTCCCCCAGGCTGCTTCCAACCAATGATGAGCACAGCAGGCTTACTATTTCAGCCCAGTGCCGGATTCCTCTAATGGGCGGTTTTGCTTGAGGATGCGCCATTGGGATGGTCAAGATTGTCCCAGAAATGCACTGCAAGCTGTGGCTCTTCCTATGCAATTCTTCATTCTCTCTTTCCTTTCACAGATGTTGGCTTTGCATGGTGGACTTGCGTGCACTGCGTTGTTTATGGCTGCATTGCCCCTCATCCTGCACAGCCATTCGCCTTGCACATTTACTCCTGGGTCGGTGGCTGCTTCTCAGGGAACCTGAACAGACAAGGTAGGGGAGGGCCAGGAGGACTTTGTTCTAGGCAGAGCCTGCCTCAGAGGGTTCAGAGGGGCTTATTTCTGATCATCCATTTGACTTTGTCATCCCCTAACCCTTCACATTTGACACTTGGCATTGTTCCTACAGCAACGACCATGACTTCTGTGCCCTGCATAATTTGCCCTGGGCAGCCTTTCCTTGTGCGACCTGGTTGTGGAAAAGTCCTCCTACTTTGGCATCTTATTTGTGGGAGGCATTCTTTCCAACTCACAGGAACCCATGAGCAGGAATCAAATGCTTTTATTGAATGTGTGTAAGTCTTGCAGATCAAGGATTAAAGTGTTCACACCATATCAGCTAGAAGGCAAGCTGGTCCTACCACAGACCTCCAGCAGTCCTACTGCCTAGGCCTTAGGAGGTGGCGCACCTTGCAAGGTGATGGGAAACTCTCAGGGGGATGCTGGGACGTGTTGTGGTTCTCGAACCCAGTCATCATATTGGCACACAAGTAGGTCCCCAGAATGCTCAGGGGGTCCAGGAGAGACAAAACCCTACGATAGGGGCAGAGACAGCTTCTCAAAGGACCTCATGGGATGGTTATCCCTCTGTTCTCGTCCCCTCCACCCAGGGCCTGTGGTCCGACACCCTCCCAGCAAAAGCAATCGCTGGGGTGACATCTGAGGAAGAATAGGGCTACTGATGGGAAATGGGCCACTAATTCAGAAACCAGGGTTATTAGGGACAGAGGCAAATGGGCTGGTTCAGGAGCAGTTTCACCAGTTGTGACCCTCACGAAAGCACCAAGTTCTGGTGTACTGGAGGCTGGCTGCAAGCTGTGGGGATGGGCTTGCGGGCCGGAGGACTTGGGGAGGGGCAGTTGCTGGGAGGGGCAGAGGAGACAACGTATGCTAAGGCAGCCTGTAAACTGGAAGGGCCGTACAGAGTTAGCATCAAAAGTCCCGGGCCAGGCAGTCACCAGGGGGGGCACCTCTCATGAGCCATGGCACCTCTCTGCTTTGTTCCCCAGTCTGAAATTCTAGCTGCGACCCCTTCCTTCCTTGGAGCGAGGTTGAGAGGAGTCAGTGAGGTAGCAGGCAGAACAGAACATGGTTTTTCCCCTGCTCTTTTCCACAGACAGAAGCTCTGTGCAGACCAGGCATCCGTTACAGAAACGGTTAAAGGCTCTTGAAACAAATTAGACTCCACAGTGTGGGGCCTTTCTTCCTGCCAAGTGCGCAGGTGCGGTGTTGGCCACGTCTGGCCTCTGTGGTCTCCCAGAGGGAATCCCAGGGTCTGCAGAGAGGCCAGGGCAGTGTGAGCAGATGAGGCCACGCCGGGCTTTGGGGAAGAGTGAAGGAAAAGATGCTCATATCTGGTGTTTGTTCCTTTCTACCACTTTCTGCCCCTTCATTCCTCTCTGCCAAGTTACTTTTCTTTTCCCCAAAATTATGTATTCTAAGAGTTGTTATTGAGAAATAAGCATAGCTGATATTTATTCAGTGCTTACGCTGTGCCAGAACTGGGCTAAGCACTTTACATGTACAAGGAACATTGGAAGGGAAAATTATTATTGTGCCCATTTTACAGATGGGAAAAGTGTAACTTAGAAAACCCAGATAATTTGCTGATGACATAAGCTAGCATTGTAGAGGACGGAAATGACGCTTTGCTTCAAAGGCCCTTCTTTTATCAAAATGCCTTAATGCCTTTTCCATGGATAGAAATCTAGGCTGTTATAAAGAGAGAAAGAGGGGCGCCCGGGTGGCTCAGTTGGTTATGCGTCTCAACTTCAGCTCGGGTCATGATCTCATGGTTTGTGAGTTCAAGCTCCACGTCAGGCTCTGTGCTGATGGCTCGGAGCCTGGAGCCTGCTTTGGATTCTGTGTATCCCTCTCTCTCCCCACCCTGCTCGTGCTCTCTCTCTCTCTCTCTCTCTCAAAAATAAAAAAAAACGTTAAAAAATTTTTTAATGAAAATAAAAAGAGAAAGAAAAGCATTCACAATTCCATCCATCAAAGGAAACTGTTAACATTTTGGCACATCGCCTTCCAGACATTTTCTATGCTGTTTTACAGTTTTTGAAGTTTTCTTTCATAATACTTTATGGACATGTTTTCATATCAATATATGTCATCTCAAATGAGGATTAAAAAAAAATAACTGCATAGTGTTCCACGATATGAGTGCACCCTATTTTTTTTTTTTTTTTAGCCAATCCTCACTTCCTGGGTGCTGCCAATATTTTGCTCTTATTAACAATGCTGTGGGGTGCCTGGGTGGCTCAGTGGGTTAAGCGGCCGACTTGTCTGTGAGTTCGAGCCCCGCGTTGGGCTCTGTGCTGACAGCTCGGAGCCTGGAGCCTGTTTCAGATTCTGTGTCTCCCTCTCTCTGACCCTCCCCCGTTCATGCTCTGTCTCTGTCTCAAAAGTAAATAAATGTTAAAAAAAAAATTAAAAAAAAAACAATGCTGTGATGTACATTCTTGTTCATGTATCTTTGAACATCTGGGCAGCATTTTCCCAGAGCGTATTTTGCTAGAAGTGGAATTGGGAGCAAAGTAGCAGTGCACTTCTTTTTTTTTTAAGTTTATTTATTTATCTTGAGAGAGAGAGAGAACCTGCTGTGAGCACGTGGTGGGTGGGGGGAGGGGCAGAGAGTGAGAATCCCAATTGGACTCTGCACTATCAGCTTGGAGCTTGATGCGGGGCTGGGACTCACCAACTGTGAGGTCATGACCTGACCTGAAATCAAGAGTCGGACGCTCAACCGACTAGGCCACCCAGGCACCCATAGCGTGGACAGATGGACCTGTGGACAGATGACCTTCTGGAGGGGACTTGTGGGTCACATTCCCACCAGCAGAGGGATTCTTTCTGAGAAAAGTTTGAGGAACACCTTTTAGAATGATCTCTCTTCTCTTCCACTTTCGTTGGACTCACTTGTCCTCACTTTGGTGTTTTACTTTTCAACTTTGCAATTTTATCTTTGCCCCTCCTGGTTTTGAGTCCACCTGAATGTTTTCCTAATGCTGTTTTTGTTTAAAAAATGACTTCATTGGGGCGCCTGGGTGGCTCAGTCAGTTGAGTGTCCCACTTCAGCTCAGGTCCTGATCTCATGGCTTGTGGGTTCAAGCCCCGCGTGGGGCTCTGTGCTGACAGCTCAGAGCCTGGAGCCTGCCTCAAATTCTTTGTCTCCCTCTATCTCTGCCCCTCCCCTGATCGTGCTCTGTCTCTCTCTCTCTCAAAAATAAACATTAAAAAATATTTAAAACTGACTTCATTGACGCATGTTTTACTTATCACATAATTCATTCTTTTAAAGTACACAATTCCATCATTTTTTTGTTAAATTTACTAAGTTGTGCTGCCATCACCGTAAATCAGCTTTGGAATATTCTCATCACTTCAATAGGATCCCTGATGCATTTTTACTGTTAATTTTCCTTTCCCCTCCTTCTCCGTCCTTGCCCCCAGGCAACCACTAATCTACTTTCTGTCTTTATAATGTTGCCTTTTCTGGACATTTCATATAAATGGAATCATACAATATGCAGTCTCTTGTCTCTGGCTTTTTTTATTGAGCATAATGTTTTAAAGGTCCTTCCATGCTGTAGCATATATCGGCGGCCCATTTGTTTTTATCACTGGATAGTTTGTCATTGTACGTTTACACCGCATTTTGTGTATCCATTTACCAGTTGCTGGACATTTGAGTTGTTTCCAATTTTTTATTGTTATGAATAGTGCAGCAAAGAACATTCATGTGCAGATCTGCGCGCACATATGTTTTCATTTCTCTCGGGTAGATACTTAAGAGGGGAATTGCTAGATCGTATGGCAACTTTGTGTTTAACTTTTTAAGAAATTACAAACTATTTTCCAAAGTGGTTGTGCCATTTTATATTCCCACCAGCAATGAATTAGGGGTTTCCTGTTTCCCACATCCTTACCAACGTTTGTTATTGCCTGTCTTTTCCATGATGGCCATCAGTAAGTATGAAGGGGTATCTTGCTGTGCCTTTAATTCGTGCTTCCTTAATGACTAATGATGTTGAGCATTTTTATGCTCTTTAAATCATTTAAAATGAAAGATATCCATCGCAGAAAATTTAAAAAAAAATACAGAAAAATCAAAGAAAAAATACCCCTTTGTATTTCCACAATCTAGATAGAACCATTAACCATTTGATGTTTCTTCGGTACAAGTACCTGCTGTGCATCTTTTTCATAAGTTGGTGTCTTACTGTATATTCAGTTTTGAAAATTACTTTTTCTCTCCACATTTCTTCACATCGTTAGGTATTCCTCTACAACCTCTCCCTCCTCAATATAATCATTCTTATAAATGAAACCTTTTGTGGAATCTCAATCTACAGGATGGGAAGCAGAGCTTCTCTGGGTAGAAGTTGGGTGCAGTGGCTCCTACCAGATCACTTGGCCCCCTTGTGTGCTTTTGAAGGCCACGTTTTCAAAGGGCTCTTAGAGATTATTAAAAAAAATTTTTTTTAAACATTTATTTATTTTTGAGGGAGAAAGACAGAGTGTGAGTAGAGGAGGGGCAGAGAGAGACAGGGAGACACAGAATCCAAAGCAGGCTCCAGGCTCTGAGCTGTCAGCGCAGAGCCCGACGTAGGGCTCGAACTCACAAACCATGAGATCATTACCTGAGCCGAAGTCGGACACTTAACCGACTGAGCCACCCCTGGCACCCCTGTTAGAGGTTATTGTTAATGGCTGCAACGAGTTCTCTCCTGTTGAACCTTGAGATTACGAAGTGGTTAACAAGGTGGGAGCCAGCCTGCTGGGGTTTGACTCCCAGCTCTGCCACTTATTAGCTATGTATTCAACTGTGCCCCCGGCCTCAGTTTCCTTTTTTATAAAATGGGAATAATAATAGTATCCACTGCCATAAGAGAGCTCTAGGGACACATATGCATAGGTTACAATGATTTTGCCTATCTCAGTTTTGAATTACTTAATTTCATATATTTGCATAACAAAATTTAAGAATGATGACTTAAAAACCTGTCATTAAGTGAACATTCTAACAATCATTGCTTCTTTTGTAGGCCACACGAATTGGTCAATGGGGTAGTGCAGACAGAAAATCAGTGTATACTCTAATTTGAATTTTCTGTACACAGATAGGATAGGAGGTCTTGGATAATTTATCTTTAGACCACCATAATTTCTGCAAAGGCATTTTTTTTTTTTTTTTGGTGCCTTGTCAAAGAAGAGGGACTACAAGTGAGAAGGCATGATATTTAAATTCAGGAATGGCATTCAAAATGTAACTGTGTACATAATATGATATTTTGAGGATAATGTGCCCGGAACACTATGATGCCCCACAGTAGTGATTATTCAAAATTTTCTTTTCAGGAGAAGGGTTTCCTATTAAAGAAGAGTTCTAATGCCAACATGTATGGTTTGTTTCGGAAGGAAATATAGTCTACATTTTTTACTCATTGTGTTTTACTATACATATTAATATTCAAACCATATATATCCTTTAAATTGCTTCCCCTTTATTTTCTGTGAGACTTTGACTTTTCAACCAAGGGTCTGTTGATGAAATGAATAAATAATGTTATCCTTTATTCATATCTGCTTGTATGTCCCATAGTAACCATTTATCACTTATGTCATATGAATCCTGTATGTTCACTGGATTCCTGGATATTTTGCAGTTTTTGGCTAATATTATAAATGGAATATTTCCCCCATATTCCATTACATTTCCAACTGGTTGCTGTTGCTTTTGTTGATATGCAAATACAGCGGAACTGTATTCAGCTGAACTGCCTCGGGGCAGGTTTTAGCAGTGCCACATTGAACAGAACACAAGGGTGATATTCAAAAACACTGAAAAACAATTAAAATCTTCCCTGAAGGCTCACAGAATGGTGCAAGGGGAGCATTACATCGCATGGCGCACAGAAACACATGCTAAATTCCTCTTCATCTATCTCCCATCATGTCAGCTGTACCCCTCTCTCTTTCTCCATTTTCTTCTTCCAGATCTATTCTGTTCTTTCTTGGGTAGCTCCAGGCCCTTTTTATGTCACCCAAACTAGTTATTTCTAGGTTTATTCCAACTCTATTATTCTGATCAGCACCACCCAAGCCAAGATCCTTGGTGGCTGGAGTGACAAAGAAGCCTGTATTAGTTATCTATTGCTGTGTGACAAATTACTCCAAACATATGCCTTAAAACATTTATTATCTCACAGTGTCTGTGGGTCAGGAATCTGGGAGCAGCTTAGCTTAGTGAATGTGGTCCAGGCTGTCTCATGAGGTTGCAGTCTCGTTGACTGGGACTACGGTCATGGTCATCTCAAGACTCAACTAGGGGGAGGAGCTGGATCCAAGCTTTCTGGTGTGGCTGCTGGTGGGCTGTATTTCTTTGCCATGTGGGCATCTCCACAGGCAGAGAGAGAGAGAGAGAGAGAGAGTAGAGAGAGAGGTAGGGAGGGAAAGAGAGAGAGATCGATCCCAAGTAAGAAGACAAAGAAAGTGGAATTAAGCTCCACCATTTTATTTTGTTTTTTAAGTTTATTTATTTTGAGAGAGAGAGAGTGCAAGCATGAGAGGGGGGATGGGCGGAGAGAGGGAGAGAGACTCCCATGCAGGCCCCACACTCAGCATGGAGCCAGACGCGGGTCTCCATCTCATGACCCTGGGATCATGACCTGAGCTGAAATCAGGAGTTGAACATTTAACCAGCTGTGCCACCTAGACACCCCTTAAGCCCCACCTCTTGAGAGAAGAGGTATCAAAGCATTGTGGAATATCTTGAAAACTATCATGAATCTTTTCTTATAATGGGTTGGGAAAGAATGAAAACTATTATAGGCTATCTTTCCATACTTCTCATGCCTAGGAAAGCTATTGATTTTGCTGTTTGCATTTTTAATTAGCCCACTTGCTAAACTCTTATTAAGTCAAAAAGCTTTTAGTTAATTCTTTTGGGGTTCCCAGGTAGATAATCATGTTTTTCTTTTCCTTTACTATTTATATGGGTTTTTTTTCTTCTCATTTTCCCTACCACTGACTAGAATTATCTGAATAATAACCATAAATAATAAAGATAAATAATGGTGGTGGTAGTGGGCATCCTAGTTTCATTCCTCACTATAATGGGAATGTCTTTAATGTTTCAGTGATAAGAACAATGTAGGCTGCTCTTGGTTTATTATGTTAAGGAAGCACCTTTCTTGTGCTAGTTTAAGAAGAATTTTTAACTCTTCCTGGTTTTCAGAGCTTGGCTTTACTGCAAGGCTTCAGGCATTGAACACACTTGGATTTCTTAAAGCTTCAAGTGAAGAGTTCCCAGCTCCCAGAGTCCTGGCACCGGGCTAGGCCAGGGCCCATTTCCACAGGGTAAGGCAGGGAGATTCAGACATTTTGCTTTGAACTTAGTGCTCCCAGGTTCCTTTATTCCTCTGTTCTGCCACTCTCTTTAAAAGAACTCTTTGTCGGGGAATCTGGGTGGCTTCAGTCGGTTAAGCGCCCGACTCTTGATGTCTGCTCAGGTCATGATCTCATGGTTTGTGTGTTCAAGCCCTGCGTCGGGCTCCTCGCTGTCAGGGTGGAGATTCTGCTTGGGATTCTCTCTCTCCCTCTCTCTGCTTGGTACTGAGGAAGAAAAGTGAAGAACTCTATGGACAGAAGACTGATCCTATCTTAGTTGACACAGTTAAGATCGGAGTCAACTATGGCGGTGCTCACCCCCTCTGTCTGTCCCCTGGAAGGAGTTGGGTGATTCTAGCTAATGCTGGAGATCCCCTCATATCATTGGGTAATTTATGGATCCCATGGCTAGCAGCATGGTATTCAGGGGAGCCATGCAGGTGGCTTTTCCTACAAATCATTTTCCAGGAGACTGAATGGTGGGAATCCTGGCTTCTACAATTTGAAGCCTCCATGGTAGAAACTTTCTGTATCCTGTCTACATGAACCATGTTAGCAAGTTTAACCGTTGCTATATGGTGATACCCTCTTTGCTGACTCAGGGGGGAAACATTTGCTATAACAGTTGGATAAAATGACCCTCATGACTGGCCCAATTCAAAGCTGATCTTCAGCCTTTCTGCCCAAAATGCTGGCCAGCAGCATCAGCATCATCCAGGGTCTTGTTGGGAATACAGACTTTCAGGAGCCACCCAGACCCACAGAAATAAGAATCTACATTTTCACGAGATTCTGAGGCACAAGAAGGTTTGAGAAGCTCTAGCCTAAAGCACCTTGGCTGTACATCTAGAGAGCTTTTTAAAAAAATGACAGTGTTCACGTCATACCCCAGACCAGTGGATTTCAACCATGTTGATTTTACCTGTCCCAGCTCCCACACTTGCCAAAGTCTGGGGACAGTTTGGTTGTTATAACTGGTTGCAGGTCCTATTGGTATCCAGTGGGTAGAGGCTAGGCATGCTGATAAACTTCTTCCTGTGCACAGGACAGTCCCTCAAAACAAAATATTATCTAGTCTAAAGTGACAATAATACCAAAGTTGAGAAACTCTGCCCTGGGATTTCTGAGGGTAGGGAATAGGGACCACAAGTGTTTTTCAATTTTCCTGATGTTAAGAACCCCCCTGGGATACTTGTTAATTATATAGCTCCTCAGGCCCTTCCATGAATGATTCTCAGCCATTGGGTCTGGGATGGGGTGGGGATTCACAGTTTTAACAAGTTTCCCAGGGGATGCTTATCAGCACGGAAGTTTGGAAACATGAGTCCAGGGCCAGAGAGGGCACAGATGCCAAGTTACAATTAATTTAGAAAACACATCCATAGATACTAAAATTGAATGTGGGATGGAGATACAACTTGGAACCCAGTCATACATTCTCAGGAACTGGGGTGTAAGGGAAAACCACACTGCTTCTTGTCGAGCAGTTGGACTGCATCCTGTATTCCAGCTCCATCTGAGGTGTGTGTGTGTGTGTGTGTGTGTGTGAGAGAGAGAGAGAGAGAGAGAGAGAGAGAGGGAGGGAGAGAGATTCACCTAGAAATGGATTCAGAGGCATGGAAGACATGACCGAGACAAAAATAGTTCGGTGTCTAAGTATTCATAGCCTTGACCTCTCCAAGGCTTTCTGGGAGGATCCTGTAATCATCCACCTGGCTCCTGGCCTCCTTGAGCTGGTTAGGGTAAAGGATGGGGAGGCTCAGCAGGAGGCTGAAGAGCTGTTATATTGATTTACAAAGAGAGGGTGGTAGTGAGAGACAGGAGTGATAAACAAAGTAAAGACTTAACATTACTTTTCAGTGTGTATATTTTTCCGGTTACAGATTGGAAGTTTTTCTGAATGTAAAGTTGAAAATGGCCACAAGGTGGCCCTCTTATACTCAAACCCACTCCCATGCAGGTGGATGATGGACTGCACCTACAGATCCAGGAGGGCCCAGTCACTCACAACATGGCCTTGTTTGAGGGATAGTGGTTGGGCTGGTTGGGGATGGGGGCCTTATGAAGGGGAGGGGTATCACAGTGAAGGGCTGAGACACCCATATGGACTATATACACTTACTTCCCTTGGACTTGAGCAGTTCCTACTTTGATACCCATGACTTTTCCATTTCTGAGAACCCTTTATACATTTGAAGGTTAAGGCTGCCAGTGAGGTTTCATACAGACAGAGGTAACTGTCCATGCTAGGATCCTGATACCTTGATGTTGTTGCCATCCTAGGGAGTTTTCACTGGTGTTTAGGGTGATTCCCTGGTGTTTAGGGTGAAGTAGAACCTCTAGGGCTTCTATAAGCCCTTAATTAATCTGGATCAGAGAGAGAGATTAATCAAAGATGGCTTTGAAGATGATGTGACCTTCTAATACCCAGGGATGCCATCTGGAACATGTCCATGGCCTTTCAAAAGGTGATCAACAGGAAGCATTGTGACCTCTGGGCACTGGGATCCTACTGCTGATCTTGAGGACATCCTCAAACATGTTTTGGACCTGGACTTGACTGAACCACTGGTCAGGGAAATCATGAACGGATCATGACAACAGAAATCCTGAGAATCTAATTTTCTGAGGTGTCGATGATGCGTTCCTGACAGATCTGTCGAGGCAGGACATCCGTTTGGCACTCCTCAAGGAGTCAGTTTTCTTGAACTGGAAGTCCTCAATCCCTACTTCTGCTCACTTGTACTCTCTGAAGTTCATCTCCCAATTTTCCATAGTCTCTGACCCTATAATGGACTCTATAAAAGGAAGGAGGGGCGCCTGGGTGGCTCCGTCGGTTAAGCGTCCGACTTCAGCCCAGGTCATGATCTCGCGGTCTGTGAGTTCGAGCCCGGCATCGGGCTCTGTGCTGACAGCTCAGAGCCTTGAGCCTGCTTCTGATTCTGTGTCTCCCTCTCTTTCTGCCCCCCCCTACTCATGCTCTGTCTCTGTCTCAGAAATAAATAAACATTAAAAAAATTTTTTTAAAAAGGAAGGGATATTGCAGGAGTTTAAAGCCCTATTTACTTCCATTTGATGCCGAGTCTTACCAAATAACCCACTGACTGCTAAGACTGATGTCTCATTCCATGGTGTGGTAGACACAGAGATTCACCACCCAGGTCCCCCCTCAAGGATTTCCTTCTAACCATCAGCAACTTCAGGATCTGTCATTGCCGAAAAGCCACCGTACCTGATATATCTGGTGACTGAGAGAGGTTGGAATATAAGGGGATCTCAAGGCCTGGACATGTTGTCCTGATGTGGACATGCCAACAGGAAGTACTGGATTTGCACCTGCATTGTGGTTTGACTGTTTTCTCTGTCTGGTCCTGCACACCTCCCCTCTTTTGCCGGTGCTGATCCATAATAAACCACTTTCTCCTCAAATTGCATCTCAGCATCTGCTTCTGGAGAAGCCAGCCTGGGGCACACAGTGTGGACTGTATTGGTATAAGAGAGTGTGTGCCCCTGTGCTTACTTTTTGAGAAAGCTGATCCTAGCTGATGCCCATTTCCAAGCGCAGAGGTGGTAGTCCTGCCCATCAAGGCTGTTTTGTAAGGGAAGGCATTTTTTTATCATGATGATGTTCAATGCGAATGTTGTCTGATTCTTGCAGCTGGGCCAGCCAAGGCAAACCCAGAGACCCTCTTTGCTATTAGCAGGTGAGGTGGGCTTTCTGAAACATTTTCCTAGTGTAAAAATGTTCCAGAATTGAGCTAGGGGTCATCCCTGACCCTTCTTTTTCTTCTTCCTTCCTTCCTTCCTTTCTTTCTTTCTTTCTTTCTTTCTTTCTTTCTTTCTTTCTTTCTTCATCCATCTTTTTTTCTGCCCTTTGTAATTTTCCTGGCCTGTATCCTGTTTCTTCTTCCTTCTGTGAGGTGTGTGTATCGTTTCCATTTGCAATTTCAACATGGGATAAGGACTGTTCAAGTAAATCTGGGCTTAGTGAGACAAATTAAAATCCAATTAAAGAAATAAAATAGAGAACGGTGAAGTACCCATGAGAGGTTGTTGGGGGTAGGGGTGGGAGTTTGTTGGAGTTCACAGAAGAGCTGAAAATTACCCGCAGTGGCTGGACTCCACACTGCAGGCTTTTGAAGGCAAAGCTGGGGATGGGGTGATTGAAGGCAAGAGTTGGTGACCCATGCTGTGGAGAAGACAAGAGGAACAGGCAGTGAGGGAAATTCATTTGATTGAAAAGCAACTTAGCCTCTCCAAGAAAGCTGATTTGGGGAAAGAAGGAAGGAAGGAAGAAAGAAAGAAAGAAAGAAAGAAAGAAAGAAAGAAAGAAAAGAGAGAGAGAGGGAGGGAGGGAGGAAGGAAGGAAGGAAGGAAGGAAGGAAGGAAGGAAACTATAAAGCTGCCATGAAACTCACCATGAGTTTGGGGAGAGGGGAATGAGAGAGGAACCGTGCAAGCAAATGTACTTGGTTGTATGTTTCCCCAGGAGCTCTCAGAGGCATGGAATTGGGTTTGACCACACTGCTTGAGATCCTGCCCTGTTCTAGGTGCTGTGCTAGGTGCTAGGGATATAGATGCTAACAAAGAAACACAGATCCTGTCCTCAAGAGCTTGCAGGCTGATGGGAGAGATGCCCTCACTCTCTGTTCTCAGAGGGGTGAGGGGTGAGTCTGGACGGGCTCAGGCCACACTATCTCTGCCAAGCAGATGGACCCCTGAGTATCTGTTGGCAGGAGATGATGCGGGTCTGAGAGGAGGAGGCTTTGTGTGCAGGCTGCTGGGGAAGACACAATGACACAGAGAAGCAGGATTTGATTAAGGTGACATGAAGGAGCTCGGGTGGCAAAAACTCAGGGATTGAGATAGGTAAGAATCTGATGCAACATTTTAAAACATAAAAATCAATGCCAAAAAGTCACGATGAACAAAATATCAGCATTGTAAATAAAGATAGGATCAGCATTCCTGATCTGTGTTTTGCCTCAGGCTTTAAGGTGGCCTTGGCAAGGCAGTTATTGACTTTGTCTTTGTTTAAAATTTTGGTGTTTTGTACCTCTTGCCATTTTTTGCATCAAATTTGATTTTTTTAAAAAATACAGCATCAAAATATTATTTGTCTTGAGTCCTGAGGTTTTTGGCACCCTCTTAAAATTTGTGCCCAAGGCCAGTCCCAGCCCCTTGTGGTAGATAGATGGTGTTTGACCCCAAGACAGCTCCATTCTGAGCCTTCTGGAGTAAGAAGAGGTATCAGTTTCAGGTGAAAGGGCTGTTTTTACTAAGATGTCATGGGATTTGGAAAACAGAGAGGCTTTAGGCCCAGTGACAAAGTGTGACAGAGCTTTTGGCCAGGGGCATTCCCCCCTCTTTTGTAGGAGCCAGGGGGACTCGGCCTGCTAGGAACTGAGGGATATACAACATGTGGCCCCTGGAGGGGTTGGCAGTATTGGAAGCCTAGCCTCCCTGGAGTGAACCCACGATGTGTGGTTAATCTTTGCTGTTGAAGTTCTTAACATGTGGTTGCCACTCCGTGTCCATGCAGTAAAAGTATGAACATAATTCACAACATGTACCATGGTATGATTAGACTTCCTGGGTCCCCAAGAGGAGATTTTCAAAAGATCTGGCTATCTGCAAAAAATGTTATCTCTCCCAGTCCCCGAACTATAAGGAATACTCTTCCACTTTTCAAATTTTAGATCTATACTATAAAATTCACCATTACCATTTTTATTGTAATTTTTAAAATATTTTTATTTATTTTTGAGAGAGAGAGAGAGAGAGAGCACGAGCAGAGGAGGGGCAGAGAGAGAGGGAGACACAGGATCCGAAGCAGGCTCCAGGCTCTGAGCTGTCAGCAAAGACAGAACCTGATATGAGCCACCCAGGCACCCCGGCCTGGGTGCCAGCTGGCTTTAGACCCTTTGAGGACCCACTGTGTTGTGGGTATTTCATTTGTTGCTGCAGATACAAAATCGACCAAGACATGCTGCTCCTCTCCAAGAACTTGGTTTAATGCAGGTTCAATTCATCAACAAATGACTCTGCTTGGATGTTGTTTTGCTAAGAGAAGCAATTGCTTCTGTTTATTCTTTTGGTTCTTGAATAAGCAGGTAACTCCCATAAGAGAAGGTTTAGCTAAAGTATGTATTATAAGAAGTGTGGAGTCCTGATCAATATCCTCTTTTGACTTCTGAGATACAGAACTGGTGCCTCTAGTACTGTGGATAGAATGTTCTAATGAGCCACTTTTGGCTCTTCCTGCCTGGGGGGGGCGGTTCTCAAGTTGGGGAGACGAAGGGGCTGCCTAGGATGGAACTTGGCCCATGCACCATGCCCCCGTTCTCGCTCGTAAACACATGCACCTGTACCCTGAAGGGAGACGAGCTTCAGAAAGTCCTTGAAACCAGGAGTCTGTTGGCTGATTTCACGGGAATGCTTCATGGCTGAGGGAAAACCATCCAGCCTATTAAAAGTCATATACCCTCTTTAATGTGGATGATAAAACTTTAATTAAAGTGGTGATTAGAAACAGAGTAATAATGACCACTAATAAAGTAGTTTATAGGGATCGATAGCTTTGCAAAGAGCAGTCCACCCGGGTGCTAGTGGGCGGCTGCTGGACGCCCCAGAGCATGAGCTCTGGGCAGGGTAAAAGGATTAGGGGAAGGGTTTACTGGAATAGAGAGATAACATAAAAGGCAATTTATAATGTGTGACTCCAAGCAATGAGCTAGGGAAAATGGAAAGCTGTGATGTGGATGGAATTCGTTGTACCTTTGCATTATGAATGAGCTTTACAAGATAGCAGGCTATAGCAAGGATTTGGTTACTTGTGTACAAATGAGCGTTATCTGCATTGTTTTTCTGTTTTGTTGTGGTCCACGTATCTTAGAGTGAAGGGAGGCAGAAAACCATGTCTGAGAAAGCCTTTAGCAATCAATGCCGTGCTAATAACGCTAACAGTAATAAAGGCCAGAGTAATAATAATAACAATAACAATAATAATAACAATACAGTGATAATGAGCATCTCAGTGCCAAGCACTTTCATATTTCATTCTTAATTCCGGTGTCTCTTCTGCCAAGTAAGGAATATCATCCGCCCTTTACCAAATGATGCAGAAGTCATATGTTGAGAAACTGGGTTGGAAAGGGAATCCAGGGAAGATTTTCTGGAGGGTGAATTTTTTTTAAGTTTATTTATTTATTTAAAGAGAGAGAGGGGTGGGAGGAGGGGTAGAGAGAGAGAGAGAGTCCCAGGCAGGCTCTGCACTGTCAGTGTGGGGCGCGATGCAGGGCTCAAACTCACAAACTGTGAGATCATGACATGAGCCCGAGTCAGATACTTAACTGATTGAGCCACCCAGGTGCCCCAGGAGGGTGAATTTTTAATTTAGGATCTGAAAGTCAGGAGTGGGAACATGGGGAGGGCATTCTATGCTAGGAAGAATTTCAGGAAGTTCCCGCTTACCATCTCCTGTGCCTCTCCACCTAATTCCTCCTACTATAAATGCAATGTGGGACATTGGAGTGTCTGATATCTGAAATCAGGCAGATCTGAGGTCAGATACCAGCTCTGACGCTCCCTGGCTGCTAGACCCTGGGAAAGGCAATAGACTCTTTAAGCCTCTGTATTGCCATCTATAAAATGGGGCAAATATTTGTCCCATGGGGTTCTTGTAAGGATCAAAGTAGAACTTCATAAGAGATACTGATAAGGCGTTTAGCAGATAAAAGGTGCTTGAGGGTTATTGGTTTCCCAAACTAGTTTCCACTTCAGCTGGAGCAGAGGGCCTATGTCACAGAGTACCATGAATGCATCAGGGGCCACTGTGGTATGGTGACTGAGGTCTTTATGGCTTGAGGTAGCCATGCTTTACTGTCTCGCTGCCCTTTGTCACTTTGCCATTGTTTTATTTCTCATTAAAACTCACTATTCTTAGAGATTTTCCTGTTTACATACCTGTGTCTTTATTGTCTGTACCCTCGCATTTGCAAATAAGCTTTCAGAACAGCCTTGTCAGTTTTGCCAGGGAAGTGTCCTTGACCTTGTTCAAGGCTAATACATCTACCTGAACCCTGGATCCTGTCCTCTCTTGCCTCCTCAGGGACTCTGTTCCAGGATGATCTCTTTTTTTCTCTAGGTAATCGATTTCTCCCTCACTGTGGGGTTATATCCACCAGTACATAAACATACCATAATGTCACTCATCTTTAAAATGAAAGTCCGTACCCTCCATTGACCCCACATCTCCCTCCAGCTATCATCCCATTTCTCTGCTTCTACTTGTAAATAAGCAGTGCTGTCTTTCTTCACTGTCTCCAGTTTGTCACTGCCCGCTTTCTTCTCATTTCCCCTTGGTTGGGTGGTCACCCCCACCTCCTTTCCATGGACTCTCCCTTTAATAAGGTCATTAGCAACCACATCTGGGGAAAACCAGTGGTTGCTTCTTAGAGACAACTTTATTGGGCCTCTCAGCAGCATCTGACGGGGCTAACCACTCTCTCCAGGCCTCTATGGGACCCCTTTCCCCACTTCACACTCAGTGCCCTGGGTTCTGACCTCAGTGGGCTTCCACCCTCTTTCTTGTGATTCCCTCCATCCATGCTCCACGTGCTGAGGCATTATCGCTGGGCTCTCCCATGAGCACAGTCTTGTCTAAGTGCCTCCTCCTTGACATCTCCTCTTGGATAGCCAATTGTCATGTCAGAGGAAATGTGGCCAAACGCAGCTCTTGGACTTTCCTCCAACTCCACCCCCACCCCCATCCAGGTCTCTCCACCTCCAGAAAGAGTTCTGCATCCATTTCATTGCTTAGGTCCCAAACCTGAGCTTTTCTATTCCTTCTCTTTTCATGCACTCACAAATGAAATCCATTCAAACATTCCATGGACTCTGTGCCCATGTTTTTCCATCTCCACTGGTCTTATGCAGTAGAAGTCATTATTATTTCTTGCTGGACTCTTGCAGCAACTTCTTAACGGGTCTCTTTGGCTGTTTTTGCCTCTGTCCCCTCTATACCTCAAACCACCTTCCATATAACAGCCAGAATAATCTTCCCAAGGTGGGCATTGGCCATGAACTTTCCTGCTTAAAACCCTTGAATGGTGTCCATTTGGGAATCTCCCTCCCTCCCTCTCTCTCTCTCTCTCTCTCTCACTCACACACACACACACACACACACATGCACACACACATGCACACACACACACACACATTCTGTTCTATGACCTTCAAGGCCCTATAGGATCTGGCTCCTGCTTACTTCTCTAGTCTTATCTGTCTTTTGTCCTTATTCATCCACAGTGACTTTCTTTCTGGCCCTTGAACATGCCGAGTTCTTTCCTGCCTTTGTCTATACATACCTGCTGTGCCTCATCTAGAATACCCTTCCCTTGGACCTTTTCACAGATCCCTTTCCCATCCTTCAGCTTTTAACCCAAATGTTCCATCAACCCTAATTGACCCTTTCTTCTCCCAATTTGCTTTTTACCTTATTACTCCATTTTGTTTTCTTGATTGCACTTAGCACCTGAAAGTATTTCATTTACTCATTTTCACTTGTTTGATGTTTGCTTCCTTCTGTTAAAATGTGCCTTTTGGGGAGGCTGTATCCCCAAGTTTTGAAATAATTAACACCCTGCACGTAGTAGGAGCTCAGTAAATGTTTGTAGAATGAATGCACAAAGGCTCTTGGAAGAACCTATTTACCCTGTGATGCAATATAAGATTCCTATTCACCTCTAACTATTCCCCTTGACTCTCCATGTTTTCCCTGCCCCCTCCGTATTCACTGAATACAAATTTCATAAGGATTTGGACCACAACACGGAAAGGCTTGGGAGGAAACACTCCATAATCCAGTGATTTTAAGAGTCCCTAAGTTCTAATTAGCATGGTGCATGGCAGTGATGCTAAATGAACTGTAATAGTCTTGTCAGGTCAAAACCCAGCTTTGTAGGGCAGCCCAAAATAGAGGCTGTGATCCTTTTGTCTGTAGCAGGGCAGTCCATGGAGTCTTTAAAGATGTATCAAGGTTTAATAGGCAAATAATGTACTTGGTAGAATTGTGCGGTGAGAGAGATGCTTGCAAACCCTCTGGGGCGTGGCTTCCGGATATTGAAGTTTCTTTCAGGTGCACTTGGGGCCTGGCTGGATGGTTTCAATTAGAATTCAATTAGCATCAATCAAGGTGAACTCCAGGGGCAGCCAATTCATTGCAAGTGCCCCAGCCCCACTCCCTCCCCTCTCTCAGGGCAGCTTTTTTTTTTTTTTTTTTCCCCCCTCAGGGCAGCTTTGAAAGAAGGCCCAGTGTATGCATGGGCAAGAAGAGGACGTATCTCTCTGTTCAGTTCAGTGTGAAGCTATGAGACCTTGACCATCATAATTCATTGCCCTTGGGGGACCCGCGGGCCTGTCCCTCTCTGACCACACTAACTCTCTTCTAGCCCTTTGCTTGGTTGGGCCTGCTCGGGTTACACAGTCTGTAGCATGTAAAACTGTGCTCCCTGCACCTTCTCCCCATTCACAGCCAGACTTGTGAACCATTTATGGAAGGCATCCCATAACAACTTGCTGCCGGTCTCCCTGGCTTCTGACTTGAATATTGCCTCATTCCTAGATTTGACTCAGAAATCGCCTCTCACAGCTTTTGGGGTCCAGTGTTCCTGGACTTTATGTCATCCTTAATAAATAACTATATGTATGTGTGTGTGTCTAACTCTACCGGTGCCGTGTGATTTTGAGAGAGAAGACTAATCCGTCTGCTCCTGTGGGGACTTTGGCTCCATGGAGCATGTTGCCAGGCATCCTGTCTATCTGGGGACTTTAGAGACCTCAGGGATATTAGAGAAGGGCACTTTGAAACTGATGGTTGAATCTTGGGAAGCCAAAACTGATGGTTGAATCTTTGTTGGTCTCACCAACAAAGAGAGGGGGTCAACCCATTGTACCCATCACTGCGGGAAGTTTCTGGCATAGGTTAGAAGTTCCCCTTGAAGGTGAGTCTCCTCTTGTCTTGTCTTGAGACACAGATTACTAACAAGGAGAGAGGCTTTGGGCACGGCAGACAGTGATGCTCAACTATCTTGCAACCCAGCTTCAGATGGAAACTTGTCTTGGGTTTCTTAGTGAAGAACAGACACAATGAGGCCCGTTTCTTGGAAATAGAGTGAAATTGTCTTAATGTTGGCAGAGAGAGGGCTTTCCGTCCCCCATCTCCATGGTAATACAGAAGTGATGGGTCAACAAATGAGGCATTCAAAGGATTTCCTGAAGTATTAGCAGCAGTTGATTATAATACCTTTCAGCACAACAGAGAGGGGCACCTTTAGCACAAGGCAGAAGATTTTAGTGGCCAGGAGGGGATGCTATCTTCCTAGAACCTAAGGATCCCATAGATTGTACAAGGTGAGGGTTTAAGGCTCTACTGGATTGCTCTCCCCCTCACCTTCACTATAGCTTTTGGAGATTTCTTAAGCAAGTTTGGCATCATAATGATATACATTTCTGCCTTTGCTGTGGCTGGGGGACTCTGGGTCCACTATCATGCCTGCACAGTTGCTCGTGAACAGAAAGACATCAAGCAATAAATGTATGTTAAATGCATGTTAAAGGCTTTATGCCCAAGCTTTTCCCAATGCTCTCAGCATGTGTGAAAATGCCAGCTACATAGCTTGAAACGATGAGTCAGCTCCTGAAAGAGAGGTAGAAAGCAAGGGTTAGCAATTGAAGAGGAAATGTCAAGCCAGGCAGGGCGGGCCTGAAGGATCCGTGTTCTCAGTGGTGTAACTGTCCAGATTGAAGCCCTTGGCTGCCAGCCTGGCCCTGCCATCAGGTGACGAGGAACAGCACTCTTGACCTTTCAGTCCTGCAGCAGAGCCCTCTGCCTGAAGAACTGGCAAACCTAATGTGCTCCATGAGCTGAAGCCGTGGAGGGCGCCTGTGGGGACTGGAATTTCTCTCTGGCTTCCTCAGGGACACGTGTTTTCTCTCAGAAGCCAATCAGACCTCCAGTCCCAGAGTGGAAAAGGGTTGACCTTACCCCAGCCCAGGGCCCAGGGTGGTCTTTCGTGAGCACCAATAGTTTCATTTATTTTTCTTCACCTCTCATTGGATAAAAGTCCTGTGTGCGTGAGGAGAACAAGCCCGAGATCAGAGGGACTTGGATTTGAATCCTAACCCTGCCGTATGATAGCGGGATGACTTGGGCACATAGCACTCTCAGCTTCCGTTTTCCCACCTGTAGAATGGGGAGAAAAGTAGAGAAGGGAAAGGGCATTGGTCATAGTGGGGGGGTGGGGGTGGGGAGGAAGTGCTGCTCCCTTTCCCCTCTTATGTGTTTTCCTTACTGTTATCAGAGCTGGCTCTTGATCCAATAAATGGTGAAGTCACCAGCTTGGCAGGCCTCTGCCTTCTTGCTAACAGGTTCTATAGTCCATGTTGTTTTCTGCCTATTCAGGCACCTTCTCTGGCTTTTGGCTTCTTCTGTGGAGCTTTCCTGCCCACTGCCCCTCATCAAAGCTGACCCATCCTATCTTGCATTGTCTCAGATCCTTGGTCAAGAATGGAAGTTATGTATCTTATTACATTTCCTGCAAGGGAGTGAAAGCTTCAATCTTTAGGCTAATAGGTAAGAGCCATCCATTTAAGACTTTGTTGGCAGGTAGGTGGCTCTGAGCCCACTGACAATCAGGCAGGATATGCCGAGGAGCTGGAGCCTGTTGCATTCAGAGGCACGGCCTTCCCCTAAGCTTAGCATCATTGCTCATTCTTCTCAGCTGTTTCTGCATTGGTTTCCTGATCAGGTCTATTGTTATACTCTGGGGCTGGAGTCTGGTTCTGAATTCCAGTTTTGAAACAGGGGCTTTGATCCCCTTCCAGGTCTTGCCAACCCTTCCCCTGGAAGTCGGGTCCTCATCCCAGAAATTTCTCACCATTAGATGCGTTCTGTTCCTACGAGGCTCATTGCTGGGCTCTGCGTATTGCTGTCGTCTCGTTCCTCCTGCTGCTTCATCCACACTCTGGGTTTGGCTCCCTTGCGTTGCAGCTACAACCCAGCCAAGCCTGAGGCCACGGGGTTCTGCTGGATCATGGCTTTGCACTGATGGCTTCCCCTTCAGCAGCCAGCCCTACTGCTGAGCCACTTTCAGTTCAAGACCCTTTTCGTCTTGGCCCCTCCCTTTGCCCATACGTCCATAGGGCCAAGTGCCCAGAACGCCTCATGCTTGTGCCTCATGGCTAAGCTCATAAACAATTCCTACCAATAGCACTGATTTATGATTTATAGCCACTCTCTTCTGCATACACTTTCAAAAGCACTTCAGGCAGCTTTCAGTAAACAGTAGTTAAAATTGGTCTATACCAGACTGAACCACAAAGTGGAAGACGGGGTTGGAGCAGTGCTAGAAGCCTAGATTAAGGATATTTTTATCTTTGAGAACAACATTTTCAATTGAATTTTGTAGCAGCCAAAGCCAAAAAGAAAATACAATGAGTTGTATGGTTCCCTCTTCTGCTTAATGGTGGTTCTCTAAGATCTTGCTGAGTATCACTTAATTTTATATCTTTAAGGTTTAATACAGTGCACTGTTTCAGTTAGAATTTCCTGGACATTCTTAAGGAATTATTCGAATGGCAAAGTCTTAAGCATCATGATAGATCAATTTAATTCAACCAACATTGATTTATTCTTTTAATTAAACAAGCTTCCTGAGTGCCTCATCTGTCAGCATGAAACATTATGGCATATGCTCTGGGAAAGAGGATACAGAACCTTTCCTTGAGAGGCTCACAGTGTAGAAAGGGAGATGATAGACACATCTGTATGTCACAAAACAAGGTAGGAAGTGATAAGAATTCTAAGAGTGACAGGAAGGTGATGCTGGAAAAGTCCAGAAAGGGGACAAGGGGCCCCACGTTTCATGGAGAAATGTGCTTGAGGTCATTAGGGTCCGTGCAGGGGTGAGAGGGACAGGTAAAAGGAAAGGGCATTTCAAGTTGAAGGAATAGTGTGATGCGGGACACTGCTATAAAAATCATAGGTTGTGGGGCACCTGGGTGGCTCAGCTGGTTGAGCGTCCGACTTCGGCTCAGGTCATGGTCTCCTGGTTTGTGGTTTTGAGCCCTGCATTGGGCTTGCTGCTGTCAGTGCAAAGCCTGCTTCGGATCCTCTGTCCTCCTCTCTCTGCCCTTCCCCTGCTCACACTGTCTCTCAAAAATGACTAAACACTAAAAAAGAAAATCAGACATCGTGTTCAGAGAAAAGTCAGTGTCAGGAATGCATGGGTGGTTGACTGGATGCTAGAACATCTGCTTGAAATCTGTAAAGGGAGATCAAGGACCATGAAGGCAGCTTGATAGGATGGAATGTGGAGGGTCTGCAATGCCATGCTTGGAAGTCAGTGAGCTGGTTGGGTAAGATAGGTAACGTTTCCTGAACTTGGGGTTTTATTCTGCAGGCGAGAGGAGCCAGCAGAGGGTTTTAAGCCAGAAAGGAATGCATCCAGAGTTGGGCCTTAAGCAAATTATTTTGTCAGTTGAACACTGGACAAACTGAAGCCAAGGAGACAGGGGTGGGGTGGGGGGTGAGCAGGGAGAGCAGGGTTGAGGCTGCTGCTCTAGTTCAGGTGGGAGGTGAAGAGAGAATGAGCTGGAGCCAAGCAGTGAGGACCGAGGGGAGTAAGCGGATTCAAGAGACATCACGGCTCAGCGTCTTTCCCTGAATTCTGATCATGTATTTATGCACCGTCCCTGCCTTCACTGTGCAGGACATAGTGTAATGAAGAGGCTGAGGAGGTGTGACAGTCAGAGGTTCAAATCCCACCTCTACCACTCACCAGTGGTATGATTTTGAGCAAAACGGCTCCTTTTTTCCCCTTGAGTCTTATTTCCAACGTGAGGGTGAGAGCACTGGCCTCACAGGGCTGTCTTCATGATTAAATGAGAGAGTGAGCGTGAAGCACTTTTTCCTATGATGCCTGGCCCAGAAGGTCCTAAATAAGGCGTTGTCCCGAAATTTCTCTCTGCCACCCAGATGTTCTCCTGGATTGTGGTCTGCTCTGGCACTTTCCCAGATGCCTATAACTTGCCTGCGTCCCTCACCTTGGACCTGGCCTTTCTGTGTGACGCAGCCTGCCTCTTCCTGGTCTCCCTGGATCCGCTCTGAAGCCTGACTCTGATCTTTGACACCTGGACTCATCTTTGCTCGAGATCTGTGCTGTCTTATATATAGCCACTAGCTGCATGTGGCTCGTGAGCACTGGAAATGTGACATAAGCATAAGATACACACTGAATCCCAAAGATTTAGTTTAAAAACCAAATGTAAAAGACCCTTTTTTTCCCCAGATGTGAAATATCTGATAAATTATGTGCTGATATTGATTACCTATTGAAATGATACTTTGAATGTACTGAATTAAATAAAATATATGAAATTAACTTTACCTGTTTCCTTTTTTTGAAATGGTGCCAATAAAGCTAAGTTACTGGGGACTCAAGATGTGCTAGGCGCTGTTCCAAGCACATCACATGGCTTGAGTGATTAAATCTTCCCCCAAGTCCCATAAGTTACTGTTATTAGCCTGATTTTACAGTTAAGAAAACTGGGGTTTAAAGAGTTTAAGATAAATCCTTAAACACCTGTTTTATTTATTTATTTTATGTTTTAAAATATGGCTACTAGAAAAAAAAATTTTTTAATGTTTATTTATTTTTTGAGAGAGAGACAGAGCATGAACAGGGGAGGGTCAGAGAGAGGGAGACACAGAATCTGAAGCAGGTTCCAGGTTCTGAGCTGTCAGCACAGAGCCTGATGCGGGGCTCGAACTCATGAACTGTGAGATCATGACCTGAGCTGAAGTCAGATACTCAACCGATTGAGCCACGCAGGCACCCCTGGCTGCTAGAAAATTTTAAATTATGTGTTTGTCTCCTGCTTGTGGATTATATTTATATTTAAATTATATTTCTATTGGAGGGTGCTAAACTGCTCGTGGGTCAAATCTGGTTCTCTGCCTGCTTTGATGTGGTCCATAAGACAACAGTGGGTTTTACATTTTATTTATTTATCTATTTATTTATTTATTGAATATTTATTTACTTATTTTGAGAGAGAGAGAGTGTGTGTGTAAGTGGGGGAAGGGGCAGAGAGAGAGAGAGGAGAGTGAGAATCCCATAAACCATGAGATCATGACCTGAGCTGAAATCAAGAGTCAGATGTTCAACTCACTGAGCCACTCAGGTGCTCCAGGTTTTACATTTTTAAGTGGCTGAAAAAAAAAATGAAAAGAAGACTAATATTCAAGTTTCAGTGTTCCTAAATAAAGTTTTATTGGGACACAGACACGCATATTCATTTATACTGTGTATGGATGCTTTTGTTTTACAACCACAGATTTCGATGGTGGCTATAATGACCATACAGCCCGCAAAGCCCAAAATATATACCATCTGGCCCTTTACAGAAGAAGTTTGCCAATCCCTGCTCTAGATCATTCTTCCAATTTTGGGACCTTCCTCTGTCCTGACCACTGGCCCCTGGATCCTGTCCTGAATTAGTATCACTTCTCTATACCTTATCCTGGATTCTAGACTTCCCCAAGTGCCTGCCACATTGCTTTTTGGCTCTGAACCCCAATCTGTTTCTAGAGGTAATCCCAGCCTGGACCAAATGTCACTCCCTCTCAGTCACTTGTAGCTGCCACATGAGGCTCACACTAAGGTGACTTGTATGTGATTATTAAGTGAGCCGTTCTGCTTTGGGCTTGTGTCCTTAATGGTGCCATCTTGGTGTTTTGCCTCGTGTGGGTGGTGATTTGCCATAAAACAAGCACATGCACTGAAAACATCAGCTTCCAAGGCTCACAAATTGCTGCAGAAGACAGACAGACGGCAATGCTGCCATCGTGATGGGAGCAGCCATCTGCTGTCACCAGTGTGGAGGATGTCGCTCAGGAAGCAGAATGTGGAGAGTGGAATGAAAACATCTGTTTCCAGGCTTGAATGTGGTGCCTCTGAAGAGAGCACAAGACAGTAACAGTGGACAAGAGGAGAGGTTCTGGGTCCCAGGAAAACTTCACAAAGGATACCTCCTTCAACCTTTGTAGATTACTAACAACATAAACTCCCTCCCTCCCTCTCTCCCTCCCTCCTTCCCTCCCTCCCTCCCTCTCCCTTCCTTCCTTCTTTCCTTCCTTTGTTTCCTTCCTTCTTTCCTTCCTTCCTTCCTCCCTCCCTCCCTCCCTCCCTCCCTCCTTTTCTTCCTCCCTTCCTCCCTCTCTCCCTTCCTCCCTTCCTTATGTAAATTTCAGTTAGTTAACAAACAGTGCAATATTAGTTTCAGGAGTAGAATTCAGTGATTCATCACTTACATACAACACCCAGTGCTCATCACAACAAATGCCCTCCTTAATGCCCATCCCCCATCTAGCCCATCCCCCACCCACCTCCCTCTGTCAACTCTCAGTTTGTTCTCTATCCTTAAGAGTCTCTGTGGTTTGTTTCCCTCTCTCCTCTTCTCACCCCGCTCGCTCACCCCTGGCTTCCCATTTTCCATATGTTCATGTTTTGTTTCTTAAATTCCACATATGCATAAACTCTCTTTCTTTAAGAGAACTTTATTATTATTGTTGTTGTTGTTATTATTATTACTATTACTATAATAGAAATTCATGGTCATTGTTTTAAAAAAAGTGGGGTGCCCGGGTGGCTCAGTCGGTTAAGCATCTGACTCTTGATTTTGGCTTAGGTCACGATCTCAAGGCTCATGAGTTCAAGCCCTGCATCAGGCTCTGCACTGATGGCACAGAGTCAGCTTGGGATTTTCTCTCTCTGCCTCTCTCTCTGCCCTTTCTCAGCTTGTGCTGTCTCTCTCACTCTCCTTATCTTTCTTAAAATAAATCAATAAACTTTTGCGAAAAATAAAAAGAAACAAACACCCTATAAGACTTGGATGTCATTTGAGCAGGGAGCGTGTGAGGACCTGAGTTGTATTTTCAAATAGATTATGCTGACTTTTAACTTATCGCCCTTTTTCAATAATCCAAAGATCCCTTACTAGTCCTAGATCCCTTACTAGCTTTTTTCCCTGGCTCTATTTCTGTAGGATGAATTCTTTCTCAGGAAATTTTTACAGATCCAGTTCACTTAACTTCTCTGGGTTCCTCCAAATCCCAGGGATAGGCACAAATTAGTTTCAAGATTCTGACAAGCTTGGCTGTGAGGCCACTGAGGTCAGGAATTTCACTGTTCTAACTTGGTACAGTGATGCTGTGCCAAACAGAATGCCAGTCCGTATAGAAGCACTCATATGTATGTGGGACTCTTTCCCCCTCTAGATCTGGTGACCCAACAAGTAACCTGCAATTGTCCACATCCAGCTTCGTCGTATCTTCCAACTATACATTCTTTCTCCCTTTATCCATTCTTTCCACTCTAATCTGTGCATAGCCTCCATCACCCTACTCATTCTTTCAGGGCACCCCAATCAAATGCTCCTCTGGTCCTCAGGACCTGTCTTTTTAACTCTTACCTCCCCTTTGTCACACTTGCTCAGGGCCAAGGTCTTGATGAAGGAGTTGGAAAAATGACCAGGAGCTAAATTGCTAGTAAGCCAAATAAATGAAGATGCAACCACAGAGCTCCCGAGACGTGGAGAGAATGGCTGTGGTTCCTGCCTCCGTGAAGCCTTACGTTTCTAGTTGCCTATTGTTTGTACATTTTGAATAAACTCCTCTTTGCAGGGGCCACTTGAAATGGGTTTGTTCCTTGACACTCAATGTGCCTTTAGCAAAGCAATCCACATTCTCCCAAATAACAATAATTTCGGAGGCTCTTCTGTGCTTTTAGGTTTGACTGGAGTCCATTTTCTTTGGTAGTGAGAGCTGATGGTCTTGTTTAGTAGTATTATCCGGGTCAAAGGGAAGTCATCTTGTGTTTTTTGATGCATCCTCTCTATAGCTCAAGGCAAGCATGAAGCTTCTGTTTTCTTCCTTGGAGAGAATGGGATTATCTCAGCATTTTTATCTGCATGGCTTTCTGACCATCTCAATTATTCATCCATTCAATCCTTTATTCATTCAATGAATATCTATTGATACTGTCTATGAGTCAAAGAATATGCTGGGATGAGGGATACCCTGTTGAAAAGTTTCCAGTTCACGTGGGCATTCTGGTGGATGATGACAAATATTAAACCACAAGAAAAATATCAGGTAGAAATGAGGCAATGCAGAGAATGAAAACAGGGTGGTGGTGTTAGTAGGTGGCTGTTTTTAAAAAAAAAAATTTTTTTTTAAATGTTTTTATTTATTTTGAGACAGAGAGAGACAGAGCATGAACAAGGGAGGGGCAGAGAGAGAGGGAGACACAGAATCCGAAGCAGGCTCCAGGCTCTGAGCTGTCAGCACAGAGCTGGATGCGGAACTCGAACTCAAGAGCTGTGAGATCTTGACCTGAGCCGAAGTTGGATGCTTAACCGACTGAGCCACCCAGGTGCCCCAGTAGGTGGCTGTTTTTAATTGGGTAGCCAGGGAAGGCCCTTCTAAGAAGCCAGTGTCTGAAGGTCAAGGAGGGTTCGCCTATGTGGAGGGCAGGGGAGTTCAAACCTTAAGATGAGATCAACAATGGTATGTTCAAAGGACAGAAAGCAGGGCACTGGTGCTTGGGGTGTGGTGAATAGGGGAAGAGTGGAAAGTGAGAACAGAAATGTGGGTAGGGTCACATCATGTAGGGTTTTGTAAGTCAGGGGACAATTATTCTAAGTACTATGGATACCCTTGAAGGCCCCTTCTTTGTAAAAAACAGTTTTACTCAGGTATAATTTACATACTGTAAAATTCACCTTCAGTGTATAATTAAATGCTTTGTAGTAAATTTGCAGAGGTATGCGGCCATCAGCACTATTCCGTTTTAGAAGGTTTTCATTATCCCAAAGAGATCCCTCCTGCTCCTTTGCAGCTTCCTGTCCCCAGCACTTGGCAACTACTCATCTACTTTCTGTCTCTATAGATTTGCTTTTACCGGATCTTTCATGTAAAGGGAATCATATAATATGTAGTGTTTGTGTTTGGTTTCCTTTCATGAGCTTTTGAGATTCATCCATGCTGTAACCTGTATCAGTACGTCATTACTTACCCCTCCACCTTTATTTTGACTGAGTAGCTCATTTTATGAATAGCCCAAGTTTTGTTTTTTTTTTTTTTTAATACATTCACCAGTTGATGGATATTAGGCCTGTTTCTAGTTTTTGGGTATTATAAATAATAACAAGTAAAAAAACCACCTTGGAATATATATATTATATATATATATATAATGTTTATTTATTTTTGAGAGAGAGAGAGAGAGGCAGGGGAGGGGCAGAGAGAGAGGGAGACACAGAATCTGAAGCAGGCTCCAGACTCTGAGCTGTCAGCACAGAGCCTGATGTGGGGCTCCAACTTACCACAAGATCATGACTTGAGCCAAAGTCAGACGCTTAATCGAGCGAGCCACCCAGGCACCCTTGTCTTTTTATTTTTTTTAAGCTTGTTTGTTTGGTTATTCATTTACTTATTTTTTACAGAGCCAGATGCAGGGCTTGAACCTACCGACCATGAGATCATGACCTGAGCCAACGTCTGGCGCTTAACCAACTGAGCTACCCAGGCACCTCTATTTATTTATTTTTGAGAGAGAGAGAGAGCACAAGCAAAGGAGAGACAGAGAGAAAGGGAGACATGAATCCCAAGCAGGTTCCAGGCTCTGAGCTGTCAGTGCAGAGCCCAAAGGTGGGCTTGAACCGATGAACCAAGGTTTTATTAGGGACTGAATAACGTGATGTGATTTACATGTGGGAAGATCAGCATGGCTATTGTGTTGAGGACAGAGCAAAGAGAGGCACCAATGGAAAGAGGTAGGGCAGTTAAGAAACTATTGCAGTTGATGGGACACCTGGGTGGTTCAGTCAGTTAAGCATCTGACTTTCGCTCAGGCCATGATCTTATGCTTTGTGAGTTTGAGCCCCACAGAGCCCACTTCAGGTCCTCTGTCTTCTTCTCTCTCTGCCCCTCCTCCCCTACTCTTTCTCTCAAAAATAAATAAATAAAACATTAAAAAAAAAAGAGAGAGAGAAATGATTACCGTGGCCTGGACAGGCAAGCATGATAGGTTTGTCACAGAGGAATAACATCGTAGATGCAGAGAAAAGTGTATGGACTTGTGGTACACGAAGAATAGCGATTTCGTTTCAGTGCATTCTTTTTCCTACTCATTGTTTCTTAAGTTACCAAAATTACAAAACAAGGGGAATTTGTGATTAAGTTGATGATGTAAAGTCATTTTTTATCCCAGTTTCTTTTCCCCCCACGTTTGGAAAAACGACAAAAATTAAACAAAAATTGGAAAATTCCACCTTTGGTGAAATGGAGACATGGCTGCAGCCCTGAATTATGAATATCAAGCACGCATGCCTTAAACAGAGCAATCTGGACCAAAATGAGAGGAGATGCTACAATCTAACGCTTTCCCTCAGAGCTCAAGGAGGAAACAAATTGACAGACACTTTTTTAACATTTATTTTGAGAAAGGGAGGTGGGGGAAGAGGGGCAGAGAGAGAGAGAGAGAGAGAGAGAGAGAGAATCTTAAGCAGGCTCCACACTCACCACAAGACCTTGATGCAGGGCTTGATTGCACAACCCTGAGATCACGACCTGAGCTGAAATCAAGAGCTGGAAGCTCAACAACAGGCACCCCGACAGACTCTTCTCTAACCATCTGACTGGAGCCCTAAGGTTTAGAATTCTCCACAGCTACACCAATGCCAGGGAAGTGTCTACTGAGATCTACAAGGAAAGCATGGGGACCCTCAAATTTCATACTCAGACAAGATTTCTTTCACGTATAAAGGCCATAGAGGGAAGGCAGCATACAAACATTTTAAGCCTGCATGAACTCAGTTTGTATAATCTCTCTTTATTTCTTTTTTTAAAAAGTTTGTTTTAACTAAAAATAACATGCATAACACAGCCTCATCTTGTTTATCTATGTGCCTATTGATCTATTCTGTCTGTCTGTCCATCTATCCTTTCATCCATATATATGCATGGTCATTACTAGAAATGATAGTCACCAAATAGTCACAGTGAGGAGATGTGGCATCATTTTTAAGCTTCCTTGTTCATAATTCTCTGTACTCTTAATTTAAAAAAACAACTCGGGGCACCTGGGTGGCTTAGTTGGTTAAGCGGCCTACTTAGGCTCGGGTCGTTGTCTCACAGTTCGTGATTTCGAGCCCCATGTCGGGCTCTGTGCTGACAGCTCAGAGCCCTGAACCTGCTTCTGATTCTGTGTATTCCTCTCTCTCTCCACCTTCTCTGCTCATTCTCTGTCTCTCTCTGTCTCTCAAAAAATGAAAAAAACGTTAAAAAAATTAAAAAAAAAACAACTAAATTGCTTGTTTATTTTTATGAAAGAAAATGTAAAATGTAAAATTGGGACGAGCTCAGTAGGTTATAACCACAAGGGCGCTACATATCAAATGCAGTAGAACTAGAAGCTAGAAGGATCTAGGACCTTGTTGATTTCCTTCACTTAGCTGCACCAGCCCTGGACCATCCTCTTCTGGACTTCCTATTATGTGAAAACAATCAGCTCTCTTAAGTTAAACCACGAACACCAGGTTTCTCTGAAATGCAGCACGTTAAGCATTGTCCCACCCTGCAGCCCACATCCTGAGCAGCATGGCTAATGCACTACAGATTGATCACAGGGTACCCTAGGCTAGTGGTGAGAACCAGCTCAGACAAATAGGAGGTCACTTAGATTCAGTTCCCTTAAACCATATTAGTTCATACCGAGCTCTTGGGCCATGGGAACGTGTGACATCCCTCTCCTAAAGACAATAAAAATTCTTACTCGACCCAGCATTGTCACTTGCTTTCTTCTCTGTTCCTTATCTACCTGACCTTAACCTTATGGCTTTGTCTCTCTTTTTCCACCCTGTCCTCACAGCTTGGGCCAGGGCTTCTCAATGGGGGATGATTTTGTTTTCCCCTTCCACCCGCAGGGACATCTGGCAATGCCTGGAGATATTTTTGGTTGTTGCAACTTGGAGGGAAGTGCTACTGGCATCTAATGGGCAGAGCACAGAGTTGCTGATAAACACCCTGCAGGGCACAGAACATTCCCCACAATGGTAATTACCAACCCAATATGTCACCAGCGTTGGCTTGAGAAGCCCTGCCTTAGACCTAGCAACTACATCATTTTGGCTTAAGTCCTAAGCCAAATCTGTCTCTTAGCTTACACTCAACTCTGTCCCCAGTAACTCCTGGCTCTGAGGGATTCTACTAAATATAGCCCAGACCTGAGAATACTACACTATTGGGTCATTGTCCCCACTAACTTGATCCTCGAAAAAGGGACTCAGATAGGGATGAGGTATGCCAGAGTGATTTATCTTGTTTTCCAGGCAAGCCCAGGGAGAAAGAAGCTGAGACAGAAATCATTAGGATGAAGTGTAAGGGAGCCCTGTTTAAGTAGTAGAGGTGAAATAGGATCTTGACTGTGTCAGGTGGAAGGAACTAGGAGGCTCAGTTACAGGAAAGGATTGGAAGTGGGTAAATGGCTGTAAAAACCAAACCATAAAGGGTAATTGATACACAGTATCATGCAAAGGAATCAGTTAGGGTGGCTTGATAGGAGATAAATGGAAGGGCAACATTGCTCAAGCTATCACGTTGCACAGAAAGTGGAAGACGATGCAGGGAGGAGAGCCCGGGAGATCCAGAGACAGAGGTGGACATGGGCCGGTGGAGGTCAGAGCGCTTGGAAATGGAGACAAAACTTGTCCTGCAAAGCCTCTAGCACTCTTCCAGGGTAGCAGAGAATAATCACTGGCTGTCCAGGGCCTTATTCGCCCATGGTCTGGAGGCAAAGGCTCCTGTAGGGTAGCACCTGTCTACACCTGCCAAGACCAGCAGTTCTCAACAAGGTCAAAAGGAATCTCTTCTCATCTACTCAGATCTGCTCTATCACCTTCTCAAGTAAAGCAGGCTGAACAATCAAATGTTTTTGTTATTAATCGGACATTTTTGTTTATAAAGAACCAACATGAGGCTGCAGAATGGTGACAGAAGTCCTGGACTTGGAGTCCAAAGTCATAGTTCTATTGTTTCTAGTGAGTCACATCGATTTGCCGAGCTTCACGTTTTGAATTTGCTAAATGGGTGTCATACACCTGTCCTGTCTTGTCGGTGATGATTCAGTGATCAAGTGAGGTGACATGTGGAAGAGAGCTTTGCAAATGTAGACACACGTATATGTAAGATGCTGTATGTAGTCTTACCACATACACCAGCCATGAACTGCCAGTTCGAAAGCATTAGAATAGGATGAAGGACACATAAAGTTCAAACTGTGCAGAAGAGATTTTATTTCCTCACGATACAGAACATTTTTTGGTATCATGGAGAGAAGGCAATGGTGGAGAGAAAGTAAACGTGGGAATTCAAAGCCACTGTGCAGGGTTTGGGCTCTAAAGTGAAAAATCAGGAGTTGACCTCCTATTTAGTGAGACACTGAAGATGTTTTAGATCATGCAGAAGTACAGGTCACAGAGGTAAGCTCTTTGCCTAATAAAATGAGAGGGTTTGTGTGTCAGAAGGACCCCAAGAGGGAAGGGGGTGCAGACAGACACTAAGATGCAGGGAATCTTTGGGGACAAGAAGGAACTGAACAACCTGGTGATAAGAAGCTCCTCACTGTGTCAGGTCCTCAAACATGTTTGTTACTTCCTCAAATGACTTTAGAGGCTTGTTGTCACGTTGGGGCAGATGGCAGGTGTCACCACAGAAAAGGGGCCGAGTCCCAGATCTGCATCAGTGAGGGGCAGAAGAAAAAGAGCTGCTGTAGATAATAGGAATGAAACTAGATTTTCATCTGGAGCCAGAATGCTGTATCATGATGGAGAGTGACTGCTGGGGACTGTCTTGGTCCATATTCTAGAAAATCCCTCAATTCCAGACAGATCAGGATGATCGGGCACCCTTTTTTTTTTTTTTAAATCTATCTATCTATCTATCTATCTATCTATCTATCTTGAGCGGGGGCGGGGCAGAGAAAGAGGGAGAGAGAGAGAATCCGAAACAGGCTCCACTGTGTCAGCGCAGAGCACGACACGAGGGTTGAACTCATGAACCATGAGATCATGACCTGAGCTGAAATCAAGAGTTGGACTCTTAACTGACTGAGCCACCCAGGTGCCTCTGGGCATGTTGTAAGTGATACTGGAATGAGGAAATTCAGGATATTCAGGTTACTTGGGGGACAGACATTGGACTCTTTTGCCAGGCAAGGATAGAGGAATGAGCCGATTAAAGTCTCCAAGGACAGGGAGACATCCTGTTTTATACGTGTGCTTGAATGGTTGGGTTAATAAAGACATTTGGTTGACAATGGAGGCAGAAGAGAGCATGGTGCTTGCTGTTTTCTCTAATGTTTATTAAATTCCACTAATGCCTGAATTTCCTGGGCTGTTGTTGCCTTGGTTCATCTTAAAAGAAGAACATCTCCAAGGCTCTTGCTTGTGAAATTCAGGGTAAATCAAGTAACAAGACTCCATAGGAACTCAGGAAAACAAGCCCCAAACCAAAATATACCCTTCATTTTATTTGGAAGTAGACTTACAGAAAAGCTGCAAGAAAATAGACTCATACAAAGACCACCAATATATCCTTTTATCTGGATTGCCTATTGTTAACATCTTACCTCATTTGTTTTATAACCTCGGCATTCTCATTTTCTCTCTCTCTCTCTCTCTCTCTCTCTCTCTCTATTTCTCACACACACGCACGCATGCACATGCATAATTTTTTCTGAGTCATTTGATACTAGGTTGCGTACATCATGCCTTTTTACACTTAAATGCCTTATCTTCTTAGAATAGAAATAGTCTCTTATATGTCACCTTTAGTAATTTAACATCAGTACAAGCCTTTCCTCCAATATTCCATTTTTGTCAATTGACTCAGTAATGTCCTGTAGAGCATCGCTTTTTTCCTCCAGCACAAGAACAAACGTAGGATCAAGTATTTCATTTATTTGTCATATCTGTCTCCTTGAATCTGGAAGAGTTTGCAGCGTTTTTTTTTTTTTTTTGTCACTTGTGGCATTTTTGAAGGTATACTCCTGTGTCTGTGGCTAATAGAGAGTTTCTCATTTGAGGGTCCATCTGATGTTTCTTCATGGCTAGAATTGTGCATCCTGGATGGACGCTGTGTCTCTCTCAAGGTATCACATCTGGAGGCCCCCAGTGTCCGTCTGTTCCTCATTGATGACGTTAATTTTGACTACCCAGTCAAGAGGTTGTCTGATCTCTATGCCGTAGCGTTCTATTATTTCCCGCATATATGCTTAGTCCATCCTACACAGAGATGTTAGCATCTCGCATGATTTTCACACCTGCAATTCCTTAGCGGCCATGGGCAGGTAGAAGGTGTTGTGCCATGCTTTGGTTTCTATTTGCACCAAAGGAGGAGGTTTTTATATTTTTATTTTCATGTTACATTTAATTTCTGAAGATTGCTTCTTGAGCAAAGAGGTGAGAAATAAAACCGAAGCAAACCCGAAAGCCCATAAAGCAATTCCATCTTAGTTGCTGTGTTCTTTCCACCACAGGAGGTGACTGAATTTCACAGAGCCAACTATCCTGAAACCAGAATTTTGTTTACTGCCTCTCGAAGAGAATTTGACCAAAGATCCTTGGAAGAATGAGAGGGAACCGGGGTAACATCCCAGTGGCTGAACAACAGAGAAAATATTGCGTTTCTCCTCGTTATAAGCTGACACCACTTGTATCATGCTGACATGTGATAGGCAGAACAGCTTTAGAAAAAGTGAATGCAGAGGGCCAGTCTTTTAGTGGAAATGTTTGAGTCCAAGCAAGGATAGTATTGATCCAATATTCTTCCAAGGGTTAATTTGGACCTAGAAAATGCTTATAGATGTTCAATATCATAGAATAAGACATAAAACTGCTACAGGTGCACCTTTCTTTAGTTTGTGTCCTTCATGGTATCTACCTTTTCTATTGTCAGGCTTTTCTTTTATTTAAAATCTTCACCTTGTAGTGTCCTGTGTCTATCCTGGCTTTGTTCCCTGGTGTCTTTTTTCCCCTTTCTGTGCAGGTTTCATGGGAATTATCTCTAGGAGTAAGCCCCCTGTTTGGCATACATCGAGCTCATTTGATACTTGTGTATTTCCCCTTGTAGACAGCACAGCCCAACCCCATGGATGGACACCAGATGGGGAGAGGCAAGAAGTGCATTAGATTTTAACCCCTGAGCAGTGGACCATGTATAATTCTTCTCTCCCAAGGTGAAGATGGACAGGAAGTAGGCGTACTACTTGGCTCCTGAATGGAATTACATAACAAGGAACCAACTTTGTGCCCCCAAACAGTGCAGAGATCCAGTAAGACCTTAAGTGGGTAGTTAATGAAAGGTCACCAAATGTGGGCCCAAGATTTAGAATCAAATGGGAGGTCAGAAAATGACAGGAGATGAAAATGTGGAGGAATAGGTTGGAATTAGTATGCAAGGTGCTGCTTGGACTAATTCTGGAGTGGGGAATCTTAGTCTTGCGGAGTTTCTTTCTTCATGGCCCCTTGATGCCAAGCCACAGAAACAAAGACAGGGTCAACGTAAAGGATGACCAGGAGAAAGAGGATTTTAAGAGGTGTTAAGAAGTACTTCTCTGGATTATACATTGGATCTTTATTTATTTCTATTTTTTATTAATTATTTAAATGTTTGGTAAAATTCACCAGTGAAACCATCTGGCCCTGGGATTTTCTGTGTTTAGAGATTTTTTGGTTACTGATTTCAATTTTCTTCTTCTTCTTTCTTCTTCTTCTTCTTCTTCTGTTTATTTAGTTTTGAGAGAGAGAGAGTGCACAAGTCGGGGAGAGGCAGAGAGAAAGGGGGACAGAGGATATGAAGTGGGCTCTGCATTGACAGCAGTGAGCCCGATGCAGGGCTTGAAATCACGAACCATGAGATCATGACCTGAGCCAAAGTCAGATGTTCAACCGACTGAGCCACCCAGGGACCCCTGATTTCAATCTTCTTAGTAGTAAATGATTTATGCAGATTTGCTATTTCTTCTTGACTCAGTCTTTGTAGATACTATGTTTCTAAGACTTATCCTATTTTCTTCTAAGTTGTGCAGTTTGTTGGTGTATAGTTGTTTATAGTAGCTTCTTTTTTTTTTTTTTTAATTTTTGAGAGAGAGAGTGAGACAGAGTGTGAGCGGAGGAGGAGGGCCAGAGAGAGGGAGACACAGCATCGGAAGCAGGCTCCAGGCTCTGAGCTGTCAGCACAGAGCCCGACGCGGGGCTCGAACTCACGGACCTTGAGATCATGACCCAAGCTGAAGTCAGACGCCCAACCGACTGAGCCACCCAGGCACCCCATATAGTAGCTTCTTATAATCCTTTGTATTTCTGTAGTATCACTTGAAATGTCACCTCTTTCATTTAAAAGTTTTTGATTTGGGTCCTCTTTTTTTCTTGGTTACTGTAGTTAAATATGTGTCCCTTTTGTTTATCTTTTCTAAGAATTAACTCTCACTTTTATCGATATTTTCTATTGTTTTCTATTCTCTATTTCATTTATTACTGATAATCTTTATTATTTCCTTTCTTATGCTAAATTTTAGCTCAGTATATTCTTTTTTTATAGTCCCTGTGACATAGAGTTAGGTTCTTTGAGATTTTTCTTGTTTTGTTAATGTAGATGATTCTCACTATGAATTTACCCCTTATAACTGCTTTTGCTGCATCCCATAATTTTGGTATGTCATGTTCCCATTTTCATTTGTCTCAATATACTTTCATATTTTTGTCTTTATTTTTTTCCTTTGATCTATTCGTTGTTAAGGTGAGTGTTGTTCAATTTCCATGTATTTATGCATTTTCTAGTTCTTTTTAAGTCTGTTTGAGAGAGAGAGAGAGAGAGAGAGAGAGAGAGAGAAAGCAGGAGAGGGGCAGAGAGAGAGAGGGAGAGAGAGGGAGAGAGAGAGGGGACCCCAGTCAGGCTCTGTGCTGTCAGGGAAGAGTCCAACATGGAGCTCAAAGTCATAAACCATGAGATCATGATCTGAGCTGAAATCAAGAGTAGGACGCTTAACTGACTGAGCCACCCAGGAGTCCTTATGCATTTTCTAGTTTTACTCCTATTGTTGATTTACAGTTATCATATAGAAAGTTTTGTAGATGTGTGTTAGGTCCAAGGCCTTTAATTTTTTTTCCCCAAGAGATGTATGTAGAGATTAAAATTGTTTTTGGTTGATGATCCATGTTTTCTCTAGGACAACATCATACCATGGTGAGAATTTCCTTCTTTTGGCTTTAACAGTCCTTTTTACAGAATTTAAGTTGGTGTTGGGGAACCACAGAGCTCTCTATGTATCACACCCTCTCTCACCCTCTAATACCCCCCATATATGAGCTCCTTGCATGATCCCTTCAAACGACACCATTTACAAGAAGAAGGATATAACAAGACCTGATTAGCCATCTCCCTGTAAGCCAGTGTTTTGCATATTATAGGGTCATGAAATCAATTTAATGGCTTCTGATCACATATTGTGTTTTTAATGCAAAAGAATAGACCAGAAAATAAACAGAGTATGTGGCAGACAGTGAGGGCAGACATTTGTTAAAGCCTTTGTCTCACTATGTGTATATGAGTGTAGTGCTATTGATATTATACTCTTGTATTTCTTATATTAATATTTCTTATATGAGATGTTTCTTATTGTGAGTTTCAGTAAGAAACAATTGAAAGTCACTGCTCTAAGTGACCACAAAGCCAATCGTACCCTACGTTTACCTGTGTTTACTCTCCATAATTGGTAAGAATTTCAAGCTTCTCAGCTGACCCTTTGTCATCTGGACTCTCATACCCATGTGGATCTGTACATCTCCCAATCTGACCCAATACATCACCCATCCTGACTTCTCAGACCTTTCCACTCTGCCCTTGGGAACTCATGGTTTGGTCATTAGCAAAATTTCCAGTATTCTCTAACCCTCTTGGGACATGTCCTTCTTCTTCTTGCTGTATCTGAAAACTGACCCTTCCCTGAGGCCACTGATTCCCCTATAGCTTCTCATGTGGTGGTTGTTTTTTCCCTTCACTTCCCACCCCCCACTGGAGGTGGGCCTAGGTGTCCTTTCTGTTCCTTTTCACCACTTCCAGATCACTCTTCCTTCCTCATTCCTAAATAAGCCAGCCCTTCAGACTATACCACCCAGTACCCTTTCTTGTTGCAGTCATCTTCAGTTCATATGGTTAAACTCATTCACTGAAAATCAAAGAACCTGGTTTTGTGACTTTTTTTTCCATTGCTAGTCCTGCCATCATTCTTGGTATTTTCAAACTCCACATGGATGATTCATCCATCTTCCTGGTCCCCCTGTTCCTTGACCTTCTCACCTCTATTGATTTTTTTCTTCACCACACTCAGCCACAATCCCCATGGTCATATGTTAGACCCGCATTGTCCAACACTGTAGCTGCTAGCCACAGGCTATTATTTAATTTGAATTCAATGAAATAACATTTAAAAATTAGCCCCTCAGTAGAACTAGCCACATTTCAAGTGTCCAATAGCCATTTGTGGCAAGTGGCTACCATATTGGACTATGCAGATACAGAACATTTCCATCATTGCAAAAAGTCTACGGAATAGCACTACACTAAAAACTTGGCATGATAATAACCAGTTTCAAGAATTATGCTTCCAGACCACCATCTTAAGTAGCTCACTCCCTCAAGTACCCGACTCTGATAATTCTTTGACTCTGCCAGGACCTTCAATCCACTGACCTCAGCACTTTTCACTGTCCATTAATTTCCTTGACATATCCTCAGTTTCTACCTTACCCAACTTAAGTTTCATGGTCCATCATTTCAACCCCTGGGATAAATCCTCAACTTTCTTGCTCCCATTTCCCTCTGTCCTACTCAACCAGAAAAACACCACCCCAAGTGAAATCTCTCTTCAAACACCATATCTACACCCAAGGAGTGGAGTGCAGTCTAACAGATATTGGAACTGTACCGATTCTTACTTAAATTTCGGGGCCATGAGTCTCACATGGGCTCTCAGTGAACCCTACTATATGTCACAAGTCAATTCACAAATTTTAAGGTAATTAGAGGTCTGAATCTCAGCCTTGGTGGGAGGGCCCGTTTTCTTAGCACTAGGGGCAGTAGCTACCCTTTACATTTTATATTTCTATCTTCTTTAGAGTTCTCTTTGAACTCTTCTAGCAATTAACCACTTTTTACTAGTTAATAATGATTAATATTAATTTTTCTCAATCCTAATTATGGTGTTATTTCTGTCTCCTGACTGTATCTTGACTGATACAGTGGTGTTGACACCAGGTAAGGTAAATAGACCAATAGAAGAGAATAGAGGGTGCCCATGTGGACCCAGGACATTTGTGGACACTTAGTTTATGAGAAATTTGACCCTGCAGAGCAGTGGTGAGAAAGTGGTCTTTTCTATAAATGGAGCTGCTCTCTGACCACACCTCCTACTATGCATCTGGCCTTTTTTGTTGCTTGTTGGACACAGAGGTTCTGTGTTGCTATCCCTTTCCTTAGAATGTTCTTCCCTGGATATCTGCATGCTTCACCCTAGGCTCAAATCTCAGTCCTTCAGAAGGACTTTTCCTCTGAAAATTGGGAAATCCAAAATATCATTTCTAGCTACTCTTTAGTTCCTCACTTCATTCTATATTTCTTAACAGTTCTTGGCTAACTTTAAATATTTGTTTGTTTATTGGTGGTCTTGCTCTTAAAAGGTAAGATCCATCAGGAAATAACGTTTTTTTCTTTCCTTCCTCTTTGTTTTTTTTACTGCTGTATGCCTAGAATTTTGAACAGAGTTTGCAATAAATATTTGTCGAATGAACAAACAAATGAATGAATGAATCATACTGACACTGGGCCATGTGGGCCCTGGGGTTTATTTGAGTTACATGCACATATTCTCTAAACTGATGTTTTAGCCTCACTTGGGAAAACTCTGCTGCTTCCTGGCATCAGGCTCCTTCTCTAAGACTACCTGTCTTAAAGATTGACTGCCATTCTACTGAAGATTTTAAAACTGATGTTGAGAATGCAAATCAGATGATTTCACTTCCATGCTTAAACCCTCAAATGACTTCCTCTTGCATGCGGAGTAAAATTCAAACTCCCTTTCCTGGCCTACTGGTCTGGACACTATCTGTTCTCTTTGTACTTTTCTGGCCTCCTCTTTTACATTCGTTTCAGCTCTTTCTTCTACAGCCATACTTGGTTTCCTTCCGTTCTTTGAACAACATCCTGGCCCATTCCTTAGGACTTTTAAATTTTTTTTTTTCAACGTTTATTTATTTTTGGGATAGAGAGAGACAGAGCATGAACGGGGGAGGGGCAGAGAGAGGGAGACACAGAATCAGAAACAGGCCATCAGCCCAGAGCCTGACGTGGGGCTCGAACTCACGGACCGCGAGATCGTGACCTGGCTGAAGTCGGACGCTCAACCGACTGCGCCACCCAGGCGCCCCTCCTTAGGACTTTTAAACTTGGATTTCCCTCTGTTTAGAACACTGTCTTCAGATTTTCATTTGGGAATCTATTGTTGTTCAGTGCAGATTTCACCTTGCCAGAGAGGTCTTTTTTTTTTTTTTTCTTTTCTTTATTTTTTCCCAAATTTTTATTTAAATTCTAGTTAATCAACATTACAGTATATTGGTTTCAGGGGTTGAATTCAGTGGTTCATCACTTATATACAACACCCAGTGCTCATCCTAACAAGTGCCCTTCTTAATACCCAACACTCATCTAGCCCATCCCCTGCCCACATCTCTTCATCAATTTGTTTTCTGTCTTTGAGAGTCTCTTATGGTTTGTTTCCTTCTCAGAAAGGTCTTTCTTTATCTTCTCCTCACCAGCCTGTTTTATTTTCCATGCAGCACTGTCACATCCTAAAAATTGCCATTTGTGTGTTTAATTGTTTACTCTATCTCCCTTCTTCGTCAGAATCTTGCTTTATTTTATTTACTAGTATATTCCTGGTGTCTAGACAAACAGGACTGATACTTAATAGGTGCTCAATAAATATTTGCCAAATAAATGAATGTTTCATCAGTAATGTCATCTAATGGGTGAAATGCTAGCCTGAGGCAGGAACATTGATCCTCTTAGAAATAATGTGAGCACTTTGGGGAACTTTCTGTTTGTACTAACTTATAGTAAATGGACTTTCACATTCACCCACGCTTTTCTACAAAAGCCTTTCCTTATTAAGAAAGAGGACACTTTAATTTCTAGCTTTTGCTTATAAGTAAAGCACATACTCTTTCTTTGAAGGCTGTTTTACTATGATCTGTCCTTATTAAAACATTGCCTCTCTTTTATGATTGAAGGTAGGTTGATATCTGCAGCTCATCTCCCAGGTCTTTTTACTTGGCTTCTGGTTTATCAGCTTCAGGCAGTGTTTGTTGCTGTTTAAGAAGAAAAATATTAATCTTCTTTATTTATTTTATGTATTATTTATGCCCCACCTGCTCTCAAGCCAATTTGAGGCAGCTAACTTCTCTTAATTACTTTCTACCCTGCCCTTTGAAGCTTTCAGACCTGGTGAGGTTTCCCAGTGGTGCCACTGGGTCTTTGATTCCTTTTTGAAGAATACGACATTGGGTGGTTGGATTGGATGATCTCTAGGCTCTTTTATAGTTGTGACAGTTTGAACCACTCTTCACAAAGTAGAGGCAGTTAATGACCACTCATCTGGGGACCACTCCATACACACACACCCACTTCTTCCTGGGTAAATGTCTTCAACACTTTTAGCTGCACTTCTGAAGAAGACTAAGTTTAAAACATGCTATGGATAGATTTCCTTTTTTTTCATTAAAATGTGAGCTTTTAAGTTGTTACATATAAAACATCTAATACCACTTGCTGAGTACCTACTATGTACCAGGCACTGTTAGTTACTTTATATAAGCTACTTCAATTAATGTCTATAAAATTTCTATTTGGTAGATATTAATACCCCTATTTTCCAGAAGAGAAAAACTGAGGATCAGAATAATAACTTACACAAGATGAAATAACTAATAAGGGGCAGTACTGGATTGGAACTCTGGTCTCTCTGGTCCCTCAATCAGATAGATACTCTGAGGCTGGCCTCTCTAGAAGTATATATTCCTATGAGGAATCATAAAGGGAGAGAGATTTAACCCAGATGTTGGGTTAGGGATGACTGTAGGAAACTGAAACAGCTGTGGAGAGAAAAACTGCCTTCTCTGCCCTGAGTCACACCTATTTGGGTAAAGATGTATATCGGACGCAACCATTATGGCGACAGTAGGCAACCAAATGGACAGTTGGAGGAGGTCACATCTGACCAGGGTCTGAAAGGCTTCATAAGACTTAGCTCAGTCAGCAGGGTGGAAGTTGAGGTGAAGAATTGGCTTTCCAGGCAGAAGAAACAGCATGGATGAATGCCTGAAGACATGATGCACTTGAAAACTGTGTAGTTGGGTGAGACCAGAGCATAGGATCTGTCTGCAGGTTGGAGAAAGGCCTGGAAATGAGGCTGGGAAGGTCAGGAGAGGCCAGAGTATGAAGAGCCTTTGTGTTTTGCTAAGTAGTTTGGAATGAGTCCTGTAGGTGATGAAGGATCACTGAAGAATTAAAGGGGAGGGACATGATCTGGCTTTATTTCAGAAAGCTTTCTCTCCCTGCATATTGTCTCTAACTCTTCTGACATGACTAGTATCACTGGCCAGATATGTGGGGAGTGCCCTTTGGGAGAACACCTTATCTCTTTGGTGGGCCAGGATTCTCACTGTGCTTAGCCAGAGCCTGTGTATGAAAGGTGATACATCAAGGACAGATAATGTCAGAGCCTGAATGGGTTCTGTGGGTGGAGGGCCCCACCACTCAGTCTTGAAAGGTACTTTTCTACTGCACTCGAGATTAGAGGGAAAGCTGCCTTTGCCTCAAATGTCAAGGCATTCTGTGGGTGAATTTTCTGCTGGAGGTAAATCGATGCCAATTTTGATTCATGCAATAAACTCTGGAAAACAAAATTAAATTATTGGCTCTCTTTCCCCTTGAAGCTGAAGTGAACTGAATACTTTGCCTCGTGTTCAGAAACCTGGAGGGGAGGACCAACAGCTTTAGGGGTGAAAGAGAAGTGAGTGGAGGGATGGGGAGAAGACCTGGAGGTGAATGAAGGCTTTGTCTGTAGCTCCATGCTGGAGAGGATTCTAACACCAAACACTTTGGGGGTAGTGTTTTTCCAACGCGAGTGTAACTCACACTTGCAAACTGCCTGTCGTTGGGACAATGTTATACAAACACGTGGCTTAAGGTACTTTGTATGGTGGTCTTCGGTGATTAGATGCTAGAAGGAATATATTAAAAAATGCTTCAAATGAAACCTTTCAAGTTGGGAATGTTTAAAAATTATTTTAGGGGTGCCTGGGTGGCTCAGTTGGTTAAGTGTCTGACTTCGGCTCAGGTCATGATCTCACGGTTTGTGAGTTTGAGCCCCACGTCAGGCTCTGTGCTGACAGCTCAGAGCCTGGAGCCTGCTTTGGATTCTGTGTCTCCCTCTCTCTCTGCCCCTCCCCTGCTCATGCTCTCTCTCACTTTCCCCAAAATAAATAGAACATTAAAAAAATTATTTTAGATTTATTTTTTTAAGTTTATTCATTTTGAGAGAGAGCACGCACGCAAACAGGGGAGATGCGGGGGGGGGGGGAGAGAGAGAAAGCATGTGCGCACACATGATCAGTGGAGGGGCAGGAAGAGAGAATCCCAAACAGGCTCCGTGTGGTCAGCATGGAGCCCTATGTGGGGAGGTGAAATCAAGAGGGTGACTCGGCTGGTTAAGCGTCAGACTCTTGATTTTGGCTCAGGTCATGATCTCATGGTTCGTGGGTTTGAACCCCATGTTGGGCTCTCCGCTGTCAGTACAGAGAAGGCTCCGGATTTTCTCTCTCCCTCTCTGCCCCTCCTGCTCTCTCATGTGCTCTCTCTCAAAAATACATAAACCTTAAAAAAAAAAAAGAATCCTAGCTTGAAAACTTGTGTGTTCTTAGCCAAGTCCCATCCTTTCTCTAAGCTTTAGTTTCTCATCTTTGAAATGGGGTTAACACTACTTATCTCATAGGGTTGCTCTAAGGATAGAATCAGAGCGATTGTGAAGTGCTCAATATTATATTTGGCATGTAATAAGCACCCAATAAAAGGCAGTTGTGATCATTGTTGGGGTTCTTGAGACAGGTCTCCCAGCCCCAGTCCTGCTTCATCCTGATCTGCTATCCACACCTCTCCTGACTCTGGCCATCTCCTTACTGCTGACCCTAGTCCTTCTCTCCATCCTCACCTCTAATAAATGCTTCCAGCCCTGTAGCCAACTTGCTCGAGCAGAGTGCTCAACTCTTGAGGCTTGGTGTCTGATACTTTAATTTTAGTTCAGCCTTCTACTCTGATATTAGCGCTTGCAGATGTCCTGGTAATGACCCTCCCTGCCTCCATTATTTCCCACCTACCTCCTGCTCTGGCAGGCCCTGAGACCTCCTTCCATGTAGAGTGCCTGTGGTGGGCAGAGTAATGTCCTCCTGTTCTGTTCTGACTTCCACAACCTGTGAATACGTTATGGTGTACGGTGAGGGGGAGTTACATTTGCAAATGGAATTAGGGATGCCAATCAGCTGCTCCTGGATGGGGAGATGATCCTGGCTTCTCTAGGTGAGCCAACGTAATCACAAGTGTCCATATATGGGAAAGAGGCAGGCAGGAGAGTCAGATCAGAGGGAGGTGTGTGAGAGAGATTCAAATGGCCATTGTTGGTGATGAAGGTGGAAGGGACTGTGATCCAAGGAATACGGGCAGGCTCTAGAAGCCAGAAAGACAAAAGAACAGATCTGCCCCTAGAGCCTCCAGAAGAAAACACCGCGCTGTCTCGATTTTAGCCGAACAAGACCATCTTCAGACTTCTGACCTCTGGAACTGTGAGGTTAATAAATCTGCATTGTGCCAAGCCACTAATCTGGTGGTAGTTTTTCACAGAAGCAATAGGAAATGAATGCTCTGTCTTTTCAGGTGAGCTGTGTGCTTTCCGGTGGATTGGTCCAGTCATTTTTCTTTCTCTCTCTTTTTCTACAGGATGCATGCTTTATTATTTTTTATATGTAATATATTTATTTATGTATGTATTTATTTATTTTTTAATATAAATTCAAGTTAGTTAGCATATATTAGTTAGTTAGCAATGATTTCAGGAGTAGAAGCCAGTGATTCACCCCCTACATATTACACCCAGTACTCATCCCAACAAGTGTCTTCCTTAATGCCCCTTGCCCATTTAGCCCATCCCCTCCACTGACAACCCCTCTAGAAACCCTCATTTTGTTCTCTGTATTTAAGAGTCTCTTATGTTTTGTCCCCCTCTCTGTTTTTATATTATTTTTGCTTCCCTTCCCTTATGCTCATCTGTTTTGTATCTTAAATTTGACATATGAATGAAGTCATATGATATTTGTCTTTCTCTGACTAATTTCACTCAACATAATACATTCTAGTTCCATCCATGTTGTTGCAAATGGCGAGATTTCATTCTTTTTGATTGCTGAGTAATACTCCATTGTGTATGTGTGTGTGTGTGTGTGTGTGTGTGTGTGTACCACATATTCTTTATCCATTCATCTTTGAATCCATATCATTCTTTGTCCATTCATGGACATTTGGCTATTGTTGATAGTGCTGCTATAAACATTGGGGTGCATGTGTCCCTTTGAAACAGCACACCTGTATCCTTGGGATAAATACCTAGTAGTGCAATTGTGGGGTTGTAAGGTAGTTCTATTTTTAACTTTTTGAGGAACCTTCATACTGTTTTCCAGAGTGGTTGCATCAGTTTGCATTCTTACCAACAATGCAAAAGGGTTCTTCTTCCTCCACATCCTTGCCAGCATCTGTCATTGCCTGAGATGTTAATTTTAGCCATTCTGACTAGTGTGGAATGGTATCTCATTGTGGTTTTGATTTGTATTTCCCTGATGATGAGTGATGTTGAGCATTTTTTCATGTGTCTGTTTGCCATCTGGATGTCTTCTTTGGAGAAGTGTCTATTCATGCCTTTTGCCCATTTCTTCACTGAATTGTTTTTTGGGTGTTGAGTTTGATAAGTTCTTTATAGATTTTGGATACTAGCCAAAATCTGATCTGTCATTATCTGATATGTCATTTGCAAGTATCTTCTTCCATTTCATTGGTTGCCTTTTAGTTTTGCTGATTGTTTCCTTTGCTGTGCAGAAGCTTTTTTATCTTGATAAGGTCTCAATAGTTCATTTTTGTTTTTGTTTCCCTTGCCTCTGGAGATGTGTTGAGTAAGAAGTTGCTGCGGCCGAGGTCAAAGAGGTTTTTGCCTGCTTTCTCCTCAAGGATTTTGATTGTTTTTGTCTTACATTCAGGTCTTTCATCCATTTGAGTTTATTTTTGTGTATGGTCTAAGAAAGTGGTTCAGGTTCATTCTTATGCATGTTGCTGTCCAGTTTTCCCAACATCATTTGCTGAAGGGACTGTCTTTATTCCATTGGGTATTCTTTCCTGCTTTGTCAAAGATTAGTTGGTCATACATTTGTGGGTCCATTTCTGGGTTCTCTATTCTGTTCCATTGATCTAAGTGTCTATTTTTGTGCCAGTACTATAGATTACAACTTTGTAGTACATCTTGAAGTCTGGAATTATGATGCCTCCAACTTTGGTTTTCTTCTTCAGGATTGCTTTGGCTCTTTCAGGGTCTATTCTGGTTCCATACAAATTTTAGGATTGTTTGTTCTAGCTCTGTGAAGAATGCTGGCGTTATTTTTATAGGTATTGCATTGAATATGTAGATTGCTTTGGTTAGTATTGACATTTTAACAATATTTGTTCTTCCATGGATTGGTCCAATCTTAAAGACAGGAAGATGAGGTAATATGGATTTCCAAGAAGACATGGTACACAGGCAATTTATTGCAAATAATATCAGTCCAATGATCACCCCAGTTATCCACCACCATTTTGATGTGGAGAGAAAAAAACCTTTTATTCTTATGATTTGTCACTAAATACCACATTTAAGTATTTAGTATTAAGTACCATACCATAATCTTCCATATATTCTCTTCTGCCTTTCAATTTTAATGTCAAATATTACATTTTTGTGTGACAATTTTTTTCAAATGATCGAAAAAATTCTCATGGTATAGAAGCATACAATATATTTTAAAAGTGTTATTTATTTAAGTAATCTCTACACCCAATGTGGGGCTCAAACTTATGATCAAGAGTCACATGCCCTTCCAACTGAGCCAGCCGGGCACTCTGGAAACATAGAACATTAATAGGGGTTTTACAACTTTTTATCTCTTTAAAGAATGGGTGTCTTTTATCAGATGAAATGTTAGGTGACCGGATAATTATAAAACAGATTATGGCAAATTGTTCAAGTAGAGATGGATTCCCAATGGGGAGAGGATGGCATCCCTAATATCCAGCCTCATCCTCTGTGGCTCCTGAAGCTTCTCACTGGAGCCTCAGAGAAAACATAGTTCTAGATTTGAGCTTTCCATTTGACAGATGGGAAAACTATGGCCCAGAAGGGGAGCATAATCAGCTCAAGGACACATACATGGCCAGTTACCACCAGAAGGACACTCACACCTGGGCTTCTGGACTTGGCTTTCAGATGGAGGTTTTTTCCACTTTGCTACATTAGCCTAAATCCAAATTTTTGTTTTGTTTGATTCCCCCTGCCCACCCCCCCTCACTGATAAGGTGAGAGATACAGGTGTTCTCTGCTGGGTGGATGGAAGAATGTTTTCAACCAGAAAGTTCAGGTTCGAATGTGTATCTCATGTTGTCATCCTGTCTCAAACATGTGCCAGCTGCTAAAATAATTCCTTCATTAGGCTCCGATCATTCTTAGGTGAGGATACTGGGATCAGAAGGGTTAAGTGATACACCTCTCCATTTTCAGCTCAGCTTTCAATCAGCAAATGTCTCTTCGTATTCGAAGACACGAAAGCCCTTTTATTGTCTCAGTGTGGGGACACCTGAGAGTCAGAGAAAATATGGAGATTTCTCACGGATAGAAACACGGCCAACCACATTTTGTGCTTTGTTGGCTCACGTCAGAAGAAAGGCATGCCTTTCCTAGAAATCGATTAAAAATGACTAAATCCTTCAAGACTTCTCTTGGATCAGGTGGGGTTAGTGATTAGGGCGTACAGTAAGAAGCCAACTTGGAAAAGATGGGGAAGATCTCCAAAACCCGAAGGAAGGAGGATCTACCCCAGAGCAGCACTGAGAGTTATCACCAGCCCTTCCTGAGAAGGAAGCACGAGGTGGTAACAAGTTCACAGCTTCTTCCTGTTCACTCACTACATGCCTACTGAGGAAGTAGTTCTCCCTTCAGAGGGATGCTCCGGTCATTCTTCACAAATCCACCCCGGCTGCTGCTGTGTGTCAGTACTTCTCTGGTACACCCCTGTTGCGATTGGCATCCCTGTCATTGGCTATTTTGAATAGTCACCCTGATAGAAATACCAGGATCAGTCAGGATTCTGGTCCCTATGGCGAGCCAAGCGAGGTAAGCAAGATCGCTTGTAGAACCTTTCACTAAGTAATTGGGAACCGGGTGCTGTAGCAAGCGTTGAAGCCAGAATGCAAAACCCTTCCTGTGTGGCTCCTGCGGCCCCACACTCTTCCGCACACTGTGCCGTGTTTCAAGTGATGAAAAGCATTTTTCAATTTGATGGGTTTCATCTGCATTTTCTTAGTCTATTTCTGGAAAAAATACCATTTGTACATCATCTTGCTTGCAGACTTGTCTTTATTATTCCTCTCCCCGCCTCACGTGGTGGGCCGAGGATTTGATTTTCTCTCGGCTTTTGTCACATTTCTCATCCTCTCTCAGAGCAATTTACCCTCCGTGACAGTCCATCCGTTTCCCCTGCCCCCACTTACGAATACTTTGCCTTTTCCAGTTTTCCTTATTTCCTTTCAGTATCACCCACATAGCACGCCCTGACCTTTTCTGACTCTTCGGCTGTGCCCTGGTTCCTTCCGCACGTGGTGTGATTGGTTGGAATCCCACAGATGCCCTGACGGTATTTCTCTCATAACTTGCCCTCTCACTCTCTCTTAACTGTCTCAGTGACCTTTAGTTGGATTTTAGCGGTTTGTGTTTTTCTCTTATTAAAAAAAAAAAAAAGAAAGAAAACTAACAAACATTAAATGCACAGTCATTGTCTGAGTGTTAGCATTTGAGAAGGGGTCTGGCTGTGTGTGTATCTCCCTTCTTGCACCTGCTGGAGCTGGAGGGAGCCACCACGTGGACCTGTGACCTTCAGGAACCACCTCTGAAACTCGTGGGGGTTTTTTAGATGGGCAGATGGTCATTGTTGACGAGTGTCACCAAGGGGGAGAAGTATGCTTATTCTTGTATGTCAGGGGTCAGCAAACTTTTTCTGTAAAGAACTGGGTAGTAAAATGTTCCGCTTCTCATTTGGTTTTTTGCGGCAACTACCCAACTCTGCTGTTGTGCAAAAGTGACCAAAGATGACACCTAACGGAATAGGCAGGGCTGGGTTCCAGTTATTAACAGAAACAGGCAGTGGGCCAGGTTTGGCTCAGGAACCTTAGTTTGTTGACGTTTGTTTTAGAGTAATTTTACCTTCTAGCTTCTTACCTTTCCTTGTATATTTGTGCATTTGTTGTTTGCTGGAATATGTCTTTTCAGACATAGGTTAGCAGTCTATCCTGGGATACTCTCAGAGGTCACCTTGGGAGGGAGAGAGGCAGGGGGAGACCGAGTCTGGTGCAAGGAGATATCATGTGCTGTGTTTGGGCACTGACAGAGAGGGACCCTCATCCATGCTGGAGGAAGCGGGCCTCCTTTTTGTATTGGAGGTAACCTGAGTTGGGAGATGGAAAATTTAGTTTTGACTCAGGATATTTTCCTCAGGAGCTGGATATTTTAGATAAGTCACTTCATGTCTTTGGATTTCAATGTTCTTATCTGCAAAATGGGATTATTATTGTTGCCATGATCCTTATTGTTATTAAATTTATTAAGATTTTATTTTATATCTCTGATAATCAGTTGCTGACTGGCACAAGAATTTTTAACTTAAGGGAGTTTTTGTCTTCTCATATCTTGAGGATAATGTAGTATATAAATTATAATGAAGTCTTCATGTAAGAGAAAATCCAAAAGTAGGGATTATGATACAGGTGTTTATTTTTTTCTCAACCAGTTGTCTAGGGCTAATATGGTAGCTTCAGGATGTGAATTGGGACTTGGATCCTGCTATCTTTCTGTCTCACTACTCTCAGTATATGGATTTCATCCTCAAGTTTGCTTCCTGGTGTCATTAAGGCCACTGTAGTTCCAGCCATCACACTCACATCCCAAGCATCAGATCAGAGGAAGGGGCAAAAGCAAAAAGGAAGTCTTTTAGGTAACTTCCCTGGAAACTCCACAAAATTAATTCTGTTTATGTGCCACCAGCCACTCTCATCCTCCAGGAAATGCAGTCTTTTGGCTTGGCACATTGCTTCTCTGTAATATGCAGGACAAAAGGGAAGAATGGATATTAGGAAGGCACTTTCTGCCACATGTAGATTTAGATAATGGCCCACGGTGAGTAGATAGATGCCCCAAACCACATCTGTGACACAGCATTTCTATCTCATCTTTGACATTTTTTCCAACAAGAAAATAGGTGAGTTTATATAATGGGCAGTGCAATCATATTATGATACATTTCATTAGGGAGGAATTTTATAAGTCAACATGTTCCCCTCAGTGTTTCTTATTATAGACACCAGAATCTTAACTGATCCTGGTATGCATATCAGGCCCGCTATTAAAAAACTAACAATGGGTCTGTCGTAGCCCTGACCATTTAAAACAGATGCCAGCCAGCAAGACAGGTAGGTCTATACCCGTTGCTCTAAAGTAACACATGGGAAAGATTTGTGAAAAATGATTGAAACCTCATTCTGGAATAAAAATTATTTACCATGCACACTTGATAGAAATGAACCCGAAAGATACATAAATGATGCTACCAGTCTAGAGCCCCTCCTTAGGAGAGGGTTAGTAGTAACTCTCAGTGCTGGCCTAGGATGGTTCTTCTTCCCTTAGGCTTTAGGGATCATCCGTGTTTCCCAAATTGACTTCTTGCAAGAGGCTCTAATAGTTAATCCCACCTGCTCAGAGAAATCTTTAAGGAGTTGGTCATTTTTCACTGACTTTCAAGGAAAGCAACACTTTTCTCTAATATAATCCAACAAGTGCAAAATGTGGACTGTGTCCCTATCAATGGGAAATCTTCATATTTTTCTAACTGACTCTTTTTCTCCAGAGTGCTCAGGTCGGTGACAATGGTTCCTAAACTGTGCCAAAGGAAGAGGGTCTTCATCGCCTGGAATGGGAGGGGACACGTGCTGATGGAGTTCTGAACTAAAAGTAGATTCCCCCACTGTGCTGCACGCATATGATGAGAATAAATAAACACATAAAATAAATCGAGTGTGGCACTTCCTGTGCACCTCCACTAGACAGTCCCACTCTCCACCTGCTCCCAGCAGGGGCGGCTGTGGAACAGCTGTCTAAGTGCACACAGAATTGGGTGGGGGCTTCCCTGAGTTGGACAGGACAGCCCCCCCCCCCCCAATAATGTATCTACAGTAGCAGACCACCAAAGTAAATCCTGTATTTTCCTGCTCAATTCTCGATTTATTTATTTATTTTTCCTGATTAGAGAGTCAGGAAAGCAGAGTTTGGGGCTGGGGAAGAAGAGAGAGAGAGAGAGAGAGAGAGAGAGAGAGAAAATCAGTGCTGGGCCAAGCATGGCTAAGAGGGGAAAGAAAGAGTTTTTGTTTTTGTTTTTGTTTTTTAAAGTCAACTGGGGCTACATTTGGATTCCATTCATGCTTTTTGAGAAATGCAGGTTTTTGGGTTGTTTTTTTTTTTTTTTTTACATTTAGTTGTTGGATTGTCCTTTTGGGTCATGATACTCTCCACACATAAACTATGAAGAGCCCATACAATAAAGGCTATATCTTAAAAAAGTAAACCTATTTCTTATTAAAAAAGCAATACGTATCTTTTATAGAAATTGATGGAATTGGGGGGTGGGGTGACTGCCAGATCTTTAAGAAGTTGCTATTTGCAATTGTGGTTTCCTTGTTTTGGTGGGACAAGCAAGTAGATTGAAGCAGATCTTTTTTCAAGGAAGAGGTACTCAGGTGGCTGTGAAGAGTATACAAATGGAAGTCTTCGTGGCTACTTTTCATCCTTGGGAAAGGGTATGAGACTACTGACCTTTTGTCACCTAAGGGGCAGCTCCCTGCAGATACCCTTTGATATGCTTGGTTGGTGCTTTAGAAAAGGTGGATCCATTTGCAAAGGGGCGAAGGAGCCTTTGGGAAGAAAGGGGTCAAAGCTCTAGAGATTTCCTTTTTTAAAAAATTGAAATATATTTGACATATAGCCATGTGTAAGTTTCAGGTGTACAACATGTTGATTTGATACATTTACTATTTTTTTAAAAATGTTTATTTTTGAGAGAGAGAGAGAGAGAGAGAGTCTCAAGCAGGCTCTGCACACTCAGTGCAGAGCCTGATGCAGGGATTGAACTCAGCACCCATAGATCATGACCTGAGCCCAAATTCAGAGTCACTTAATGGACTGAGTCACTGAGCCCCGCTGACTTGACACATTTATATACTGCAATGTGATTGCCATTATGGGCTTAGCTAACGCCCCTCTCATGTCACATAACTATCATTTCTTTTTTTGTTGTAGGAATAATTAAAATATAGAGTCTTAGCATGTTTGATGTTTGTAATACAGTATTATTGTCTATAATCATTATAGATAATAATATTTTACATTTAATCTACAGGATTTATTTATCTACTAGTTGCAAGTTTGTATCTTTAAACAATATCTCTCCTATTTACCTACCCCCAAGTCCCTGGCAAGCACCATTCTACTCTCTGTTTTTATGAATTCAGTTTTTTCTTAGTGATATCATACAGGATTTGTGTTTCCCTAAATTGCCTCACTTAGCATAATCTCCTTAAGGCCCATCCATATTCTCTCAAATGGTAGGAGACATTTTTTCTCATGGCTAATATTCCATCCCACATCTTCTTTATCCACTCATCTGTTGACAGACACTTGGGTTGTTTCTGTATCTTGGCTACTGTGATCAATGCTGCAGTGAATGTGGGAATGCAGATTATTTCTTTGAGATCCTGCTTTCAATTCCTTTGGATAAATGCCCAGACGTGGGATTGCTGGATCACATGGTAGACAGATTTTTAATTTTTTGAGGCGCCTCCATATTGTTTTCCATAGAGGCTGCACCAATTTGCATTCCCACCAACAGTGCATAAGGGTTCCCTTTTCTCCACATCCTCACCAGCACTTATTAGAAGGTAACAATAGCCATTCTAACAGGTGATATGTGAAACTAGATGCTTCCTTTTGAGGTTCAAAGTTAGTGGATGCTTTCAGATGTGTTGCAGTGGTCCCCAGGGAGATGTAGTGATTGGAAAGAAGAGCCAGGTTTCCAAGAGGCGCTCAAGAGAGATGGGAGTCTGGATAGTGATGGAGACCAGAACAAAGAATCTGTTTGTGAATGTGAACTACAGACCTGGATCCCTGGGCACTCACATGTGGAGTACCTTAGCTGAGATACTATGGAGGGAGGGAATGGTCCTTCCTCAAAGGATACCCTTGGCTTGAGCAAAGGTGTGAGTCAGGGAGAGGTTCAATGGGGAAACATCAAGATGAGCAAGCCCCAATTTTAGCAGCAACAGAAGACCAGTGCTTGTCAGAGATTTCTCTCTCTCCTCATGTAGTGGCAGGGAACAGAACTATGTAAGTCTGACAATTCCTGGACCATTCAGGAAGAGGGTCAAGCCCAGGATTGAGAAAATGAGCACTCTGCTAATGTGGGAATGTGTGAGTGATTAACTGACTTCTAAAAAAGCTCAAATAGAACTTACATGTACCCTAACCTGGCAGGGTGGTTCATACCCAGCTACATCAGAAAATAAATTTGAGAAGAAAATTCACAAGACCTACGATAATTATTATAATACCTCAGCATATATCATCTAGATTTTTCTGTCATAATTATACACATATGATGGGGCCTATTGTTTTTTAAATACCTGGTTTTCACTTAATAATATTTTATAAATAATTCTCTTATCAATGAATATCCTAGCATCAGTTGTAAAAGCTGCAAACATCCTTCTTTTAGGTAAGGTATGTTTTATATACTGAAGGTGTACTCATGCTTTTTTTTCTCTATAAAGATAGTTACATTACATTACATTATATTGCATTACATTATATTACCCTGCTTAACTGTGGACCTGAGTTCAGGAAGAAGTACAGGGCAATGGGTCAGAGTAGTGGCTTTGGATTCAGGATGACCTTTGCATTATTTCTGGATCTGCCTCTTACGTGCTATATGATGTTAGAGAATTCACTTAACTTCTCTTACCTTGAGTTCACCAGCAGTAAAATATTTATAATAGCCTCAACTTCACAGGGTTGTTTTGAGGATTTGATTATACGAGGCATGTAAACTTCTAAGCACACGGCCTGACACAGAATAGTTATACAGCCATGAGCAGGTGTAATTCATTCATGCATAAGTGCATTTGCTGAATAGCTATAGAGTTTCAGCCACAATGACAAATGCTCAGGCCAAGAAATTAGAATATGGACCCATCCTTACCCTCAGGAAGCTCACCAATAAATAAGAATATAGTTATAGAACAAGGAGATAAGAGCTGTGGTATTGACTAATGCTCACTGGACCAGGGGGTGCTTAGGTTTTCTGAATGGCTGTGTCACATAAAGGACACAGTTGTCATGTACTCTGAGGCATGTTGTTACTTCCTGCTTTCCCCAGGAAACAGAAGAAATCAGTGTCGGCCTCACAAGTGTGTCCGTTGTTCGCTTGCTCTGTGAAGGACCACCCCTCCTTCATCCCCTAGTTCCTTAACTGCTGGAGACATTGTTCAAGGCCAAAAAGAGACTCAATGTTCTGATGCCTGGGTCAGCCATGCTAGCCAAAGGGCTATGAACAGACCTGATAGACAGTTCTCATAGGATGGAAATTACTAGAACAGAGCCCCACGAAGGGCCTCTTGGAGTTCTTAAGCCAGGGAAGAGGTCTGTAACTCAACTGAGAAATGGAGGCCCCATAGAGAATTCTTGTTTTTCTTGAGGCAGATGATTTCTGGCACACAGGGAGATAGCCTGTAGGACATTTGGAGGAGAATTAGAACAATCAGTTACATGCACAGAGCATTATTATTTGTATCAAGAAGACTCCATTCGATAGATCCCATTTCTATTTGAAAGGAGAGAGCGGCTATTGTTTTTCTTTGACAACTAAAGATGAATTGATCCACCTGGTGCAGGAGGGATGTTGGGGATAAGATAAACATTAGAGCTGGAACACTATACTGGTGTAGCGACACCTAAAGAAGGACCTCCTGGCCCTCATCTCAAGAGTGAGGACTGAGCAAGGAGTCTTGTACTTTGCTGTATTTCACACTTATCAGATAGACAGCAGGACTGGGATTGTTCTCTCGCACTAGGAGGAGCTCTGGAATATTTACCCAGAGATCACGGCCTGAGGGATGATGTTTCTTTCGACAGGGCCATGTTCACCATATACCATGTGTGTTTCACAGCTGATGTGGCAAATAGGTTTATGCTCTTGGGCCGGTTTGGGTGTATTCAGATTAGCCACCTGGATCGTTGCATTGACACAGATTCAAGGGCCATGTTCAGGCTCAGTGGGTTAAGGAAGGTCATGCTTATTTGGTGAGTCTATCACAGATACAGAAAGTGGCAATAGTGGTACCTATTGAGGGGTAAGTAACATGGGTATAGAAGTATTTGCAGAGATTCTTTACATTTTTTAAAAAAATTTATTTTGAGAGATAGAGATAGAGATAGAGAGAGAGAGCAGGGGAGGGGCAGAGAGAGGGGAGGAGAGAGAGAATCCCAAGTAGGTTCTGTGCTGTCAGCAGGGAGCCTAGTGTGGGGCTCGAACTCATGAGAACTCACAGTGAGATGCTGACCTGAGCCGAAACCAAGTGTCGGATGCTTAACTGACAGAGCCACCCAGGTGCCCTGAGATTCTTTATGTATTACAAGAAATAATTCTGTATCCATTACAGATGCTTTGTACAGTCAAGCTTTCTGCTTAGGAAGTAAAAGGGGTGATGAAGAAACATATCTAATAGACACAGGATTATTCTTTCTAACATATAACTGACTCCTACGAATCAGTAAGAAAGACAACCCAATAGAAAAACAGACAAAGTGAGCAAACAGGTAACCCGCAAAAAACAAAATAAAGACTGCCAAAACATATTTGAAAAATTGCATACCCTCTCCTAATTAACCAGGGAAATACAAAGTCAAGTGATATCTTTTTGAAAACCTCTCAGATCAGCAAATATTAGAAAGTGATCAAGTCTAGGATTGGATGGATTGTGAGGACATAGGAACAGTCATGTAGTATAGGTGGAAGTACAAATTGTCTGTCTTAATGGCAGGCATTTTGGTAGTACCTATTAGAATTAGAAAAAAAATTTTTTTAATGTTTGTTTATTTTTGAGAGAGAGAAAGAGACACAGAGTGGGAGCAGGGGAGGGGCAGAGAGAGAGGGAGACACAGAATCGGATGCAGGCTCCAGGCTCTGAGCTGTCAGCACAGAGGCCAAGGCCGGGCTCGAACTCATGAACCCATGAGATCATGACCTGAGGTGAAGTCAGCCGCTTAACTGACTGAGCCACCCAGGCTCCCTGTTACCTATAGAATTTTAATGAACATACCCTTTAACCCAGAAATGCCAGTTCAAAATTTTTGTTCTTGAGATATATCTCTACATGTGCACAAATATGTATGAGGATACTCCTTGAAGAATTGTTGGCAATTGTGAAAAGCAATTAACAACCCCAACGTCCATCACATGGAAATTGATTAAATAATTTAATATATTCATAATATGAAAATCATGTAATTCTTTTATTTTAATTTTTTTTTACATTTATTTATTTTTCAGAGACAGAAAGAAATAGAGCGTGAGCAGGGGAGGGACAGAGAGAGAGGGAGACACAGAATCAGAAGCAGGCTTCAGGCTCTGAGCCGTAAGCACAGAGCCCATCACGAGGCTTGAACTCATGAGCTGTGAGATCACGACCTGAGCTGAAGTCTGACGCTCAACCGACTGAGCCACCCAGGCGCCCCCCAATGTAATTCTCTAGAGTAACGTACAGGCTGGGGAAGATCTCTAAGATATAAAGTGAAAAAATTATTTTTCATGTAATACATGTAGTATCATCTCATTATTTTTTGACATCGAAAAATATATTCATATATGTAATATGTAAGTATATATATATTTTAATGTTTAAATATTTGTTTTTGAGAGAGAGACACAGAGAGAGAGAGAGAGAGAGAGAGAGAGAGAACGTAAGTGGGGGAGGGGCAGAGACAGAGAGACACAGAATCTGAAGCCGGGCTTCAGGTCCCGAGCTGTCAGCACAGAGCCTGATGCAGGGCTCAAACCCACGAACCATGAGATCATGACCTGAGCCGAATTCGCACGCTTAACCAACTGAGCCACCCAGGCTCCCCATAAGTGTATTTTTTAAAATGTTTATTTATTTATTTTGAGAGAGAGCGAGAGAGCATGTTCACGTGTATGGGGGAGAGGCAGAGAAAGAGGAGAGAGAATCCCAAGCAGGCTCTGTGCTGTCAGTATATAGCCCCACCTGGGACTGGATCCCAGGAACCCGTGAGATCATGACCTGGGTGAAATCAAGAGCCACCTGCTCAACTGAGCCACCCAGCCGCCCCTATGAGTGGTGTTTGTTTGTTTTTTTTTTTTTTCTAAAGATAGAACCTAAATTGTTATGTAGTTACCTTTGGGAAGAGGACTAAAATTGGGGATCAGAGGTGGAGGGTGAAAACGAATTTTATTTCATTCCATATGTTTTTTATTAAGATTTTAATCATGAGAGTGTATTCCTTAATTATTTTCTCAGAAGCCAGAGTTTCTTTTTTTTCTTTTCTTTTCTTTCTTTCTTTTTTTTTTTTAAGGAAGCCAGAGTTTTGAGAGCACATGCTTCATTCCAGAAACTACAAAGGGGTTGTTGAAGCAATAGGCTGGCACCAGACTGTGAGAGCGCTGTATGTCAGGCTCCGGTTTAAATTAATTCTGTAGGCTATGGAGAGTTATTGAAGGGTTTAAGAAGAGAAGAAAGGGGATCAGACGAGTATTTCTGATGGCTGTCCCTGGCAGCATTTGGGGAATGGGGACAGGACTGGTGCTCAGTATGTGTTTCTTGGATGGACAGCTGAGTGAATGACTGACTTCTTATGGAAAAGCCTGAGTGTGAAATCAGAAGTGCCAAATCCATGACTTTTTTCTCCTTTTCCAAGTCAATTCAGAGAATGTTGTGAGTGGCTTTTAGGTAGCTTGAAAAATGAGGAAACTGGATTGAATACCATTCAGGAGGCAAATGTTATATATGCTCCACACGGTGATTTGCAACAGCCAGCTCTTGGTTTCTTGGTGAGGTTCATCGCAGCCAATATTTTGGTAGTAACAAAGCAGTAATGCTTGCAAATTCTTTACTTAGTAAATAAAGAGTAGCCTCAAGACTATGCCTATAAAAGTGCCACCCACTCATGGCATTGATGTGCTGTCTTCAGTGGAGGCAAAGAGATGGGTAAAGGCAGGGTGATTAGAAATCTGGCTGACAGGGGCGCCTGGGTGGCGCAGTCGGTTGAGCGTCCGACTTCAGCCAGGTCACGATCTCGCGGTCCGTGAGTTCGAGCCCCGCGTCGGGCTCTGGGCTGATGGCTCAGAGCCTGGAGCCTGTTTCTGATTCTGTGTCTCCCTCTCTCTCTGCCCCTCCCCTGTTCATGCTCTGTCTCTCTCTGTCCCAAAAATAAATAAAAAACGTTGAAAAAAAAAAGTAAAAAAAAAAGAAATCTGGCTGAGGCCAGAACACCAGAGGAATGTGTCTTACCTGTGGTACGTGTGTTGGAATAGGAAAAAATTTAAAGAACCCCTGTCATTTTTTTTCTTTTTTGAGAAGGAGAGAGGGGGTGAAGGGTAGAGAGAGAGGGAGAGAGAGTCCCAAGCAGGCTCCGTGCTGTCAGCACAGAGACCAACTTGGGGTTCCATCTCAAGACCCTGGGATCATGAGTCAGATGACTGAGCCACCCAGGCACCCCCAAGGAACCTCTGTCTTAAGGAAGGAAAATGAACCCCCTGAAACTTAAAGTACCACAGAATTGAATTGTTTTGACAGCTTCCCTTCCATTCATGCTATTCCCAGGGGATGGAATTCTTGGACCTAAACATGACCCTGATGCTGGGGTTAGTACCAAGCTGTTCACCTTGCCAGGGGTGTGCTGGTAAACTAGAACTCTGGGAACAACAGCACAAAATAAGCTGTGATATTGTGATTTATGACAAATGCGTATTTGGTCTTTGTCCTGTCCTGGCACAGAGCTCCTAATAACTTTGGACTTTCCTAAGTGATAGAGTGATAAATGTAAAACGAGCATCTTTTGTATTCAAGCCCCTTTCAACCACGCCTCAGTTTACGTTAATAGGGTGACTTTTGGAAAGCACTTAAGGATGGCCTGCTGGTTGCCAGGGCAACCGATGGGCAATTAGAGGGTCAGAACTTTCAGACCTTGCCCCCCACCCCCAAACCTCTCAGGAGAGGAGAGGGGTCAAAGGTTGAGTCAGTCACCAGTGGGCAATGCGTCAATCGATGATGTTTGTGAAATGATGCCTCTAGAGAGACCCTAGCTGAAGGGGGTTCCAAGAGCTCCTCTGGTGGGGTGCTGGGAGTGTGGTGTGTCCTGAGAGGGCAGAGGAGCTCCGTGCCCCTTCCCACACGCTTTGCCCCATGTATCTCTTCCATCTGGCTGTTCCTGTGTCACACCCTTTTGTAATAAACGGGTAATTTAGTAACTAAGATGTTATCTTGAGTTCTGTGAGCTGCCCTAGCAAATTATCGAACCTCAGGAGGGGTAGGGGAGCCTCTGATTTATAGCCAGTGGCCAGACGCACAGGGAACAACCTGGACTTGCCATTAGAGTCTGAAGTGGGGGCAGCGAAGTGAGGGACTGAGCCCTCAACCTGTGGGATTTGATGTTAACTCCAGGTAGATAGTGTCAGAATGGAGTGAACTGGAGGACACCCAGCGGCTGAGAATTGCTGGATGGAAAAGCCCCAGACATTCAGGGACCAGCAGTGAAGTATTCTGTGAGTAGAGTGTTGTCGTGGAGTGCAGGGAAACAGAGTGCCAGGAGGAAAAACTGAGTTTCACAAACAAACCCTGACTTACAGGATTTGCCCCTTTATGTGGTATCAACGCTTTCACCAGGGTCAGGTTTCAAATCATCATCAGTTTAAGCAACTGGCTTATAGAATTCCTGAACATTTATTTATTTATTTTTTAAAAAAATGTTTGTTTATTTTTGAGAGAGAGAAAGACAGAGCATGAGCAAGGGAGAAGCAAAGAGAGGGAGACACAGAATCTGAAGCAGGCTCCAGGCTCTGAGCCGTCCCCCACCGAGGGCTCGAACTCATGAACCACGAGATCGTGACCTGAGCCGAAGTCGGACGTTTAACCGACTGAGCCCTCCAGGCACCCCTAGAATTCCTGAACATTTAAAAATAGATCTCTGTGAGCTGGTAGGGCTTCTGTTCGACCTGGAACTTCATACAGGTGCAAATGAACATCCTGGATTCTGGTCTGACTTAGGAAATGGCTGGCCTCTGGTTAAGAGGTATTACTAAGCTACTTCTCTCCTGTACCTCTCCTCTGCTTGGATTCGGGAACTCTTTCCCGATAGCCCAATAACGGATGTGGAAATAATCCCATTTTACGAATGAGAAAACTCAAATTTAAGAAGAAGTAACCTGCTCAAGATTCTTTTTTTTTTTTTTTTTTTTTTTGTATATATAAGTTTTGTTTGCTTAGGTCATCTCTACACCCATGACTTCAAGATCAAGACTCACATGCTCCTCGGACTGAGCCAGGCAGGCATCCCACCAAGATTCTACGTAAGGTAGTGCGTGTGCGTCTTCTGTCTAGAAGGATGAGCCTCCTCCAGGGTGCAAGTGCATCAACACCTGGACAGACCCTTGAGATCAAACGGGGAAACTCGTGGGAGGTCAGTTTGTATGGTTCTCCATAGTTACAATAGCGGTAGGTGTCGCCGCGAAGATTTAATTCTCAGAGCAACACGTTCGCTGTTTATTAAAACACTAGGTGCAGGTGATTTGTTAAGCGCAAAGTGTTGAACAAATGCTCGTTAGTAACTGTTAACAATCACAAATAATCTCATAATCCTCAGGCCTATGTCACAGATAAGATTATCCCCAGGTTGGAAACGAGGCTGACCTGGGGCCTCGTAGCTTGGGAGGGGCTGGTCTGCCAGCTGTGAGTTCTAAATCCAGCACGTTCCCTCACATTGCTTCTTTGTGTGTGTCCTTTCTCCCCTCCCGTATCACAGCCCCTCTGAGGGGAAGATTCTTCTTTGCTTTGTATTTCACACTGTCAAAATGAGTTTTGATTTCCAGGAGGTTGTCTTTGTCCTGGCCTAGGTAACAGGCTTAGCTAATGCAGTCAGCCAACTGATTCTCATACAAATGTTCAAGCTCTCTACAGGGAGAAACCCAGACAAACCTTTTATATCAGATAAGACACTTGGAAATTGCAAGCAAGTAAGAGAATGTTGTTTACTGAGTTCTCCCTGTCTGCATTACTGAAGGAGCACCCTACGTTTCTTGTAACAAGTGGAGCTCAAAGCATCATCTTTTCTATGGATAGCGGTGTACCTGTCGCATCCCTGACATCCCTTGGGATGTCTGGTCCTGTGCTTCTGAGTCACCTGTCCACCCTGACACTGTTTACGGGCCCCATCCCGAGTCACTTGTCTGACCTGCTCACACTTTACTTTCCTACCTACATCCAGTTGATTCTCCAGCTTCTAAATCTGGGGCTCCTTTTCTGGCTCAGGGTCAGTCTTTAACAACCCCGCTAGAAAACAGAAGGCAGGCCAGAGTGTAGCAAGAGACCGGGAGGGTGGCAGGAGGTGAGCCTAGAGAGATTCATGGGGACAGTGTGTGGTATGTATGGACTTGCATTAAAGAAACTTTTCTAGTATGTACATCTGTTTTTGTAACTATATTTTCAGTTCCTTGGGGGATGGAACCAATTTCTTTTCCTCAGAGTGAACAGCACAGTGAAGAAAGTAAATATTTATTGAGTGAAAACAGTGAGATAGCAGGTGAGAGCTAGCATGGCCCCAGCCAAATCACTTCACCTATCTTGGCCATCACTTTGATAATCTTAAAAAACAAAGGTTTAACTAAAAACTCTCCAGAGCAGCAGAGTCTAAGGCAGGGGTCAGGAAAATTTTCCTGGGAATGTCCAGAGAATATAAATATTTTAGGCTTTGCAGGCCATATGGTCTCTGTGGCAACTGCTCAACTTGGCCTTCCAGCCATCATCCAGTAGCAGGCACAGGATGAGTGAACATGGCTGTGTTCCAATAAAACTTTATTTACAAAAATAGGCGACAGGCTGACCCTGTCGGTGGAAGGGCTTGAGTAGTAGGCTTAGACCCACATGAGTTTGACCCCAGCTTGGACCCCAGCTGTGCAGCCTTGGGCAAGTGAATGAATTTTTCGTCTCCTGAGGTTGTTCTTCGGTAGAAATCAGGATGGTGTTCCTTGAGGGCTGGTTGCTGTGGGAATGAGGTGACCGTGCATCAAGTATTCATCCAGGGTCTGGTGGAGGTGGGATTGCAGCTTCTATCATCACTTTTACTCTTCCAGCTCTGATATTCAAGGCATCTAGGAGTTTCTGGATTCTGCTGCTATTTTTAGTTCAGGCTTTTCTGAGGCATACGCTGACAGCTCGTAGGTGCCATTTCCTCTGAGAAACAATAAACAATTTGAGTGGATTCCTTATCCAAACGGATGCCATGAGGATCGATAAAGAGAAGCTTTGGGGACAGTGTTCCAAGTGTTTTGGGAGCTTTACTTTCTAAAATGCCCAGCCGGGCCAGCCTCTGCCACGCTGTTCCAGGCAGTCTGCATGCCAGGCGGCCTATGCGTCTCTTCCCTCCCGGGGCCCTTGCCTGCCCTCAGCATGTCACTTGCCCTTTGTTGCGTCACCCTGGCCCGTTCTCCTGTCTCAAGTGTTCATTCTCAAGGCCTCCATCAGAGGACCTCGGTCTGGCCTTTTGGGTGATGGGATGCACAGACCTTGCATGGATCAGGAGTTCAGGGAGCCTCACGTATTTTAAGGCAAGGATGGGAAATGCAGGCAAGTCTTTCCGGACCTGGGGAGCAGTGAGGAACCAGCTGATGGTGGTATCACTGAGTTGGGAGGCCTGCTGTGTCAGGGTTGGGTGTATCACTGTGAAGTCGAGTTGCCTGGATGTGAATCCTGTCTGCGTTACTGAAAGAGCACCCTACGTAACAAGTAGGAGCTCACAGCGTCATCCGTGGACAGCAGCATACCTGTCGCTGGGCAACAGTGCACGTTGGTTGCCCAACATGTAAAATGGAGGCTGTAATTGTACCCAGGGCACGAGACTGCAGTGAGGGCTAACTATGGCTATCTTCTACATCTAAGGAACTGCTTGATTACCCGCGAGTGCCAAGTGGCTGCTTCCCTCTTGTTCCAGCTTGCACATGACCCCAAATGCTCACCCCAGCCCCAGACTTTACGTGACCGTTCTGTCGAATGAGTGAATGTATGTGGCTTGATTTCTGAATTGATTCTCTTAGCAGTCACTGAGTTATTATTTCATTCACTCATTCATTCATTCTGCACCAATTGGACATCTGCTATGTACCAGGCATTATGCCTGGTGCTCTGATGACAAATAAGACACGGTGCTTGTCTCAAAGGCGTTGCTAATCTAGTTGTTTATCTAGACAAGCAAGCAATTCCTGGACAGTACAAATGTGTTTGTGATATAGATACACATAGAGAAGGGCAGGTGGCTCAGCTGGTAAAGTCAGGGGGGCTTCTGGGAGGAAGTGGTACTTAGAGTTAGTTTTCAGTAAGTAGGTGAGAGGTGGATAAGTTGGGGAAGCATGTTCCAAGCAGAGGGGAAAGCATATACCATGGCTTGAAATGCTGTTATTTGCTTAAGGTTTTCTAGGCAATTTGTGTGACGGGAGCATAGGTGGAGGGGAGAGTCTGGCGTCCTGGGATGGGGAGGAAGGTGGGGTAGGATAATGAAAGGCCTCATGCACCAGACTAAGTGGCTTGAATTTCCTCTTTATTCTGAGGGCAACTGGGGACCTGGAACGGTCCAAGCAAGGAGTGGCGAGTCACACGTGTCAGATAAGGGGGTACTACTGCCCTGGGACTCCAGGGAAGCCTCCTGGAGGATTCCTCAATAAACCTACTGTTACCAGGGCCATCAGAAGCCCAGAGTGTAGAGCATTGTTGTTTTCCTTTCTTTTCACATTTTTTTATTTTTTGGACACACCATAAGAAAATGTCATTTACACTCTGAAGAGTGTTTGGCCCAGGGCAAAATTGGACGTCGGGCCCCAGCTGCCGTATGGTGACAGGTTGCTGTATGAAATGAGGTACTTGGTGTGAATAGGCAATTAGCGGTCCCAACTGTTTGATGGGAAACCCAGAGCTTCAGAACTGTGCTCCTTCAGGATGTGCTTTTCCATTTCCCAGGTTCATAATTGCCCCCTTGCTCTGTGCTCAATTGCACTGTGCTCCCTTGGCGTGGGGTTCCGTCCTCTGCGCTCTCCCACCTGTGTGAGCAGCAGGTTGTGGGAACCTACGTGTCCTCACCTGTCCGGAAGCAAGCACCAGTCTGTCCCCCACAACACGCTGCAGAGTCCGCTTACACGTGGTAGCTGCTTGATTAAGGTGGTTGTTCCAAATCTGATGAAAACAATTCCTGTTTCTTTTAACAGGTGAGGAATTGAAGAGGGAGGGAGGGAGGAAGCTGACGGTGATCAAAGGCTCCTCTGTGGCTGGCATTGCACTCCATCTACATTGTTCACTGAGTCCTCATGATGGGACTAGGATCCCTCTGTTTTTACAGGTAAGGAAAATGAGGCTCAGAGAGGCCAATGAATCTGCCCCTGTTTGTGACACAAAGTAGTGGCCCAAATGGGGTCTAGAACTCAGGGTTCTTTCTAGATCATGTCATTGCTTCCTGGGCCTGAGGCTGCAGTGAGGGGTCCAAGTGGCATTGGGTCTTTCAGCCTTGGAGTCCACAGCCAATTCCTTCAGCATCTGGGGCTTTGACGGGAACATAGCTCCTCTCCTTGGGTAGGTCACTGGATACCTGGGCAAGATAGAACCTTCACGTACAATGTCAGTGCCTTAGTCAAGGGAGCATGGTGGACACACTTGTCATGGGCAAGTGGAACATGGGGCTGGGGATGGAGGAGTTGCCCTCTGAGACCAGTAACTCCAGGAGGGCGTTGGTCACTGGAGCTGTGGCCTTCAACCAAAAGTGCAGACCCTGTCCGCCTCCCACCCAGGAGAGAGCTGTGGGAATACATCTTTCCACACCACTTCCTCCCTACCTCCAGTCTCCTGTTTGTGACAGGACCTACTGCAGGACCCAAATGGAAGTGAGAGGGTCAGGGAGCCTGCTAATGGGTCCCCATGGTCAGCCTCCTGCAGCACAGGCAGGGTGAAGACGCGTAGAGAACAGATCTGAAAAAGAGACTCTGTGGCACCTGGGGAGGTGAGAGACTTCTGTCGTGGGACTTGTCTAGAGAGGGTGTGGGACCCAGTGTCTGAAGTCCTATCCTTCCACTTCCACTCCTGGGTTCCCATTAGGAGGGAAACCTTTGTTGTTATTGGACAGTATCTTTCTTTACACACTATCTTTCACATTCCTGAATTTGTTTTGCCATTCTTTCTCCCAAGGGCATAAAGATAGAAAGAAGTGGGTTGCTGAGATAGGAAACAGAGTTGGAGTAGTTTTAAATAAATGCTTTCTGTGTAGGGTGTCCATGGTAAGTGTACATGTCTCTGCAGAGACAACTGCTTTCACTGGTGTCCCCCCCGTAAGGTGAGTCAACTCTCCCTCTCTGAGGGCTTACACAAGCAGAGGGCTAGGCAAGTTGGTACTGAGTGAAATTCTCTCCTCCTGCCTGGGAGGCTCAGCCTTCTCCCTGTTGGACCAAGAGTAGGCAGAGCTTCTCAAGAGCAGGGTGGGCCCTAGCTGGGCTCTTGTCACAGCTGCTGTGTTTCTTGTTTTATTTTTTGTTTTTTGTTTTCAATTTTTTAAAAATTTATTTATTGAGAGAGAGAGAGAGAGAGAGAGAGAATGACAAGAAGGCTCTACACCGAGGCGAGGGCTCGAACTCACAAACTGTGAGATCATGACTTGGGCCAAAATGGAGAGTTGGATGCTTAACTGACTGAGCTACCCAGGTGCCCCACAGCTGCTGTATTTCTCAAGGCAGTAGGTAGAGTGGGCTAGCCCACCTCCCTGCAACCCTGCATTGACTATGTCAGGGGGAATGCCACATGCTTATCAAACTATTTCCATGTTCCTCTGGTCACACAAGGATACTACATTTCCCAGTTTCCCTTGCAGCTAGGGTGGGGCCATGTGACTAGGTTGTGGCCAATAGGATGTGGGGAGAAATGATCTATGATCCTTGCAGGACTAGCCTGAATGCAAGGAAACTGGATCCCTGAGTCACTCACTGCTTGGAGGAGAGCTACCAAGAAGACCTAATGTTGGCATTGAACTATGATGCACGAGAGACATAAATCTTTATTATGTGGAGCCCCTGAGATTTTGGGGGTTGATTGTTGCAGTGATTAGCTTTAATTAATCTCACCAATGTACCCTCCTCCTACTCACTGGCTAGACTCCCTCTCATCTATATCCCTATTGATGATGTCCCAAATGTGTGTTAATGTTGTCCAAGACCGACCTCTGTGCTCTGGTGCAGAAATATGTAACTCAAAGATAGAGTTTGGTATAAAGAAGAAAGATAGTTTACTACATTGCCAGGAAAAGGAGACTGCAGCCAGCTAAGGCCTTCAGAAACATCGTAATCCCCCTGGAAGAAGGGGCTTGGTGGGGGGGGGGGGGATTTATAGGGAAATTCAGGATCTAGCTGGTTTTGACAGAAATTGTATATAGGCTGCCAGCCTCGTGCCTCATGTCTTTAGGGTGGTATCACGTTCCTGAAATTAAAGGCCAAGAAGGGAGGAGGGGAGGTTTGCAGAAGAGAGGAAAAAGGTTACTTCATTTAAAATCCAGCCTCAAGGAAGCATTAGTGCAGCCATTTTGATTTTTGTTCAGCCTTATGCTTTTAAGCAGTTTCATTAATGTGCCCTGAAATGGAGATATTCAGGGGAGAAATATCTACTATGTGTGTGGAGAGATATCACCTCTATTTTGGGGTTCCAGTTATAGGAAAAGATGAAAGTGACATTTTTATAGCCGTTTTTTTTCATATGCTAGGCATTTTCACACATGTTAGTTCACTTAATCCTTTCAAAATCATGAGAGTTAGATATTATTTAGTATTCATTATTCCTGTTTTGCATGAGAAGACACTGTGGCTCAAAGAAATTAAATAACTCCTATCATCACACAGCTGGGAAGCCATCAAGTTACTAATAATCTGGAGGGAGAGAGGTGACCCTCGGGTGAAAAACAGAAGACTTTCAAAACGGCGTATGAAGAAGGCCAAGGCAATGTGAGGAAAGGCATTATCTGTTAATGCAGAGGGGACCCAGAGCAAAAGAGCTCCGAATTCTCAGAGAGCTTTGTCAGGCATCAGTAGAACACGTGTGTTCTCAGTGAAAACAATTTAAGAGAATAGAAGGTGATACCCTGCTGCTGTGGATGAGACACCGGAAGTTCACAGAAAGGAAATGCCACATCGAGGACATCTGGCTGGGAAGATGGGGCACTGGGATGGGAACCCGTGCCCATGTCCTTTGTCTTCTATGGAAAGTGTAAGTTCCCTTAGAAAGTGGTCAGCCCTTAATCAGAACTTCTAGAATCGTTCCAGCTTAATTTTATAAATAACCCACCACATGGCCACATTTCAACATTAGGGGAACCAAGCTTAGTGGTGGTGGTGGGGGGGGGGTGTCTGCATCTGTGATAGGTGAAGGGGGCTGACACATAAAAAGTTCCCAATTCTGACAAATTTCTCCACTCAAATGAAGTCATACCTTCACTTTGCTTCTAATATTTTTCATCACCGATTTAAGAACTATCAAATATCAACCATTGACCTTAATTATTTTTTTCCTCCAGAATTATTAATTTTATAGCATGTGCCCAAGGAAAGTCCAACTAGCTACATGTCTTTCTTTGGTATCAACATGGGCTGAAGTGTGGGGTATTTGTGAGTGGGGGGGTTGGAGATTTCTGGTGCTCAGGGTCACCAGACTTCTTCTCATTTTCATAAAATTCTACTATTCTACTACTTCCCTTTTTGTCACCAATTCTTTTCTGGGAAGCCAGGGTTGTTTGCCACTCCGGTGAGGGTTGAGCTGTCTGAGTTCCTGGAATGGGGCTGTTTCCAGTGTTTTCTCCTTGTCAGTGCCCAGTTTCCTCTTGAAAAAATTTATTATCAATTCTTCATCCTCTGCGTCAGCTTGGGCATTTGACAGATCCTTAGTTATTTCCACGCTTTGGTACACTGCAGGAAGGAGTCTGGGTTCTCTCTGTTGCTGGGATTCTCACTGTAATTGGTTTAGGTCTTTAATCACGCAAACTTTTCTTCTGAATAATTCCATGGCAAGAGTGTGGAAGATGGCCGCAATGGTTTGACAGTTGTTTTAATTCACTAGAAACAGAACAATTGCCCTGAGCTCCAATGATTTCTTCTGTCCATCTCTGGTTGGGAAAGAAAATTGGAAATGGCATGGCCGAGCTGCCCACTGCTAGTTCAAACTCAGGCTGGGGGCTCTGGGACACACTGCTGTAGGGAAAATGAGCTCACTTCTCTTTGCTCGAAGGATGGTAACACACTGAGGGGAAGCATTGCTGGTGGTCTGCAGATCTCCCCAGTCCCAGAGTATCCCTGGTGGGCAGGGATTCTGAAGCTCCAGGGACAGAGGAGTGAGTATACTAGGGTGGGCTGTGGCACAGTCTGAGAGACCTGGGTTTGAATCTTGGCTCTGCCACTTACTAAAAGTAGGCTATTGAGCAAGTTACTCACACATTCTGAGCCCTCACTTGGCTCACTGTGCTTGGGGCCATCATGTGTGTATATTACAGAAGACTGTTGGAGGATTGGCTAAAATAATGTCTGCAAAGTGCTTAGCACTTAGCACTCAGACGTTGTTATCCACCATATTTTCTCACCAACCAAGTGATGCCACAAAGTTGGGCCTAAATAAGGCCTGTGGTGCACAAGTTAGACATTGATTAGAATTTCTACACCTCTCGGGGCACCTGGGTGGCTCAGTTGGTAGAGTATATGACTTTGGCTCAGTCATCATTTCGCAGCTCGTGAGTTCGAACCCCACATCGAGCTCTGTGCTGACAGCTCAGAGCCTGGAGCCTGCTTCAGATTCTGCGTCTCCCTCTCTCTCTGCCCCTCCCCTGCTTGTTCTCTGTATCTCTCTGTCTCTCAAAAACAAATAAATGTTAAACAATTTAAATTCTACACCTCTCTGTAATTCTCTTCCCACTCAAGCAGGTGCCTCCATCCCTAGCCTTGTTCATCCTGAGCTTTGGTTTCTTCCCCCTCCTCCTCTTCCTTCTCCTCCTTCCCCTCTTCCTTTCCTCCTCCTCTTTGCCCTTCTCCTCCCCACCTCCTTCTTGTTCTTGTTCTTGTTCTTCTTTTCCTCCTCTTTCTCCTCCCTTCTTCTCACTTTGAAGTGAAATTGATGTAACATAAAGTGAACCATTTTAAAGTGAATCATTCAGTGGCATTGAGTACATTCACAATATCGTACAACCACACCTCTAGGTAATTCCAAAACCTTTTGATCACCCCAAAAGAAAACTCTGTACCTGTTAAGCAGTTGCTCCCTATTTCCTCTGCCACCTTCCCCAAGCCCCTGGTACCCACCAGTCTGTGTTTTGTCTACATGGATTTCCTTAATCAGAATATTTCATATAAATAAAATATGTAGACTAGTGTTTGGCTTCTTTCACTGAGCATAATGTTTTCAAGTTTCATCCACGTTGTAGAATATGTCATTACTTCATTTCTTTTTACGAATGAATACTGTTCCATTATTCCATTGCATGGATATACCACATTTTGTTCACTCATCCATTGCTGGACATTTGGGCTGCATACAGCTTCTGGGGACTGTGAATAGCACTGCTAGGAACATGCGTGTACATGTACTTGTTTGAGTCTCTGTTTTCAGTTCTTTTGGGTATATGCTGGTTACCCATTTTAATTCAGCTCTGCCATGCATTTCTTTTTTGTTTTTAATTATTTTTTAAATGTTTATTTATCTTGGAGAGACAGAGAGAGACAGAGCACGAGCAGGGGAGGGGCAGAGCGAGAGGGAGACACAGAATCCAAAGCAGGCTCCAGGCTCTGAGCTGTCAGCACAGAGCCCGATGAGGGGCTTGAACTCACAAACCATGAGATCATGACCTGAGCCGAAGCTGGACGCTTCACCGACTGAGCCACCCAGGTGCCCCTGCCACGCGTTTCTTACCAGCACGTTTTCTTCAAGGAGCCATGACAGAGAGGTGAGGTATGAAGGCTCTGGTGCCAGGCTCTCTCCTCGGCTACTTATTAGTTGAGTGAGGGGCTTGGCTTCTCTGCACCTCTGGTTCCCTTCTGTAAAATAGAGTCATAAACATTTCTTCCCTTACAGGATGATTATGATGATGAAATGGACTGATACCTGTGGAGCCCACAGTCTGTGCTTAGTGAACATTAGTCATCACTCCTAGCCTCTCCTTCTACTACTTCCTTCCTGGTGTCTCCCCCTTAAACCCCAGTTTTTTAGGGGCTCTCATATATTTCCTGGAGTACCAATGGCTGACGTTTCTTCTTGGACAAGGTGGCTGAGCTACTAGGCTCTCCCTTAACACTGGGGGTCTTGGGACGCTGGAGGACCAGGGTCTCTGAAACAGGAAGAAGCTTTAGAAGAGGTGGCCTTTCAGTGTATTCCTGCTAGACCAATAGGAGTCTGAAGCTGCTTTCTTCCTGTCTCGCCCCAAACCCTCAGGTCCTATGGCTCCAGTGTATTCCTAGATTCCGTATGACTATCTTCTCTCTAGGGGAGGTGTCCTTACTCAGAGCTGCCAGTTGACTCATAACTTTTTCATCTTCTTGTCATATCCCTGCTCAAGACTTATAATGGCTCCCTACTGCCCATTATACTAAGACTATTTCTCTACAACCTGATGAAGTAGATAGCTCTGTCCCCATTTTATTTCTGTGTATTTGCTTGCAAAACAAGTGTCCACCCCCCCCTTTTTTTTTTGGATGAGAAATCTTCGACTCAGAGGCATAATTGTCAGGGTCACCAGCAAGTAAATTGAAGAGCTCAGATTTGAGCACGCTAGCCAGGCCCACCTGGTTTGTACACAGCCACCCACACTGGCCTTCTGATATGAAACCCAGCTGAATTTTCCTTGGTCCATTTTCATCCAATCTGTACTAAGCCAGTGAAGGTCTCATCTTGCAGAGAGCACCTGCCAGGCTTGTTCTAGCCTCAGATCTCAGTGCCAGCTGTTCTGCTTATCTGGAACACCATACCTCCCACCTATGCCAATCCTGCCACCTGGCAGGCCCAATTCAAACCTCTCTTCCTTCACTAAAGTTGCCCACTGAGCTTTTCAATCAAGATGTTCTTTATTTTGGAATCTCCCATCCCTCTTAAAGTTGTTGCCTTTTGGGGCTTCAGCTCTCACAAGCATTGCCTTTGTGTGAGTTACAAGAAAGCATTCTTTCTAAGCTACTGAATTGCAAAGACGATGTCCCCAATCACCTTCCCAGGTGTTCACTTTTGTGCAGTGTACAGACTGTACAACCACACTTGGCCAACTTGCCTACCGGACAGTTTCAAAAATGATTGTCTTCTGAGTGTAAAATATTCCTAAGTCACATAGATTATAAGAGTTCCACATTCATTCATTGTCTCTGACAACTAGTTTTTAAACTTCTTGAAGGCGGGAGCCATAATTTATACTTCTGTGTCCCACCGCCTCCCCATTTAAGACCTCAGTGTCCAGCTGATGCAGGGACTCAGAGCAAGTGCTGTGTTAACCCTTGGCTCTGAAAGGATCCAGCAAAACCCTTGCAGGTTAGATTTGACTGACACCCACAGGTGAGCTCAGGGACTCTGTCCCACTCCAGCCACATGGGTCATTGCATAGGTTTGGAACACACCTAGCCTATTCCTTCAAGTTCCTTCCTTTCTGGAATGCTGGCTCCTTCTCTATTTGGCCAGACAGACTTGGAGCTTTGTCAACCCAGATGTCACTTCCTCTGGGAGCCTTCTCTTTCAGAAGCCTCTGTTGAAATCAATTTCTCCCTCCACCAATTCCCTCAGTGTTTTCCCTTCTAACCCACCATTCCTGACTCTCAGAAGTGTTTCTTCAGATGTAGCTCAAGTTTTCATTTCTCAAGTCAGTCGAAGAAAGACAAATATCATATGAATTCACTTATATGTGGAATTTAAGAAATAAAACAGATGAACATAGAGGAAGGGGAGAAAAAATAAGATAAAAACAGAGAAAGAGGCAAATGATAAGATACTCTTTTTTTAGGGGTGCCTGCGTGGCTCATTTGGCTAGGCTTCTGACTCTTGGCTTCTGCTCAGGTCCTGATCTCATGGTTTGTGGGCTTGAGCCCGGCATTAGGCTCCATGCTGATGGTGCAGAGCCTGCTTGTGATTCTCTCTCTCCCTCTCTCTCTGCCCCTCCCTGGCTCTCTCTCTCAAAATAAATAAACCTTAAAAAAGACTTTTTAAGACTTTTTTTTGAGATTTATTTCTTTATTTTCAAAAAGAGAGAGAGAGAACATGAACAGGGGAGGGGCAGAGAGAGAGAGAGAGAAAGAGAGCATCCTAAGCAGGGTCCAACTGTAAGTGCAGAGCCTGGTGTGGGGCTTGAAGCCATGAACTGTGAGATCATGATCTGAGCCGAAGTCAAGAGCCAGACACTTAACCGACTGAACCATCCAGGCACCCCAACCATAAGAGACTATTAAATACAGAGAAAAAAAACCTGAGGGTTGCTGGAGACAAGGTGGGTGGGGGATGAGCTATATGGGTGATGGGCATTAAAGAGGACACCTGTTGGGATGAGCACTGGGTGTTGTATGTAAGTGATGAATGACTGGGCTCTACTCCTGAAACCAATGCTATACTGTATGTTACCTAACTCGAATTTAAATAAATAAATAATAAAGTTTTCATTTCTGAAATCTGTTTGCATCAGGACGGTGTATCCCAAAATACACAGGAGCCTCATCTCCCCTTGTATACTAGGTTTTTTTGAGGACCGGACTTGTGCTGGCTGGGCACATAGTAGGCCCTCACTCAATGGCTGTTGAATTCGTTTCCAGCAGGGTGCCCTGGCTGCACACATTTGCCAGCAGTGCATCTTTATTCACAGAACAGAAACATTTGCATCCTTTCTATTAGCATTGCCTGACACACGGTTGACACATTTCCCAAGTTTTTTTCACCTCTTCTCTGGTTTTGTTTTCACAACTTGTATACTACGAGAAAAGAAATGATTATATCCATTTCACTCGTGAGGGATCTTAAGTCCAGGAGGCAGACTCATTGTCTCACTATCTGGTGACAGGGGCACACTGCCACTCGCTTGGGTGTCGCGAGCCCAATGGACGACTGGGGAATGGTGACAGTTTGGGTCTAGTTTCATCCTAACTCTTGCCTGAAGTTAACCATTCATTATCCTTCGAATTCCCACTGAGTGTGAGCCTTGAGGTCAGGGGGCTTACTAGGCAAGAGGACTGAGTAGCCTTGTCAACTCCGAAATCCTATGAGCACAACTCATTGGAATGATGTGTCAGAACCCTGCATCCTAGGCACCCCAAGGGATCATGCTTTTCTCACATCTACTCTCCATTTATTCATTCTTTTTGAGCATCTCTACCAGGGGCAGGCAGCCTATATGTATTTGGAACTGTTTGGCAAATACCTTGTTATAGAGTGGTGGTTCTGTCTTGGCTGACGGTAGAGTCACCTGGGGCACTTTTAGAACCACCAATGCTTGGCGTCTTTCTAAGCTCCCTCCAGGTGACTCTTAAGGTCAGCCAATGTTGAGAATGGTTCTCAATGCTACTGATGGCCTGCGCTCATAGAGACTCTGGTTTAATTGGTCTGGGGATGGGAACCATTGGCAGAACTCTGTGCCTTGGGTCCACTGTGAAGAATAAGGCTAGGGGCGCCTGGGTGGCTCGGTCGGTTAAGCGTCCGACTTCGGCTCAGGTCATGATCTCGCAGTTCACGGGTTCGAGCCCCACAGTTCACGGGTTCGAGCCCCACATCGGGCTCTGTGCTGACCACTCAGAGCCTGGATCCTGCTTTGGATTCTGTGCCTCCTTCTCTCTCTGCCCCTCCCCTGCTCATGCTATCTCTCTCTCTCAAAAATAAACATTAAGAATAAGACTAAATGACCATGGTCTCAGTGGGAAAAACCTTTCCATTCTAGCCCCAGCTGACAGCACATTCACCTGACGCTTCTCTAGAATCAGCCTTTGCTGGCTCTGATGTTCAACAACTGTATCATCTAAGGTAACTTTCCCTAACTTCTTTATGTATAAAACAAAGCCAAGAACTACTTGGAAGAACCTCGATGAGCACCCAATAGAATAAAAAAATACATGTAAAATATATTTAAAGAACCCAGCACCATGCCTGGTGTATACCTGGCAGAGAAGGAGCCAAGCAGCCCCAAAGGAAAGGATCAAATCATTATCCTGCTTCTCATAGGAAAATTCTACATATCAACCACGTTTCTTGAGTACCTCCTATTTACAAAGAATAATGATATGATTTCTTTACCTTTTTCTCTCTGTGCACAGGAGAGAGAGATACAAAGATTAATGAAGGGATAATGTTGGTGAACTTTGGAGTGGCATGGGAAGATAGGAAAATACAGAACCACATGAAGTTCTCTATACACAACACACATCTATTTCTGTATCTGTATTTTCTAATACAGACCTGAATGAAGTACATGTGAATCAGAGATAAAATCAGGCTGTGTGAGCTCAGGAAATTTTCCCTGGGGAGATCAGGGATGCCCGGGGTAGCATTTGACCTGGGTTTCTTGAAAGGTGTGCATTTCCACAGGTGAGGAAGGACCGGAAAGCATTCTAAGCTGAGGGATAACCCGGACAGAGGTTGGGAGGCTGAGCTACGAATTTGCAGGCATCTGCTGAGAATCCATCAAGGGAAGGATTTGCCTGCTTTGCTCCAGAAGTTGAATGTTCAACCTGAAAACAAGTGGGGAATATTGGAAGTGGGCATCTTGCAGATGTGCTCTGGTTGGAGATTTCGTTTTGGTTCACTGATCCTGATGAGTTGGGAATGTGTTGGAAATGTCTCAGTCAGGCTATGACTCTCAATCTCTTCCTCCCCACCCTGCCCATGGCAGACACCCTATGAAGAGCAGCTGAGCCGATTTCCTGGGTTCTGCTTTCTAATCTGTATTCCAGGTATGACAAACAGGATGTGTCCTCTTGCATTGCTCCCGGAATCTGTTTATTAAATTAGTTTGGAGTGCTGCCCCATCGGATTATCTGCTTAGCTTTGTGTTTTGGTCTCCCTCCTGGAAAGTGTCTTAGATTATCCTCCCTCCCTCCCTCCCCCCGCAGTGTGGACTCAAATTCCCCTGATCTGAGAGCAGAGTGTGGATATTTTTGGGGGTGTATCTGGGCCTAGGGTCTTTCACAATTGGGAGATTGGAGACTGAAGGATCTGCTGAGTGGATGTTACTATGGTCTGGGCTGAGAAGATGAGGGCAGGGACTGGGGCTTGTCACAGGGCTGCAGGGCTGTGGGGAGAGAGCACTGCATGGAAGAGACACCAAGACGTTGGAACTGACAAGGCTATAATTTGCCTGTGCCTTAATTATGCACCCAGCTTATCTTTCTGAACATCTGGTCTCCTGACTCACCGCCTGTTTTCATTCATTCATGATGGTCTGAAGTCTTGGAAACATTACCTATGATCTGAGTCATCAGGAGTGATCACCTAGAGTGGGTTTTGGAAGGCTGGTGTCAAGCCAGTATTTCAATACTGATGCTTCTCTTATTTAAAACAGGGATATTTGTTATTCAAATGCTAGACCTGGTGAACTGAAAATTTGGGGAAGGAAAACAGCCCGGAGACAATCTGAGACCATCCAAAAAAGTTACTGTGCACAAAGATTGGGATGTGATTCTGAAAAGAGAAGACTGATGAGATAATACTGGTCTCTGGTGTCCCACGGACACACCTTACAGGCAAGCCTTTCTCTGAGCAGGTCCTTCAGACAGGCACGTGGTTCCCAACTTTGCAGCACGTTGGAATCATCTGGGGATTTTTACAAACACCAACAGTTGGCTTCCACTCTGACATTCTGACTTCAGTCGTACCCAGGGCAGCCTGGGCAAACAGGTTTTTAAAACATCCCAGGAGAGTCTAGTGTGTAACAAAGATTGGAGGCTCCAGAGTAGGAGGGAGTGGAAGTGAGCAATTTCCAGTAGCTCCTCACTTGAGTGAGCCCCAGAATCACCTGGAGGACTTGTGTAAACACACGCAGTTGGGCTCCTACCCCTAGAGTGCAGTCTGAGAATTTGCATTTCCACCCGGTGTCCCTGTGATGCTGAAAGGGCCACACTTGGAGAACCACTGGCTTAAAAGAGCGGGGTCTGGCTTTGCTGTTTGTGAGCTGTGTGACCCTGTGTCACCCAATCTTAAGAAGTGCAGTTTCTGCTTTTATAACACACAGCAGCAATGGTGATTATCTGGCGGGTCTCGGTGTAGGTGAAGCGAAATGACATTTGTAAGTTGTTTAGCACAGGGCTTGGCCCACAGGACACGTGCAGCCCACGGTAGACTTTATTGGGGTGTTTTCTTATGTTCAACCGTGCCAGCCGGTGGATGATGTCCAAGTGAGTTTCTGCTCCTGTGGGTCCTACTTTCAGGCTTTCTGGAAGAGGAAAACATTCTCCTGAGCTATGAGTGCTCTGGGGTCCAGCAGGGTAAGGACCCACCCTGGGGGCGCTGGCATATGTTAATTGAGGATTCTCAGTCAAACCTTTCGGCCTAAGCTGGGTGCCTATGGGCTGCGATGGAGGACTGCTCTCCTCACCAAACTCCATGTTACATTCCAGACACATTTAGTGCAGCGAGTTGTGGCTGTCCCGGCGTCACCATGGAAACCAAACTGCTACCGAGGGAGGTGGGCACCAGGCTCTAAATCCTGTTGGACACCACAGAAGGTGTCCTTGAGAGGGGCACTGGGGATCTCCACACCAGGTCTTCTCTTTTTCTCATGCAATTTGCCCAGCATTCTCTTCTCCATATATTTACCTCCCCTCCCCATTTTGCCAAGGAGGGAACTTAGGCATGGCATGCATATCCCTGCATGTAAGCCTGCAGCTCTGCCCGCAACCCAGCACTGCTGGCCACCTCCTTTCTGAGCACCCACGCACTTCACGTGGATAAATCTTTTTTTGCTTCTTCATGGCTTTACAGGTCAACTCTCACGGGCTTTTTGATATTTTGAAAATTTTTCTATTTTTTTTCCCTTAGAGTGGTACAAATCTAGCTAATCTTTATTGTTTCCACATGGTTTGAGGGCAAAGTGCCTCTATTTCCATTTTGTAGTTTGGGCGACCCGGTGAGTGGGGAGAAGGCACATTTGGGACGGGGCCAAGGAGCTGGGAGACCGGTGAGTTCACTCCATTTCCAGTTCTGTGTGGCCAGAGTGAAATTCTGCCTGTGCCCAGGGACCCTACGGTGTCAGGCCTGGGTTTTCTTCTGCTCTCCCTTGGACTGAGAGCTGAATGAGAGCAGAGTTAGGGAATGACAGTGGAGAGGCCATGGGAGATTGCCATGCCCACGTTCTTTCTAGATAAGGACAGTGTCCCAGGAAGGGGAGTTGATTTGTTTCACAGAGGATGCTAGTAATGGAACAGAGTCTAGAAGCCCTGGCCCATTTTCTTCCTCACTGGTGCTCCTTCTGTGCCCTGACACACGTCAGGCATTTACCTATATGCGGTCTGCGGGGTACCTATTACTCTTGTTTGATATTAATTGATGGCCTTTTTTGTGACTGGTGCTGACCCCTCCTTTTGAGGGAGGTATGGTATGGTCCAGAGAAACCCTGACAGGGGAGCCACACACGCGGCCTCTAGGCACCATGTATAGAACCGTCACTGGTATTGGGCTAGCTGTTTAAAGGAGCTGTGTTGCATTTAAGCCTCCCACCTCACAGAGGCGGTTACTAGCATCCCCAACATACAGATCAGAGAAGTAAAGCAACTTGCCTAGGATCACACAGCAGGCAGACAAGTGACAGAGTGAAGGTCTGAAGCCAAGTTTGGTTGATTTACCAATATTCCCCAACCACTATATGAAACGTTGCCTGACCTTGCTGGCTAGGGAAGGTTCCGACTCGGAGAGAAAGCAGCAAGCTGCCACCTGCCTACCTTAAACCTTTGCAGATTTGGTGTTCTGGAAAAATACAATTGCTTGGAAACAGGCTCACATGTCATCACGCCTAAGGCCACCATCTAACTAACATTGGTGTAAAAAGTGAAAAAAATTCAATTAAGCGTATTATTTCAAGTATGAGCCATCTGGCTGTTCTTATTTTTATTTGTTTGTTTATTTTTGTCGTTAATATGGCTAATGCGTCACTTGGCTGAAGCTTCCCATGTGTTTGTGAAGTTTCCCATTCGCACAGCCCCTTTATGCCTGTGCCTTCCCTCCTTCAGGAGACCGTGACAGAAAGGAGAGACGTGAGTTATTTTTAATTTCGCCACTGAACGAACATCCAGATCTTCCCTTCCAGCAGCTAAGCTTATATGTTTTCTCAACAGGGTATTAATTACCCGGCTCTGGGAATGGCCAGCCAGGCTGCTCTGAGGCTCTGCTGCCCTGCCAGCCACAGCGCAATTGCTCACAGACACAGCAGGATGCAGAGGCTTCAGCAGGGAGCATCCTCCTGCTCAATAAAGGCAGACATGGGTACCGGGTAACTTGTTAAACACATTTATTGATTTCTTGACAGTAACCAAACACAGTGAGTGACCATTATAAACAAGGAAAGAAAGGCATTCGTTTGTATTTTGTGAGATCCGGCTGCACCTGGAGAGAAAAGACACCCCCTTCCCAGGAATTTACAAGGCAAAGTGCATTCCTTCAAGGGAACATCACAGGGGGGATGGCAGTTTTGAAACGCAAGAAATCTGTCGCCTGCTATCTCAGGCTGAAGCTCACCTTGTATGGATGATCGAGCCATGGAGTGGAATTAAAGTTATACTTGCTTAGCAAATGCATTCCTGATTGCCACAAACTCAGTAAAAACTGGCTGCAAACGAACGGAACAGGTAGATGAAGGAATAAGTGAAATCAAAGAATGCAGTTGCATGGAACTGAGGCTTCGCCTGTAAGGAAGGAGAACAGACCAAAGCCAGAAAAATGAAATGAACTCGTTAAACACATTTATTGAGCTGTTAACAATAACCAAACACAATGTATGACCTTTGGAAAACAAGAAACAGTGAATGGATCGATTCTGATCTTGGCAAATCCTACTACAGATATGTGACAAAGAGGGGAAATAATTCCATTTCTTTATAGTCTGCAGTGATATATATACAATGTGTATCTCTTCAATGTCTGTCCTTTTCTTTTTAAATTTTTGAGTAAACAGAAGAATCATAATCTAGAAATAAGTGTCCTTGGCCAACTTTGTCCTGGTTCACCTGTCACCAGCACCCTCAGAGGATCCTAGGACACCACCCGAGATCACTTGATGCCAAGAACAAAGTCCACTTGATGCTGTCGGAGCTGTGTTTCCTCCTCTCTCTCTTTTGGAAGAATTTTGTATGTACAAAGGCTGAAAAGTCTCATTGGGTAGATTTATTAGTTCAGGAAAACAGTATCAAAATTGTAATCAGGATAACTGGTTATTTTCTTCTAAGACCTCTTATGAATGAGCCTGTTTTTTTTTTTTTTTTCTGAAACTTGACTTCCCATCTTGGAGGCCATGTAAGTGTGTCTGTGTGTGGATACGTTTGCGTGTGTCCGTGTGTGTGTGAGTGCTTGTGAGTGTGTGTTGGTGGGTGTGTATAAGAGATGTGTTCCTCTGGCATGGTGTTGCAGACACTTTTCATGAAGAAAGGGCCAATCCAAAGAGTGGATGAGGCTTGAGGGAGGGAAGGAGAGAGAAGAAAGAAGGGGTATCTAGGTTACATCAATTCACAGTTGTAGCATTTCTTCTTGAGATTCTTCTTGGCCTTGTTCCCTACTTGAGGAGCCATTCATTTACTGGAAAGAAAAAAAAAACACAGACACACACAGTACAAAACAAGGCAGAGTTGAATTAATGTGAATGAAGTTTGGGGGGGGGGGGGGTTACTCCAAAGGGGAAGGGACAGTTCTGGGAATTGTATGTATGTATCCCAACTACCTCTTCCACTTCCTCATAAACCTCTAGGCCTGAGCTCTCCAATACGTTTGTTACCACTCACACGTGGCTAACGTTAATTAAAATTAATTAAAATGAAATAAAACTAAAAATTTAGCGTGTATCATCGTACTAGCCACGCTTCAAATGTTTGACAGCCACGTGTGGCTAGTCGCGACCATACTGAACAATGTAGATATAGAACATTTCCATAGTCACAGAAAGCTCTAGTGGATGGCAGTGCTCGAGACCAGGGGTGGTCAAATGACAGCCCATGGGCCAAATACAGCCTGTGATCTGTTTTTGTAAATAAAGTTTTATTGGAACATGGCCACACCCATTAATTTACATAATGTCTATGGCTGCTTTCACACTACAACATAAGAGTGTAGCAGAGACCATATGACTCAAAAGCCCAAAGTATTTAACAGCTGGCCCTTTACAGAAAAAGTCTGTGATCCCTGCTCCAGACTGTAAGCTCTGCATGGGTCATATCTGTCTTCCTCACCACTGTATTCCCATCACCTAGCTAAGTATGTGCCTGGCACCTAGTAGGTGCACAACAACTAGGTGTTGAATAAAGGGAAGGTTCAATGAATGAGTTGAGTATTTTTCTGGTAGTTCTGGCTAGAAGGGAACAGAAAATTGTAGTTTGGACACTCTGCATATATCTGACAGAGAAAAAAGAGGGAAATGTGCGGGAAGCAGGAGAGCTCAAGTGGGGGGACCTCGGGGCAGCAGTGGTAGCTGCTTCTAAAAGCTGCTTGATAACATCCGTAGCTCCCATATTTGGGCAGCACGTTATTGCTACAAAGGGCTTCCCCACCCAGGCTCTCATTTGCTCCTCACAAGTCATGAAGTAAATGGTATAGGGACTGTCATGAAAAAAGCCAGGCCCTGGGGGAAATGACTGTTGGGTTTACATGGCTTGGTAGTGACAGAACCAGGCTTGGAGCTCAGGTGTGTGGATTCCCTGCTGAAGGCATCTGCATGACTTTCTTCTGTCTCCATCTTCCTTTCCATGTTGAGGGTTTACCACAATGGCTGGCAGTTACTGAGCATGCATAAGGGAAGAGAGGGAGCTGGATATGGACAACAGGGTTATAGGAGGCAGGAGTCATCTTAAATGTTCTCTTTAGTTGGGATAATAGTCACTTCTAGAAACACAGCACTGGAAAACGATGTGCTCACACATAGTTCCTCATTGGATCCCATTGGCCTGGCATCCAGAACATTTGCTTGCCTTTTGGGAGAAAGGTGAGTGGAGACCACCGTGCACATAGCTAAAAACTTGAAGGCTTCTAGCTGTCCTGTTCTAACAAATAACACTGGAAAGTCAGCCTCGTTGGGCCCTTGGTAAAATGGCAATAAAAATGTTGTCTTATGGCTAAGCGAAATCAGTCAGAGAAAGACAAACACCATATGATGTCACTCATATGTGGAATTTAAGAAACAAAACAAACAAGCAAAGGGAAAAAGAGAGGGGGGCGCAAACCAGGAAACAGACTCTTAACTATAGAGAGCAAACTGATGGTTACCAGAGCGCCCCGGCCCCCCCCCCCCCCGTGCGGGGCCCGCGGGGGGCTGGGTGAAATAGGTGACAGGGATTAAGGAGTGCACTTGTTGTGATGAGCACAGGGTGACGTACGGAAATGTTGAATCACTATACCATATACCAGAAACTAGTATTACACTATAGGTTAACTAACTGGAATTTAAGCAAAAACTGAAAGAAATAGAAAAAGGAGAAAAACCTCCCTGGTTCCCATAAGTTTAAAGTGATATGGCGCTGTAGATTCTAGAAGCTTGAGATAAGGTCTGCAATTTTGGGAAATGTCCTTAGTGTAATGACTTGTAACTATTTATATAAAAAATGTATATAACCCTACACCAAATGTTCCTTCATGGGAGCACTCTCTTCTTTGTGAAGATTGTATATACCTGGCAGCTGTCCTAACTTGGGCTCCGATAAAACTTTCTTCCTTCCTTCCTTCTTTCCTTTTTTTTTTTTTTTTTTTTAATGCTGTCTTGCTTGAACCAGAAGGGATTTGAAGGTTTGAGCATTTCCCCCACCCCCGGCGCCCCTGCCTCACCTCTCTATCTCTATCTTTCCTTTCTCTTTCTTTCTTTTTCTTTCCCTATCTATCTCTCTCCCTATCCCTAACTCTATTGCTATCTCTAATCTCTCTCTCTCTCTCTACCTCTCTCTCTCTCTCTCTCTCTGTCTCTCTCTCTCTAATCTCTATCTCTAATGATGTATAGGTTTTACCAACAGGAAAACACGATACAAATGGAAGGTGGTGGTCTCATCGTCATTTGTAATCATGGTTCTTATATTGGGAGCTAACACCAGGCCTTTAAGAGCCAGCCTAAACAAGATGGCTGAGCTCTGGCTGGGGTTGACTGCCCTCGGAGCCACTGCACCCACCTCTATACTGAAGCTTCTGGGCTCGGTTGTTTGGACAGTCCTTCCCCTGTAAACTGAAGTTGATGTTGGTGCGGATGCAGCGGTTATTGAGCGGCTGCACAGGCCTGAAGTTGTCACTCATGCTCAGAAAGATCTGAGATGGCTGATTCTGGCTGAGCAGGCGTAAGGAATGCATCTGTGGAGAGAGACACAGCTGAGTCCGACCCATTCTCCTAAATGCACTAGGGAAAAAGGAGGACCGCGTAGACCGTGGCCACGCCTGGTGGTACTGGCTGCCTGGGAGAGGGCGTGTGAGCCCTGCAGAGACCCTTGTTTCATGGATTCAGTTGTGCTGCAGGCCCACTGATGCCTCCGTGCACGGAGTGAGCCTTGCTTCTATCTGACTAGGTCATACATGGCTCTGAACAAGTCCTTTTGCTCTCTCTTATCCTCAAATACACTCTCTGTCAAAGGAGGAAATCTATCTAGTTGTTCTCCAGTGTCCTTTTTTTTCTCTGACACCTCATGGTTTGATAACTTTCACTAATTCAGGGAATCATTCCCCCACATGGGTATTAGCCAAACGGTAGTGATTGGTCCCAGGGTCGGAGCTACATTACGCTGGATCAATCTTGTTCATTTTCTGTGATTATCAGGACCAGGTGGCTGGACTGGAGCATTTTCTACCATGTTCCACCCCAGGACTGTGAAGCAAAGGAAGAGTCTCCAACAGAAAAGAAGAATAAAGCATATGTGCAACAAGCAGAAAAGAACCGGGAGGATGGACTTCTCGTGAATTCCTGACATCAATTTCTGATCTCAACTTCCATGAGATGCCCCCATATCTCTTGAATACATCCTTTTCCCTAAGTTTAAGTCATCTGGAGGGGGTGCCTTGTCACCTAAAGAATCCCAATCATTACAGATAGGATCAGAGCCTTCAAATGGTTCAGACTGTTGGCTTGTGAGAACATATTCTGTCAAGGAGACTGGATAAGGAGATTGGATTCCACTTCCTTTGCTCATCTATCTTCCTTTTGAGTTTTTATAGACGCTCACCATCAGAGAAGTCCAAACTTGAACAGATGTAATTTACCCCCCCCTCGTTACAAAGAGGAGGAGTATTCCCTTCACATAAGTGGGGGTGACAGCTTTAGGAGCACACAGTTGAGCCATTGGCAAAGCTGGCACCACGTGGCCACTGGTTCTCATGCAGTTCGGAGGAATGCTAGTCCGGTGAGGTGCTCTAAAAAATCCCACATTCAAATAGGTTCGTGAAATGCTAAACATCCCGTGCCTTCTCTGGGAGACAGACACATATATTATCAATTTAAAGGCCCTGAGAAGTTTCCCAGTAAGAAAATCTATTTAACTTTTTTTTTAAATCCAGCTTTTTCAAACATATTTCGACATACCCATTTTGCTCACTTGCTGTTTGAACATCACAGCTGTCACACTTTGGGAACCCTGCTCTCTTTTCCCATTCAGACAGGTGGGATGGTTCTATCTATAATTAGTTCATGCTAAGCCTTTTCAGAGGCTGGTTCTTCAAACACAGGTGTGGTGATTTCAATTGTGTACCCCCAGAATTCATAAATTGAAGTCCTAACCCCAGCACCTCAGAATGTGACTTTATTTGGAAATGGGCTCATTACAGACGTAATTAGCTAAGGTCATAACGTGGGCCCTGATTCATTATGACTGGTGGCCTTATAGAAAAGGGGATTTGGACAGAGACACAGAGGAAGAAAGCCATGTAAAGATGAAGGCAGAGCGGGCAATGCTTCTACAAGCCAAGGAGCACCAGAGATTGCCAGCAACCCACCTGAAGGACAGGTGTGGAACAGTTTCTTCCTTACATCCCTTGGAATGGATCAACCCTGCTGACACCTTGATCTTGCATTTACAGCTTCCAGAGCTGTGAGGCAGTACATTTCTGTTGTGTGAGCCACCAAGTCTATGATGCTTCATTGAAGCAGTCCTAGCAAACTGATAGAACAGGTGCTCCACAAACCCAGTCGGTCTTTATACTGTCTTCCCCATGAGCTAAAAGACCCCGGAAAAGCTCACCTGCATCCTGGTTATGTACACAGGTTTGTTCATTATTATCCAACTTGCTGTCTCATAGCAGGGTGGGATAGTCATCGACCCATCGTAAGTAATGAAACTAGAAGTCTCTGGATATAGTTCTTCTATATTAAGTCCCTGTAGTAAATATGCATCATCTAGAGAAGAAAATAAGAAAGATTTAAGAGTTAGGTTTCTTGAGAAAGTGTGATATTGCTGATAATTGTTTTTTTTTTTTTTCTTTTTCTTTTCAGACTCCAGAAGACTGTATCTGCTAGGACAGGCTATAGTAATGAACAGCCTCCTGCCCCCACCCCCCCAATCTCAGTTATTTTTAAATTTTTTAATGTTTTATTTATTTTCAAGACAGAGAGAGACAGAGCATGAGCAGGGGAGGGGCAGAGAGAGAGGGAGACACAGAATCTGAAGCAGGCTCCAGGCTCTGAGCTATCAGCACAGAGCCTGATGCAGGCCTCAAACCTACGAATGGTGAGATCATGACCCGAGCCAAAGTTGGACACTCAACTGACTGAGCCACCCAGGGGCCCCATGAATCTCAGTTATTTTAAACAACAAAGGTTTATTTCTTGCTTGTGTACATGTTCACCCTAGGTTGGCTGGGAGCTGCCTCCATGTCACTGCTGTTCACACTCAGGGACTCAGGCCCATAGAGCAGCTGCCATTTAAGACCCTTGTGAGTAGCAATGATAGAAAGCAAGCATGATGAAGCATATGTTGTCTCTTAAAACTTCCATCCTAGAAGGGACACATGTCACTTCTGCTCACACTTTGGCAGCCCAAGAAGTAACATGGTCAAGGTTGACATCGGGGATTCAAAGAAGCACATTTCTCCAGCAGGATGGGGGCAATGAATACTGGCGAACAGAAATGTGGTCACTACAAGGACACAGGAAAGAACCAAGTCCATGGTGATGGCCCCTGAGACCTAGACCCATAGCATTATAGTCATAATGAAATATACAATTAAAGGCTTCAGGACCTATTGAAACATCTCCTGGTCACCATTCTTATTTGTTTACATTGCTCAATTAAAAGGACGTTAAGAAAACACTTTTAGAAAGAAAAGCAAATCAGGCCAGATCCTACCATGAGATTCAACAGTTAAGTTCAACAATGGATTTCATTTTTGTGGATCTCCTCTCTATCGGGCCCATGTACATAGCCTTTTCTCTTTTTACACGTATTTGAGGTAGTCACACTCATATGTATTTTAGTATTAAATATGCTTTTTCAGTTATAAAAGTGACATAAGTATATATCAGACTACATGGAAAAAAGAGAGAAAACAAGAGGATAATAAGCACCTCGATCAACTAAAAACAATTGCCGTTTTGGTTTGTTTCATTCTGATTTTTAAATTCAACACACTGGTTGTACTTTGTAAACACTGAATGTACTGAAGTTTTCAAATATCCACAAATTCCAATGAGCCTCTCTCACTCCTATCCTCTATGATCCCTCCCCTTCTTTCCATGCGCTCTTACTCTCTTCTCCTGGCTTCCAAAATGCCATGCTTGGTATTCCTATTTTTTTTTTTTTTTGGTCATTCCTTCTCAGGTTCTGTTGCTGGCTCCTGATTTTCCACCTACTTCTCTCTGTGTTGACATTTATTGGGGGACATGTCCAAGGCTTTCCCCCCCCCTCACTCTACAGTGAGAAGACCATTTACATTCATGGCTTCCACTGCCCTCTCTATCCTGGTGATTCCAGATCTAAGTGTCCAGGGGTCTTGCATTCCCAGTTTATCATAAGTGTCCACCACTGTGGCCAGTCCAGGAGGCCCAGAGAATGCACGGCAGGAACCCAGTGCCTGGCAGGTGGAGGGATGAGCCTGGTTCCTCCAGTCCTCCTAGATCCTCTCATCCACATTTCTAATGCCCAGTGGAAAAGGACCAACTCTTCAATAGTCGACATCATCTCTCAGGTTTAGTACTGTGCACATATAATGCTAAAAAAAGGACTTTCATATACAGCTGGAAACTCACAGTGACCTGTAAAACTGGTCAGGCGGATAATAACTCCTCATTGACAAGAAGCTTAAGATCAGAGAGGTACAGTAACATGCCTAAGGTCACAGAGCTTGCTGGTGACTTCAGAGTGCGAACTGGAAGCCAGCTCTCCTGACTTCCAGACCAAAGTCATTCATTCACTCAACAAATGTTCACTAAGCACCTCTTTGTGCCAGGCATAGGGTTAAGGTCTGGGGATAGAGCAGTCAACAAGATAGATGCAGTGTCCACCCTCATTTTATTGAGGAGACGGACAAGAAATGGCAAAATAAACACATGTGGGCTCTTCTATCAGGTGGTGGTGAGTGCACCTTGGTCAGGCCTGTTCCTACCTTCTGATCCTGAGAGCATCAAGGATGCTAATCCATTTTCCTGGGCAGAGGCCCCCTACCTTCTGCATCTCCAGAAATTGCTCACTCAAGTTTCTCTGATAAGAAAGAGTCATCTCTGCCAAGGGAACTTGAACTCCAGTGCTCCTTCCCTCGTCAACTGAATTAAGAACAAATCAACTGATTCAGTGGTTTGAAATGATGTAAATAAAACCACCGTTTCCCTCCTCCTTCCCCAACTGCTCTGACTACCCTGACGGGGGGAATTGAACATCTCTAGAGCTTTGTCCACAAAATGACCATAAGACAGACAGAGAGGTCAAGCTGGATTTGGAGACTGACCCTAGAAGAAAGGACTTTCTTTCAATTTCCATTTAAATGTATCTACCTTCCTATCCAAACATGAAGGAATCAGGACAAGCCCAGGAAAGGTGCAATGATTGGAGTATGGCTGGATTGGGTCTGTACCCTGCCCTGTATGGTCAGATGCTTCTCTAATAAAGCCATAGTGTCCAGAGCACATGTCAATGTGATGGTCCCTGAGAGTCAGATCAGGCATCAACACAGTAAGCTTCTGTTGAATATCCATTTTTTGGCTCTCACTGTTTCTTAAGCCCCTAATGTATGTCAAGCACTAAGCTAAGAGTAGGTGAGCAGGATGTAATTAAGTGAATGTAGCAAGGAGCCACAGAGACAGTGACATATATCTGTACTGTGTCCACTGAGAGGTTGTCAGTTCTGCCTAGGGGTGGGACTCAGGAAAGTATTAATGGAGGAGCTGACCCAAACTGCATTTTGAATGACAGGAGGTAATCAGTGTAGCTGCCAGTGGGGTGAGTGTCAACGGCACTGTAGGTAAAGAACTGAGGATGGAGAGAGAGAGACTCCCCTTGAAAGAGGGCTGGAGTGCTGGTCAGGTGCAGAGGGAGGGAGGGGTGTTGTGCAAGATGAAGTTGGCCACTGGCACAGGCCACACCCGGGAGGTCCTTCTCTGCACTATTGGGAGTTTGGGCTTCATCCTGTAGGCAATGTGGAGGCACTGAAGGGTTACAGCAGGGGAGTGGCAAGATCAGATCTGCACTTAATGATGCTTGCTCTGATGGCGGTTTGGCCTGAAGATTAACATACTGAATGAGAGAAGGAAGCATTCGGCACATCTTTATTAAAGGTCAATGCGATGTGTTTAACCAAGCTTGCATGCAGAGCATATTGGGTACTCTAGCGTGCTGCTATTATTGTATTTTATTTTATTTGGGGCGGTGGAGAGGAGGGAAGGAAGGAGGCAGCAGAATGAGTAGCATTGCAGGCATGGCTGGAAATAAGAAAAAGAACATTTATGTTTCTCTGAAACTGTCACCAGCCCCTGTGTTGCGTCCATGTTGGAGGAAAGTGTCGGTGTGTGTGGGTGGTGGTGGGGGGGGGGGCAGGCTAGGAGCAAGACGCCCTGTTAGTGAATTTAACCCACACAGTAGGGTAACAGTGTGCTTCCAAAACACTGGCATGCCCATATCCCAACTCCACCTGCTGGGGTCCTGCCAGGAGGTTCCTCTTCGCCCACATCCCTGAGAGATGCAACCCTCTGTGAGAGAACTCAGTCAGCTTGTGGGTGCTTCCACTCTCCCCTGCTCCCCCTTTGCTGCTTTCTTTCCACGAATCTTGCTAATATTCATCCTTCACCTTTTGACCTTTTTATTTCCTCACACCACAGAAGTTGGGAAGACTGAGTGTGAAGAGTGTGAGAACTGGACTCAGACCTGTCTTGGGGAGTGCTGACATCACTGCTCACCTTCTGTGTGGCCGTGGATGTGCAGGTAACCACTCCAGCCTCAGTTTTCACATCTGTAGTAAGCAGATGGTTGGGGTAACCAATGGGCAGAATGTGTGTGTCCCCCCCAAATTCGTATCTTGAAGTCCTAGCCTCTAATGTGACAGTATTAGGAGGCAGGGCTTTGGGGAGATAATTAGATCATGAGGATGGGGCCCTCACGAATGGGATTAGCGCCCTTATTAAAGGGACTCCAGAGAACGCTCTCACCCCTTCATCCATGTGAAGACGCAACAAAATTTCTGCAACTCAAGACAGGGTCCTTGCCAGAATCCAACCATGCTGGCTGGCATCTTGATCTTGGAATTCCAGCCTCTGGAGCTATCAGAAGTAAATCTGTTTGTAAGCCACCTGTCTGTGGTAGTTTATGACAGCAGCCCAGACTAACTGAGACCGAGTACTTGCCTCAGAGTTGTTTGAAGAATAAGACCACGCTTTTTGAGTACAGATGGTCTCTAACTTTGGATGGGTCAATTTACGATTCTTCAGCTTTATAATGGTGTGAAAGTAATACTCATCCAGTAGAAACCATACTTCGAATTGTCCATTTGGATCTTTTCCCAGGCCAGCGATATACAGTATGACCCTCTCCCATGATGCTGGGCAGCGAGCTGAAGCTCCCAGTCAGCCTCTTGATCATGAGGTTATGTAAACAACCATTCTGTACCCAGAATGGTAACCTCCAACCATTCTGTACCCAGATACAACCGTTTATATTCCGTTCTCCACTTTCAGTGCAGTATTCAATAAATTACATGGGATAATCAACACTTCATTATAAAATAGGCTTTGTGTCAGATGATTTTGCCCAACTGTGGGCTAATGTGAGTATTCTGGACATGTTTAAGGTCAGCGAGGCTAAGTGATGATGGTGGGTAGGTGGGGTGTATTAGCGGCATTTAAAAATTTTTTTTTAATGTTTATTTATTTTTGACAGAGATAGAGACAGAGCATGAATGGGGGAGGGGCAGAGAGAGAGAGAGAGGGAGACACAGAATCTGAAGCAGGCTCCAGGCTCTGAGCCATCAGCACAGAGCGCGATTCGGGGCTGGAGCTCACAAACTGTGAGATCATGACCTGAGCTGAAGTCAGCCACTTAACTGACTGAGCCACCCAGGCGCCCCAATGTTTATTTATTTTTGAGAGAGAGAGAGAGAGAGAGAGAGAGAGAGAGAGAGAGAGAGAATGAGTGGGGGAGGGGCAGAGAGAGAGAGAGGGAGACACAGAATCTGAAGCAGACTCCAGGCTGTGAGCTGTCAGCACAGAGCCTGATGTGGGGCTTGAACTCATGGACTGAGTGATCATGATCTGAGCTGAAGTCGGACACTCAACCGACTGAGACACCCAGGTGCCCCTAGCGGCATTTTTGACTTGGGATACTTTCAACTTATGATGGGTTTACTGAACACAGTCCCACGGTAAGTTGAGGAAGATTTGTACTTGGCACATGCTGTACTGGGTAGCATTGATGGCACTCCCGCTTCCTCACCCAGGATGACTACTTCCCCGGGATAACCAAGCTTGACCTCCCTGAGGTCTCCTGACTCTCCCCAGCTGGGTTAGTGGTTCATTTTCCACCATATTTGCTGACTCTGCTTGCCAAGAATAACTTACTATTTAAACGTCCCCACTACCCTGTGAGCCTTTGGAGAAGGGCTTCTGTCTTTTACCTCTGAATCCCCAGGCCTCAGCATGAGGTCCACCACATAGTGGGTGCTCAACAAACACTGATGGGATGAATCAGCAAAAACGTTTTCTGCCCAGCCGCTCCACCTGGTAATGGTGCTGGGCAGAAACTAAAGGAAGAAGAGGAAATATCATTTGTCAGATGATGGAGAAAAATCTCTGAGGCTCCAGTTCGTACCATTAGCTTAAATACATACTGCTCACTATTACCCCCATATATATCACACCCCCAAGATATCAGGGTGAGAGACTGGTGCCAGTCTTCAGCTGGCATTACTGTGTTTCTACACCAAACACGTCTATACCCTGTATTTACATTGCTGAAATTGGCATGCATTTAACATGTAATGTTTGTCCTCATGAATTCTCACTCTGCCTCAGGCTGCCTTTAAGTCAGGGTTCCATCTTTCAGGGAATAGAGTTTGAGAACCCCAGGCCACATTTTTACAGCTTCTTTTTTCCCCAAGGAGACTTGCTTGGTGTATTTGGTGGGATAAACATAAACAAGTTTACCCAAACAAATTTACCCTCAGTAGCTCAAACTTTTGTAATGTTTAATGTGTTGGCTATATCTTTATAGTACCGGAAGACACCTTGGATACTCAATAGGTATAGAATAGTTACATGTGGTTCATAGCCCGATTTTATTCTTTCAAATGACTGGAGAAGTCAACAGCTGTGCTTTTTAATTTTATGACATGCCCTTGCTGAATCTGTGATTCATCTTCTACTGAGTTCTTGGTCATGGATACAATTCTCAAGCTGACTTTTTCTTACTTATTTTTATAAGTAAAACACCCAGGACTGAATAGTGGGGGAATCGTTCCCTTCATCTGAGCTCCAACAGCAGCCTCTATTAAATGTGTCGTGTTTACTTATGTGGATTACTGAGAGATTTAACATCACCCAGTCCCTGCTTATGAAGTTCCCATTCAAAGAGAATGATGCCAATGAGAAAAAGGCATGGTGGTTCCAGGGATCGATCCTGGGCTTGCTTCCGATCAATAAGGAACTATTTGGCAATTTTCTCACATGGAATGACATTTCCTCTCATAATCTGCGGCAAATCCAAGTGAAATGAAAAAAGGCAATTACTCAAGAATAAAGTCATATGATTTTTTGTTTTATACAAACAATCAGTGAAAAACAGGGCCTCTAAGAATTGGATTCATGGAGGTAAGCCCCTCCTTTTCTGTGCCTCGCTTCCCTGAGTTACTGCTTAGATTGCAACATGGCAAGCAGTGTGCTGCATTTCTCATTCTGTGACAACATCTCCAAAGCCATTCTTTTGAAATGAAAGTACAAGTTCAATTAAGCATAGAGAGAGGCACCAGGAGCAATATGCTTAAACTCCCTGGTGATATTTCATCACATTTACCACTGCGTCCCTCTGAGGAGCGGGTGCCTGGAACACTTCCCAAGGAGCTGAGAGGTATAAGGCAGTCACGAGTTGGTCTCTCCTTTCCTATGCATTCGTCTTTTAGCCGGGGTCAGGGTAGGGGACCAAAGCAAAGTTGTAAGCAGGAAAGACTGAAAACAGTGTTTTAAGGGGCTCGTACTGTGCGTCAAATCACCATGTTTAAAATCTCTCCTCTAAATGCCTTTGGTTGTGTGTCTTTATTTCCTTGGAGGAAATATATTAGGACAACAGCCAGACTGTTAAAGTTTGGAATCTGTGATCTTTTGGATTCATAATGGGCTGAAGTTCAGTACTGTATTTACAATCTATGAAATGAATTGACTATGTGAGAGAGAATGAAGCTATCCAAATGATACTCTGTCCTAGGACATCGGAAGAAAGCCTTCATTTATACGTAATGTTCTAATAACTACTCCCTGTTCTCAATTTAAGAAGGCTCTTTGCACTCCATTAGTTTACTGGTTTCACCCTTGAAAAAAATATCATAAAATCGCTTTTAAAAAAATAACGCCAGCTTGATGAAGTCAGGTGGATACTAAAATGATAAGAATGTTACCTTTTATGTAATTTGGGATGCTAATTAATTAACACAAGAAAAATGGAGGGATATTGGCATTCTTACACGATACTACATTAAAAAATTAAAATACTTCGCGTAAATTACTGATATCTCCTCCAGAAAATCCATTCAGAAAATCCATTTTTCAATGTCATGATTCCGGTCTTGACCCTCAATCTATTGAAGGGGAATTTCACTTTAATAAAATGGATTTTCTTTAGAAGACCTTCTAAATTCAGCCTGAAATTAATTCAGGCTGGTCTTTTCCATTGTTGGCCTGGGTTCGTAAGAGTGTTTTCTAAGATTTGCTCAGACATATGAAATCTAAGCTTCCAAGGAAAGTAGAACGTCACTAGGCCATTACTACCCACTGCATGGCTTCATATACAGGAGCTGTCCTTTGCTTAAAGTAAGCCGTATTGTGTGCCCAGCACTGTATTCACTGTGAATATAGTTTTTATTTGGCTTCATAGTGATCTTTCTCCCACTCGTCCTTCGGACAATTTAGGAACACACAAAATAATATAGCTAGCTTACACCAGTCATTGTCTAGGCAACAGACTACCTTGCTTAATCCTCACCCAACCCTCTCAATATCAGTCGGACTATCCTCCTTTTACTGACGAGGAAATCGTAATTTCGGAGATGTTACGAAAACTGCCTGAAGTCGCACAGCCAAGGAAGTGGTAGAGACAGGAGCCCAGGTCTGCTCAGTTCTCTCTCTCTTCACGAGAGCACGTTCCTTTCTCTAAGTATGGTGGTTTCACCACCATGGTATCTGGCTTCCAAAATTTCTAGTCCTTTTGGTAAGATTCTCCTTCTGGTTGTCTTTTACCTATTCCCTGGCATTGATTTTCTTAACTGGCTCAATAGAATGACTTTGCACAATTCCTTTTTTCTGAGTCCTCTAATCTGTGACCAACTCAAGCAAATAGTTGCCATTTTGTGGTCATTGCACCCTGTGCTTCCATGCTTGCTCCCACTCACCTGCACCTCTTTAGCTAGTTGATGAGACAGACACACAAGAGCCTCTTCCAGGGTGGGATTTAAAAGATATCTTTAGAAATGATTTGCAATCCTAAGTCATGGGGATTTGAGCTGCTCTTTCAAAAATGAGGACATGTCCCGCCTCTCTTCTCTATTTATTCTCACTCATGATTTTACCCAGGTTTAAATGCCATCTGGATCCCAATGACTTCCACATTTATATCTTCAGTTCTCTCTCCTGAAATCCAGACTCATATCTAACTGCCCACTCCACACCTCTTCTTGGATGCCCAATAGACATCTCAAGCTTAACACATTAGAAAATTCTGATTCCTTTCCCCACCCACGAATATGCTTCATCTCAGTCTTCCCCATCTCCACTGATGAGAGTGTCCTCCCTTCAGTTGCTCAGGCTAAAAGCCTTACAGTCATCTTGGTTCCTCACTTTCCCTCATATCACAAATCTGATCTATCAAGAAATCTTGTGGTTCTTCCTTCAAAATATACCCAAGCATTTCTCACCACCCCATCCACATTGGCCTGGGATTACTATTGACATTGTCAAGTCACTTGGATTGTTGCAAATTATCTCCCAATGTTGACCTTTGCTCCTCTACTGTCTCCTTCCAATGAAGGGACCAGAGTGATCCTTATCAGCAGATGGTGTCACTGCTCAAAGTCTTAGACTGATTTCTCCTAACAATGGCCTCCAAGAGAAAGAATGATGGGGAAGATTGACCCCCATCTGGAAGAAATGTCTATGCCTTCTCTGGTTACTCTGTTTGCCAATGATGGCAGTGCTGCTGTGTCCTTCTGGATGACGCTGATTTCCATTGGTGGTCCCATGCCAAGGCATAGGCAAGAGTTGCAGAGAGCTTAGGATAGAATGAACCTGAACTTTCTTTCTTTTTTTAAATATGAAATTCATTGTCAGATTGATTTCCATACAACACCCAGTGCTCATCCCAACAGGTGCCCTCCTCAATGTCCATCACCTGAACGTTCAATGTGCCCACAAGTTCTGTGGCTAGTTTATGTCCCTTCCAAGTGGAAACAAATGCAAATGCAAGGAGATGACTCTTGACATTGAACCAAAGTTAGAATTAAGAAAAAAACATGCTGATGAGTTTCATGCAATGTGAAAGGATCAGCCTTACAACTAGTTCTAAGACCTCAGAGGTAAGGTTTTTCTCTATCCCTAGAGAGGAAGCATGATGGGAAGATGAGGGCATAGAAAAGTTCTTAGGAGGACCTATGTTTGAATCCTTGCTCCTTCACTATGGAGGACCAGATTACTGTTCAGGGAATGTTCACTCCCTTCCCATCCCCACCTCCATGGGAGGATTCTGAGGTTGGGCTTGGCCATGTCTCTTTCTTTGGCCAGTTAAAACTGGATAGAAGTGACAGTGTGTGAGTTTCAAGCCTACACCATAAGTAACATCACACATTTCTGACCTCCACCGTCAGAAGTACTTGCCATGGGTATCTTCCTGATCCCAGAGAAGTGACAGCCAAGCCACCGAAGCTGCAGCAGGAAATATCAATGCTGCTTGTTGAATGTTTGTTTGTTATGCAGAAGTTGCTGACATACACAATCACTTACTAGATGTATGTCCTTGTCAAATCGTTTCACTTCCTGGGCCTTGGTTTCCTCATATGTACACTGGGATAGCAAATCATACCCACTTTGAAGGTGGGTACTTTGGGAACACTAGGTAAGGTGTTGCATGAAAGCTATTAGCACAAGCCCGAAATGTTGAAGGTACTCAGTGTCGCTTCCCTACTCCTGATACTCAGCACATTGTGGCGTGCGTACCATGTCTAAGTGAGTGGGGCAAGTTGAAGTTATGGTGGGGTGTCATTTTGAGTAGCAGCAGAAGAATGGGCTGGTTGGGAGAGTGGGTGTGGGTCGGGGTCATGTGTCCCTGGGGAGTGTGGTTGGGTGGCAGTGGGGGAAGGGGTTGATTTCTTTCAATCTTACTTAGAAGTACAGAAGCAGGGTAGCCTGATAGATGTCCCTGATCAGGTGGTGGTGTCTCCACTGGAACTCAGCGGCTGATGCTAGCACGTCTCGAGAGCCTCTGGGGAGGCTTCCAGGCTTGTGTTTCCCACCCACTGCCTGCCTCCTAGTAAATGATTCCTGCTTCAGAACATCCCCCACTTGCTACCAGGCCAACTTTCCACAGGCTGGCTGCGTCAGAGAGTTTAGCGGATGGAAGAGTGCTGGCGCTCTCCTGCTGAGCAAATCAATCCCTTTTGGCCACGGTGTCCTGCACATAGCGGCGTCGAGGTCATTCCCACTGGTAGGGCCATCATTATCCCTGTGGCGCCTGATAAAGGTGCTACTGGGAATGCCTCCATTATTGCCCAGGGTGTAAGAGCACAAATACCTGTGATTGTGGGGTCAAAAGCAGTTACCTCTCCCCATGTGGGGTCTCTTTATCTTGCTTTCATTCCCTTTCTCTTCCCTTCGCCGTGACTGATAGATTATGAGGGACAGAAGGAGAAGGGGATGCGCCCACTCTCTTCCGTTTGCATTTCTAGGGGTGAGGGCGTTTATGCACATCAGTCTTCTGCAGAGACTCCTCAGCCTGGCATCAAGACCCTTCGATATCTGGACCCAAATGACCTCTCCTGTGACTCTCTCTGCCCCTGTCACTAACACTGCAGGGGCCACTCATTCCTCTATTAATTCAAGCCTAACCCGTGTTTACTGTGGGCGCTGCAATGGACAGCTGATGAAGGCAGAGTTCCTTCCTCTGAACCCTTCACAGTCCTTGTAATGCTCTTCTTGCTTTGGATGTGGCCCTCTGTGCTTGGAATGTCCTCCCTCCTTCCCTCTTTTTCCTTTCTGCCATCCCCCCCTCCTTCCTTCCTTGCCTCCCTCTTCCTCTTTTTCCTCCCTTGCTTCCTTCCTTCCTCCCTCTTTTCTTCTCTCCCCTCCCCCCCTTTCTCACACCTCTCTTTCTCCAGCAAAGTTATTCATTGATTCAGTCCTTATTTTAAAGGCACCTGCTTGGTGCACCCTTGCCATGTATTCTAGGCAGTTTTTCCATGATCCCAAAGAGTTCTTTCCAGTTTTTTTTTTTTTTTTTTTTTTTGCATTATGTTTGTTACGTAAATCTCTATAATGCACTACCGTATGTCTGTCTCCCGACCTAGAGTGAGGACCCTGTGGACAGAAAACACGTCCTGTTGATCTATCTTGTGGCACCTAGGATCCACTCAGTAAATATTTGTGGAGTGAGTGAACAACTGAATGAAGGTCTTGGGTTTTCACATTGTGATCCACTTCAGCTATTGTCAAAGTGGTCCTTCTCAATCCCCACGGAGCTGATGGGGCGGCAGTCAGCAGGGATGCCTCATTCAAAACAGATGAAGCTGAAGTTTCCCTTACCCACAAAAGGGCCATCTGTCATTGGTCCCGACAAGATCTGTCCCCCTGGCTCTCCAGCCCCTTGTTTGCACAAGGATTGGTACCAGTTCCTGAGGAAGGCCACCTTTCTGTAGCTCAGACCCCCGTGGAGGGTTTCATTTTCGACAGCAGCCACATCACTTAATATTAATCAGACCTGTGCTGGGGGTGGGTTGGGGGAGGAAAGTCCCACTAATGAGTGACTCTGCAGCTGGCAATCTGTTAGATTGTGTGTTGGGGCTTAATGTGTGATTTCATGGCTTTTCACGGTCTCTAAACTGCAAATTCAAGATAATTTGAAAACATTTTATTTAATTTTCATGCTTTTTTAATCAAAAAAAGTTAAAAGACTAATAATATTTTATGGGCAGTTGTAAAATGTGCTCTTTGCACACAAAATAGAAACGCCTTCCTTAGATGAGTAACTTGAGTGTATACTGAGAGAGGACTCCATAGGGGCTCTGGTGAGGAAGGGCGGGTAGGTTTTGGAGACAACTCATTCTTCCAGGTGATGTCCATCTAGGGGGACTGTGATTCTCCAAGTTCATTCGTCATCCCCACTGCCCCACACCCCAACCTTTTCATATGGAAGTGACTTGGCAGTGAGCACTTGTGGGAAGGGCTGGTGTCTGGCCATTTTTATACTTCGGGAGACTTGCCTGGTGTCTGTCATGGGCAGGTGTATGGAAAATGTTTTCTGAATGCGTGAATAAATGAATGAGGGAAGGGTTCTCCATACTCTCCTTCCAGCAGTCCACGGAGACCCGAAAGCATTCACTCTGTCTTTCCCCCATCACCACTGGAAGCAGAAACAGCAGACAGAGCTGAGCTCCTGGCTTGGCGAAAGGGTGCTCCGCAAGGATGTGGGTATAAGAATGTTTGCATTTTGCTTTTTACTTCGGTGAAGTCATGATCTACCTATTGCTTAATTCAAAATCCCAGACCCAGAAGGACCCTAGAAACCTGAAGTTGAACTTCTTCACTTTATAGATGAAGAAACAGAGTTAACATGAAGAGGCTCCTTGCTTAAGGACAAAGTCAGGACCTGAATCCCACTTTTCTGCTCCTTCCTAATTTATTTAAAAAATAGTTTTTCCTGTCCTACTTCTTTCATCTCGCGGTGTGAGGTATAACTTTTCCTAGACCTTGCAACTTCTGGGTTTGCTCTGGGAGACACAATAGTTCCCTTTTCCTTCTTCCCCTTTCAACTTTGCAACGTTCTTTCTTTTCTGCTTAAGGATCCTGGGGAGAAAACATTCTAGAAACCTGAAGGCATGGAAACGGACAGAGTCCTCTAGAGCAGGAGATCACACATAGCAATGAAGAAAGATGCCACCCTGCCTTGGCCTGAAAAGGGACTCAGTGACAGAGAGAGGGAGATGTGGCCCAGCTCTGGAAATGTTGAGGTTGGATCCAAACTACCTGGTGAATGCTTTTTCAATCACATAACTGGCAGAGCCCCAAATGTGGCCAGCTGACATGGTGGAGTTTGTGAGCTAGTGGAGTCCCCCAGCTCATTACCAATCCATGGGATAACGATGACCATCATCATAATAATCATTATCGCCTTAGACAGGCGTGGATGACAAAGACACCCCGGGGACGTCCTTTTGAAATGAGCTGCTTCTTAGCCAACCCTGACTCTCCAGAGTGACTTTCTAGAGAATTAAAGGATCATGAAGCTGAAAGAGGCCCTCTGAGATCATCAGTTCTGGCTTTCTGCCTTCAGACAGGACTAACCTTTATAGAAGAGTTGCTGTATAGGAAATTGAACCAAACTTACTTTTATATGTTATTCTTGTGATAGTATCTCTGTTGAGCATTCGATTAAGAAATGGGTTTGATGAGTCAGAAACCTAGGAGAGAAAAGAAAATATTAGTGACTGGGCAGTACTATCCCAGGATGAACACTGCCTCCACGCATTCACTTATTCATTCATATTTACTGAGTGCCTACCATGTGCCAAACACCGTGGTGGCTGGAAATTCAGACATTAAATACACAGACTATGCTTTCAAGAAATCCCAGTCTAGAGAAAGAAGACAGGTGAGTAAATGAATGGTTATAATAGAGTGTAAAGAGTGCTATGATAGAATCATAGGTGTGATGATATTAGAGGAAGTTCACTTACCTGGGGCATCTGGGGAGCTAAGGAATGAGATGAGTCTTGAAGGATGGGTGGAAGTTACAAGGTGCTTTGCTGGTAGAGTGTGCAAAAGGAGGGAAGGGTAAGGAAAAAAATTACATACAGAAAATATGTGCATACGGACATGAGGGAGTGAGAACTAGTTATACTTATGCAAGTACTTCTGGGGGAAAGATGAAAGGTGAGGCTAGAGAGGTAGGTAGGCAGGGGTTAGCTCATATCAGGCTTTGAATGTCATGTGAGGACATTTTAAGCTTTATTCTGTAGGGATGAGGAACCATCAACGAGTTTTAAGTAGAGGGTAGGGAATGACATTTCAGGAAAGGGACAGTTAATCTAAGTATACAGAGAGAAAGAGTACCCAGAAGAGAGGTATTAGGAGATAAAAAAAAAACAAAACTCTCTAAGACTATAGAACCTTATATCACTGCTTATTATCACAAGAATAAAATATACCATAAGCCATGCCATTCAGTCAACCAATCATCCATCCACGCGTCCATCCAACCACCCACCCATCCATCCAACCATGCATCTATCCATGGGCCCATACATCCAATTGATATTTACCAAGTGCTTATTACAAGCCAAACATTGTACTAGATGTTCAGGGATCAGTTCTCATTCTGTACCCATGCCCTCAGGTCTCCAAATTCCTTCTTTGGGAGAACAAGGCAAGCTTCGAGGGTCTTAAACCAGAGGACCACCACTTGGAGACTGTGATGTGCCCTCAAATAGCTGTGCACACCGTTTTATTTACCACCTCCCTTCTACTCAGTCTTTTCCAAAGTATGAGGATCCATCTAGTCATTTCTCTCCTACTTCTCTCAGTTCTGCAATTTATGCCTCAGCTGCTAATTGGATGCTGTGACACATCAGCATTTTAGATTTGATTTATTCTGAGGGCGGGAAAAATTGTAGCAGATGATGATGATTATTATTAGATAAGCAACAGGTAATTTTTAGTTTGGAGAAAGCACAGACTGTTTACTTTCCCTCCATCTGTCTCTCTTTTCCCACACAGTTTCCTGGGTGTGCTGTGGTGAGACAAACGCACACTGGTGGGGGGCTTGGTGAGTGACAATGCTCAGTGGAGTTTTTCAAAGCCACCCCCAAAAGGAGAGAAGTCCCAATGCAAACACTGCTGCTCCTCAGAAGCTTTTGTGGCAAATTTAGCTTCTCCTTTGACATCCTGTTTGGCCGTTTAAAACATAGCTTGAAGCCACCTGTTTGTGCCAATTCATATGAAAAGAGAGACAAAAAGACACTGCCATGGCAGGTAAGGAATCTGCTGTCCCCCTTAAGTGGGTGCCTTGGGCTCCTGGTACCCGGTGAGTCTGGACAGCGCTAACATTGGGAATGGACCCTTTTGAAAAGCTGATTAAAAATAACTGAAAAATTTCCAAAGTGCACACAGATGATTTGTGGGCTCTAGTGTGTTCGCGGCGTGGGAGGGAGGATAAAGTATGTACTGGGTATAAGTGAGCTTAAGTGGGAAGTTAATGGTGTGTGATTGAGCAGTAATTACAGCCAAACCTCAGCTCCCTGTGGTCATGGGAAGGATGGGGGATTAGAAGGGGACAGAGAAAAATAAAACCCCCAGATAAACAATTCCCTTATTTTAGCCAACAACTCCAACCTTTCAATGACTCAGCTTTCAGCAGGGTGCCATCTCTAGGGATCTGCTTACCTAGAGGTGGGGGCCTCTCATTTTCTTTTTTTCTTTTTTTTTTTTTTAATTTTTTTTTCAACGTTTATTTATTTTGGGGACAGAGAGAGACAGAGCATGAACGGGGGAGGGGCAGAGAGAGAGGGAGACACAGAATCGGAAACAGGCTCCAGGCTCCGAGCCATCCGCCCAGAGCCCAACGCGGGGCTCGAACTCACAGACCGCGAGATCGTGACCTGGCAGAAGTCGGACGCTTAACCGACTGCGCCACCCAGGCGCCCCAGCCTCTCATTTTCTATGCCTGCCTACCAGGCAGGGAGCTGGGAAGAAGACGCAGAAAAACCAGAAGGAGGGAAGGACCACCAGAGCCTGTGTGCCCTTAGTGCTAAGAGCTTAGGTTCATCTCATTTCTAGGCCCGTGCTGAGTACAGGACCCACCTGTGTCCCACACTCAATCAGTGTTTCGGGATGAGTAGATGACAAGTCTCAGCTTGGATAACGCACTGTGAAGCATCTGGGAGTTGATTATGTTGGACAAAGATAGAAATGCTGTGGCTTATTTTGTTTGAGGTCTGGCCAGAATGTGTCAGCTTTGCTCAGGAAAAGACTGGAAGCATCCCTAGGGGCCAAACTGGCCTGAGAAGGTGCAGGGGCTAGTCCTCACCTTTTCACTGACTGCAGGGGCAGAGGCGGAAGTTCCTCCAGCAACCCGCAGGGACGCAGCCAAGACCTGTGTCAGTATTCTTGGTGCACAGCGTGCTCCTGGCAGAGCTTGTGAAACACGCCCATAGTTTGCTGTTGAGGAGGCTGACTTCCTGGAGTATCAATCACCCTGTCAGCTGTAATGTGCCTGAGCTTCCAGGATGACATCTGCTGACTCAGGTGCTTTGAGCAAAGTGAGGCAGTCAAGGGCCAAGGCTGAAGCACCCACCACAGGACGGGCATTGTTGGGCAGCCCAGGTTGGCTGACATGGAACCCTGGCATCGGGAAAGCCAATGAAGGAGGTGAGCTCCCAGGCATGCATGATGCAATATTGTGACACAGCAATGAGCATGGCCCAGGATGAACACACTAGCTGTTATCAATATCATGACTGAGGCTGGTTGAGGGATATGGGAATTGGCCTTGTGCTTGTGGGTAGCATAGGGATGTGGGGGAGATGTTTATGAATATCATGTTCTGTCTTCTTCATCTCAGTTGCTTTCTCCATGCTCTGTTGCGGAGGCATATAGTGTGAATAAGGTCATAGTATTAAAATCAAGGAAGACCTGGGCTCCATTCCTGGATGGGCTGTTAAGAGCTACATACACTTGGGTGGAAAGCCAAGATTCTCTGAGCCATTTTCCTCATCTGCAAGATAAGGACACTAATGCCTACCCCACAGACTCATTATTTGGGTTAAGTAATAAAATCTCTGTAAAATACACATCTCCATTGCCTGGAATTCAGGAATCTGTGTTCATTATAACAGGGTCTGTGACAGCACCACGAGGTGTAGGGCAGGGACTGGCAGGATCCGTGCTAGGATCAATTTTCTTTGGGGCATCACATCAGGTACTCAGAAGGCACGGCAGCCTAAAAATATGCTTCCTTGGCCAACAGCCCCTTCCTATATTTGCCGATGACAAGCTACAGGAGTTTGGTGGCCAACATGTCACAAATGCCTCTGCCCAATGTACAGTTCTGCCCAGGCCACAAAAAAGGCCTGACGGGAACCAGGTGAGGGAGAGGAACTCAGGAGGTGGCATGGGCTCTGGAGAAGGATGATCAGATGGCAGAAAGTGCCTATTGCAAAGGGTGATGCTTTTGGGGAGGGAATAGTGGGTATAGTGCCTGGGGTACCCCCATGCCTATTGTCCTAAGCAGTGATGATGTCACCACGAGAACTCTGTTAAAAGCCCCCCAGTAGCAAATGCTGGATTTCTATTGATCATATCCACCAGATTCCAAGTTTCAACTGGGGCACCTCCTCTCATGATCTGGCCAAAACTTCCCCAGGGGCTGACACGGCAACTTCCAACTTTTGGAACTGTCACACATGCCTTTTGTTTTTTCTCTCTCTCTCTCTCTTTCTTTTTCCAATTGGAAAGACATTTCTTCTTTGTCCATTTTCTTTTAAATGTGCATACCTGCTTCACTCCATATCTGTCAAAATGCTCAAGGGGAGTATTTTTTTTTTTTTTTTAACAACTTAGAATTTTCACGGCCGGAGATCTGTCGTTGTCGTTGACTGTTAGGGAGGTGTAGAGTCTCCTAAGAATGTCATAAAGTCAGCCATGGTGATCTTTGCTTAATTTCTCCTGGGGATACTTATGAGGGAAAGGGGAGGATGGGAGGTGATGTTCAGAGCACCTTCAGGGAAGCTGGAGGGAGCTGTTCAGGGCAGTGCGGGAGGGGAGGGACATCCCACATTGCCCTTGCACCTCTGTTTCCAAGGGGCAACTGGTGGACAGGAGTGTGATCCTGTGGGCTGTCAGGGAGCCACCCCTCCCCTTCTGTTGCATCCTTTTGAATCTTTTGCATGATGTGGGACCTGAAGCCTGTCCCTGGATCTAGCACCCTTTTTCTTTCTGAGACAAAGGCTGCCTAAATCCTCAGGCCCCTGATGCTATGAAAGGGAAGAACCATCATTTTGTTGCGTCTTCATGAGAGAGATCTCTTTTTTCATAGATCTCATGGATATAAAAGTCACCACCCTGCAGCTTTTCCTGGGCATGGACATCACCCCTTTTGTTATTTCTAAGATCCAACAGAGACTAAGCTGGTTTTCCGACCTGGGGTGGGAATGGCAAGAAAAGAACGAAAGAACGAAAGACACTTACTTTTATAAATATAGAAACTACCACCAATCCATTAGGGCTCTTTGCGGCTTCTGTGACATTTGTGTATAACTCATGGTTATAGTGGATGAGCTGCACCTGGCAGGAGGGAAAAACAGCAGTAAGAACAACAGTTTCACATGAAAAGGTGTAAAAGGCACAGCATAGCCACCCTACAGAAGGGTTCACCATAAGGTGTATTGTAGAACAATTGTAAAGGCAATCTTGTAATTGAAAGCAATTCAGGGAGGGGTGTGTGTGTGTGTGTGTGTGTGTATAATGCATGCACACACACACACACACAGAAAAGAACCCATACATATTTGCAAATGTTTTCTGGTAATAACCCTGCCTTTAATAAGCTCAGTGCCCATCTGGCTCTGGCTCTCACCCAGGACATTCCCCCTAAAGTGTGTGTAAAGTGAGTTTCCCTTATTAGGAGTAGAACTGCCCTGTAGGGGTGGACGCGCTCTCCCGGCTGCATCCACAGCTGTCACTGGCACTGAGTGAATCTTCCTCATGGCCTTGGGCAAGCAGGGAATGGTTAGGTTCTGAGTTAGCCCAGTGACTCGGAGAGGACAGTGGACAGCCTATGAAATGCTGAAGTCCTGACACAGAGAGAGTGATGGCTGAAGCTCCTGATGCACCAGTCTGCCAAGGTCATCTGACCGTGCGGGACTCCATTCCCTCCTTGCCCAGTGAAAGTCAGCACTCTGCTTGTTGAGCCTTTGTGCCATAGTTAGTGTGGGTAGCACACGGAGTCTTGGATCTTGGCTCCAGGAAACTAGGGTTGCCCTCTTTTACTTAATTTTTTGAAAATTATTTTCTAAGAAATTTTGAAACATAGCACACATACGTGTTCAACTAATGCCCCACCAATTTTTACCCATATGAATAATTTACTCTACCTCACTGAGACTTGATTGCTTCCTCTGAAAAACAGGTGTGATTTTCTCCTTAGAATTCATCTCAGGCTGTGGTTTGAAAATAGATTTTTTAAAAAATCATGGAGGTATAATATTTGTAACACACTAAAAAAAGTTTCCCTCCACCTTTGTGTAATCCTAGCCCAAGCAATAGGACTATTAACAGCTTAGCGTCTATCCTTCCAGATATGTATTTTTTATGCTTATAGATCACACACAGATACACATGTAGGGTTTAAGAAATCATATAGGTCTAAGATCTATAAATTCCTAGGATCATCTAGGATCCTAGAAATTTTCTAGGATTGATAAATTCCTAGAAACACACAACCTACCAACACTGAATCAAGAAGAAATAAAAACCTGAACAGATTAATACAAATAAAGAGAACTGAAGTAGTAATCAATCTCCCATCCCCCCAACAAAGAAAAGCCCTGGACCAGATGGCTTTGTGGGTGAATTCCACCAGTCATTCAAAGAAGAACGCATACTGATCCTTTTTAAACTCTTCCAAAAAATTGAAGAGAGAATACTTGCAAACCTGTGAGGCCAGCGTCATCCTGATACCAAACAAAGCCAAAAACTTTAAGAAAAGAGAATTATAGGCCAATATCCCTAAAGAACACAGAGGCAAAAAACCTCAGTAGAATTCTAGCAAACTGAATTCAATAACACATTGAAAGCATTATACATCAGGACCAAGTAGGATTTATTCCTGGGATGCAAGGATGGTTTAACATATGTAAATCAATCGGTGTGACCTACCACATTAACAGAATGAAAAATAAAAACCACATGACCATCTCAATAGATTTAGAAAAAGCATCTGGCAAAATTCGCCATCCGTTCACGACAAAAACTCTCAACAAAAGCAGGTATAGAAGGAACTTACCTCCACACAATAAAGGCCATATATGAAAAGCCCATAGCTAACATCATAATCAATAGGGAAAAACTGAAAACATTTTCTTTAAGATCCATTACAAGGCAATGATACCCAATCTTTCCACTTCTAGTCAACATAGTGCTGAATGTCCTAGGCAGAGCAATTAGATAAGAAAAAGAAATAAAAGGCATCCAAATCAGAAAGAAAGGAGGAAAATTATCTCTCCAGATGAAATAATCATATATGTAGAACACACTGAAGATTCACCCACAACAAAAAACTGTTAGCACTAATAAATGAATTCAGCAAAGTTGCAGGATACACATTCAGTACACAAAAATTGGTGGCATTTCTATACACTAACAATGAAGTATCTGAAAAGGGAATTAATAAAGTCAATCTCATTTACAATAGCAACAAAAAGAATAAAATACAGTTGACCTTGAACAACACAGGTTTGAACTGAGCTGGTCCACTTACATGCAGATTTGTTGTTGTTTTTTTTTTTTTATAAATACAGTACAATATTGTAAATATTTTTTCTCTTCCTTATGATTTTCTTAATAACATTTTATTTTCTCTAGCTTACACAGGTAAGCTTACCTGTTACCTTAACACAGGTATGTACAAAATATGTGTTACCTGACTTTATGTTATCTGTAAGGCTTTTGGTAATAGTAGGCTATTAGCAATTAAGTTTGTGTGAAGTCAAAAGTTCACAGGGATTTTTGACTTCATGGGGTTGGTACCCTTAACCCTCACATTGTTCAAGGCTCAACTGTACCTAAGAATAAGCTTAACCAGGGGCGCCTGGGTGGCGCAGTCGGTTAAGCGTCCGACTTCAGCCAGGTCACGATCTCGCGGTCCGTGAGTTCGAGCCCCACGTCAGGCTCTGGGCTGATGGCTCAGAGCCTGGAGCCTGCTTCCGATTCTGTGTCTCCCTCTCTCTCTGCCCCTCCCCCATTCATGCTCTGTCTCTCTCTGTCCCAAAAATAAATAAACGTTGAAAAAAAAAATTAAAAAAAAAAAAAAAAGAACAAGCTTAACCAAAGAAGTGAAAGGGTTGTACACCAAAAACTATAAAGCAGTGATGAAAGAAAATTAAAGAAGACACAGATAAATGAAAAGTCATCCTGTGCTCATGGGCTGGAAAAATTAATATTGTTAATGTTCATACTACTATTCAATTAAGTCCCTATCAAAATTCCAATGGCATTCTTTACAGAAATAGAACAAACCTTCCTAAAATCAATATGGAACCACGTAAGACTCTGAAATAGTCAAAGCAATCTTGAATAAGAAGAACAAAGCTTCCTGATTCCACAATATACTTCAAAGCTATAATAATTTTATGTCAGTATAGTACTGACATAAAAACATGTATGGACTGGTGGAACAGAATGAAGGGCCCAGAAATAAATCCATACACTTATGGTTAACAGATCTTCAACAAGTATGCTAAGAATACACAATGGGCAAAGGATAGTCTCTTCAGTAAAAGATGTTGGGAAAATTGGATATCCCATGAAGAAGGATGAAATTGGACCCTATCTTACATCATATATCAAAGTTAACTTAAAGACTTATAGATAAGACCTGAAACGGTAATATAGTAGAAGAAGACACAGGGAAAAAGCTTCTTGGCAATGAGTTTTTGGTCATTACACCAAAAAGTACAGGCAATAAAAGCAAAAGCAGACAAGCAGGATTGTCTCCAACTAAAAAGCTTCTGCACAGCAAAGGAAACAATCAAACAGTGAAAAGGCAACCAATAGGATGGAGAAAATATTCTCAAACCATATATCTAATGAGGGGTCAATATCCAAACTATATAGGGAACTCATTTGACTCATTAGCCAAAAACCAAATAGCCTGGTTAAAAATAGGCAAAGGACTTGAATTGACATTTCTCAAAATAAGACACACAAATGGCCGATAGGTACCTGGAAAGGTGCTCAACAGCAACAGTCATCAGGAAAATGCCAATCAAAACCACAATGAAATATCACTACACACTTGTTAGAATAGCTATGGTCCAAAAGACAAGAGATCACAAGTCTTGGTGAGGATACAGAGAAAAGGGAACCCTTGTAGTCCGTTGATAGGAATGTAAACTGGTATATCACCATCATGGAAAACACTATGGAGGTTCTTCAAAAAGTTAAAAATAGAACTACCATTTGATTCAGCAATACCATTCTGGGTATAGATCCAAAGCAAATCTGGATCTCAAACAGACATCTTCAGTCCTATGTTCATTGCAGCATTATTCACAATATCCAAGATATGGAGATAACCTAAGTTTCTATTGATGAATGAATGGATAAAGTAACTGTATAAAGGAAAATAAGATGGAATATTATTTATCCATAAAAATGAAGGAAATCCTGCCATTTGTGACAACACGGATGAACCAGAAGGACATCATGCTAAGTGAAATAAGGCAGACCCAGAAAGACAAATACTGTCTGATCTCACTTATGTAAAGCATCTAAAATAGTCAAACTCATAGAAACAAAGAATAGCTTGGTGGTTTTCAAGGGATGGGGGAGTGAGGGGAAATGAGAGGTTGGTCAAAGGGTTCAAAGTTTCAGTTATGCAAAATAAATGAGTTCAGGAGCTCTGAGTACAGCCTGGTGATGATAGTTAACAATAGTGCACTGTATACTTGAAATTTGCTAAGAGTACAGTTCTTAAATCTTTATACACGCACGCACAATAGTAACTATGTAGAGGTTATGGATATGTTATTTAGTTTGTCTGTGGTGATCTTTCCAAAATATATTCATATATCAAAACATCAAGCTACACACCTTAAACATATACAATTTTTACATTTCAAAGAAAACTCAAAAAGTTGTTAAAAAAATGAATAAACCCAGTAACAATGGAATCCTTTCTAAGTATGATTGTGGACTTGATTTGTTAAATTTAAAAATAGTTTGTGGCTGTCTTTATAAGTCAGTGTGTACAGAGCTACCTAAGTCTTTACAATAGCTGTACAATTTTCTGTTGCACGAATGCCCCACAACACATTTAACTAGCCTCTTACTAGCTTTCTGGTTGTTTCAATTTTTTCTTCTCTCTGATAAACAATGTCACAGCAAGCTGAGCATATATCTCTCTGTAGTGGTGTCAACATTTTCCACAGGCTGATTTGAGAATCTAGTAAGATAGTGTATGTAAAATGGTTTTGTGCCTCTGAAAAGTTTAAGTGTATTCATTATTACCAATATCCTGTAACACATTAAAAAAAAGGAAGTGAAGTTTCAGAAGCTAAGGAAGTCAATGATAAAAAAACAAAAAAAAGGAAAAAGGTGCTTTTCTTTGATTTTTGAAAAAAAAGGAGTGCCTGGGTGGTTCAGTTGGTTAAGTGTCTGATTTGTGAGTTTGAATCCTGCATTGGGCTCTGCACTGGCAGTGTGGAGCTGGCTTGGAATTCTCTCTTCCTCTCTCTCTGCCCCTCCCTGGTTCATGCTCTCTCTCTCTCTCTCAAAATAAATAAACTTAAAGAGATAAACCACCTCTAACACAGTGGTTTGCAACCTTCAGGGTGCATTCAAATCACCTGGGTGCTTTTAATACCCACCTGTGCTTGCTCCCCCAATTCTGATTTAATTGATTTGGGGTGGGGACAGAGCTCTGGGATTTGTTAAATGCTCTCCAGCTAGTGGGCAGCTGAAGTGGAGAACCAGTGCAACATAAGCAATGAGCATCCACATCCCATCAATGCCCAATCGCGTGGATAGAACCTTGGATCTGAGAAAACCCTGAACATCTTGAGTCAGTAGAGCTTTTCATGGAGGGAGCACGGTATTGCTGCTCTTGAAATATCCTACGTGCGTATCGCTTTTTCACTTCTTGTGCGTTTTGCCAATGGTGGCAGATGGTCATACAGCAGCTCTTCTGCAATCAGAGAGTCAACCATAGGCAGGGGCTGGCAAGTGTGGTCTGCCAGTTTATCAGGCAGGTTGTTCAGGCCTATGCTTATCATTTACCTTCCTCCCTCCCGCTCACTCACACACACAGCCAGGACTTTCTGCAGGTGGAGAAGTGTTGCCATGTGGAAGAACCAGAAGCTGTGGGGGACCTGCCACACCCCCCTTCAGTGTTGAGTAAGCTTCTTAATGAGAATCAAAACACATCCTGCCATCTGCTAAGATCTTCCCACCAGGTGACCTACAAAGCCACCTGGGGACGTGCCAGTGCTACAGGGTATGCCTTGAAATTTCAGCGTGTTCTGAGAACCTGGCATTGGGGAGATGGGAAGTGGAAGGCAGTCCAGTGGAGTGGTTCTTCTCTCCAAATTACAAGACTGAAAAATGCAGGAAGAAGTCTCTTGAGCCACGAGGAGGCCCACAGGGTGGCATTCTGTAGGGGCCAGGGACTGTGAGAAAGGGGATGGTAAATATAGGGGTGAGGCTGTGCTCTGCTCTAAGCTTAAGTCGACACATCTGGCATCTTGATCTGATGTCTTGCCTCCTCTTTGTTCCAAGGTAACTTGGCTAGGATTCTGAGATCATGAGCTCTGGTTCCTATTAGGAGTCATTGATGGCCCGCTTCTTATGTTAGGTTGAACCATGTGAAATTGACTTTTGATCTATCAAAATGGTGATTTTACAGAATTAATATAATCTTAAAATACAGCTATTTTGAATACAGCATATTCCCCCTCCCAAGGCATACGAATCAGATGTTAAAAAGATCCATAGTGCTTTCCTACTCAGTGTGTACTGCAGGGACCAGCAGCTCCATGGCCTCCAGAAGGGAACTTGTTAGAAATGTAGAGTCTTGAGCCCTACTCTAGATCTTCTGCATGAAAATCTGCATTTTAGCAAACCCCCAGTGATTTGAATGCACATGAAACTTGGAGAAACACTGGTTTAGCAGACACTGTTGGCTGGCAGAGCCCTGTCGTGTCTGGCTGTTCCCTGCTCTTCTGGTTCATTTAGACTGGGTTGAGGGGAATGTGAATTATGTATGTGAGGAGATGGGCTGAGTCCAGATCATAGAAGGCCCAGAAGATGACCTATGGAAGGGTTCTGAGCAGAGGGTAAGATAATCAGCATGGGCTGTAAGAAGGCAGATTAAAGCAGGGAGAGCCTGGAGGGAGGGAGGGCATACTTTCAGGAGGCAGCTATTTCAGGCAGACAGTGTTCTGTAGGAGCCTCAGAATGTGTATGTGTTTGGGATGAGTGGGAACTCCCAAGCCTCAGAACTGTCAGGAGCCCCAGAAGACCCTACGAGGCAGCTTGGCAGTGGCCAGGCTTCCTGTTTCCACTTGTCAGGACACAATTCTGGCATTAAAGCAAAGAGCAGAAGATGCATGGGGCCTGCACCAGCTCACGTACCACGAGTAGGGCTTCCCTGTGAAAAAGAGCTACCTTCCAGGTCCCTTAGTGGCAATTATAGTTCCTGCAGCTGTTGCTTTGTTAGGTCTGCAGCCAGGCACCGGGATGCCAATCAAGCACCCACTAACCACTCACAATGTGCGTGGTGTGGGTGGGGGTGGGGGAAGAGGGTCTACTGTTGGTCCTGCTGTTGATTTGGGCTGGTGGGGGGAGCAGCCACGTACAGGGTGTAGCTTGCTAGTTAGATTGGCAGGTGGATTCTGAAAGGGATGTCTATGGATTACTTCTTGCCAGTTACAGGTAATATCTTAAAACCCAATGCCTACAAATTTAGAATTTTTAATAATTTGCATGAGCACTCAGGTATGGCGAGACTCAACTTTGGGGTTTACTCAAGGTAATCAGTGTCTGACATGAAATAAGGGGTAGCAAGTGGATGTTTGACCTCTTAGCAAGTGCAAGGAAACGAAGACAAGAGGGGACAATGTGGAAACTGCTCACAAAAGCAAACTCTTTGGGGGATATTAGTGACATGCTAATTAAGCACCAAGTTTAGTTGTTCATTAAAGGGATGCCCCAAGGGCTTTTGCCAGCCTCAGTGGAATTACCATGTGAAGTGTTAACCCTGGATTACAGGAAATTATTTTATAATCTTGACTTCTTATTAATTTAGATGGGTACCCTCGTAGAGGGAAATGTAAGGCTGAGAAATAGCTATCTTAGAGGATGAAATAAGGTATTGTTGGTTTTTTTCATGATGCTCAGATGCGGCTCAGAGCCTGACACCAGGGTCCAGCACATTCTCTGTACTTAAGTCCTTCGTGAACTCATGGGACTCTTCCTTGTGGCACTAGCTTGAACCTTGTGTTCTCATCCCAGAACAAGCTGCTTCACTCAGAGCTTTACAGGGACCTGGAATTCACTTGTTCAAAAAATCTTGGAAGGCCAACTGCATGCCGAGGCCAGCTGGGTAAGACAGATGAAGTCCTTGACCTCCTGGAGATGATTTCAGATAGTATCAAGAGCTTTGAAGGAAACAAACAAGACTTTGGCTTGCAAACTGGATGGCAGTAGTGGAGGAAATGGGGGCAGGGCATGTGGGAGCGGGGAAAAAGGTCAGGAAGTGTATTGTTGGTGAAGGCTTGTCTGCAGAGGCGACATCCAAGCTGCGTTCTGATGACGAAAAGGAGCTGGGCATACAAGACTAGAGGGAGGCTCCTAGCTGGCAGAGAGAACAGCCTATGCAAAGGGGTAGGGACAAATGGCTGAGTATGGCTGGGAAAGGGTGAAGGACCAGCTCATGGAGGGCTTTGCCGGTAATGGTAAAGAGCTTTGATTTTATTCCAAGTGCAACTGGAAGTCACTGATTTTAAGGAAGAAATCACTTGACCCAAAGTGCGTTTTTGAAAGATTTCCCAGGGCAGAGCAGAGACAGAGGAGATCTTGCCTACCCTTCTTTACCTTACAGCTCAGTTCTAGCCTCAGCTTCTCCAGGAGGACATCCTCCATGAATCACTGACCTTGAGCATCAAGTGCAGCTCCTCTCTGCTCCATGGCGCTCTCATCCAGGGTCAGGTTCAAAATATTTTACAGCTGGGATGGCCTAAGTACTGTGTGATCAGAACAGATGTAAGCCATAGACAGCTGGTAATATTGCATGGGCTCTGGATGTTATTGTTGACGTTAGTCACCATCGTCATTTGTTGATAATCATCACCAACACTTGCTGAACACTTATTTATGAGAGAGATAACACCAGCAGTAACATCACCTCATTTAACCCTCGCAAAATTCCATGAGTTGTGCCGTTAGGTCCATTTGAGTCATGGGGACACCGGGCCTCCATGAGATGCATTGCTCAAAGGAGTGGTAAGAGTTGGGATTGCACGTAGTTCCTATGCCTGTAGAATTCACGCTCTACTCACACTCATGCACCATGTTATTTTGAAGCTCTTCTTTTCTCTACCTTTGAGTAAACATCTCATGGGCAGGAATGTCTTTCATCATATCATATCCTCTGTGCCTGCCATGGGACTTGCTTGGAGGAGATGTTGGCAGGTGTTTGCTGAATGAATCCCAATTTGCATACTACAGATTCTTCATCCTGGAAGGGGCCTCAGAGAAAACCCAGGCCAGCCACTTCTTTTAAAAATGAAGAAACTGAGGGGCTCCTGGGTGGCTCAGTCGGTTGGGCATCTGACTTCAGCTCAGGTCATGATCTCTTGGTTCATGAGTTCAAGCCCCGCATCAGGCTCTGTGCTGGCAGCTGAGAGTCTGGAGCCTGCTTCGGATTCTGTGTCTCCCACTCTCTCTGCCCCTCCCCCACTCATGCTCTGTCTCTCTCTCACTCTCAAAAATGAATAGATATTTTAAAAAATTAAAAAAATATAAAAATGAAGAAACTGAAACCAGAGAGGTGCCTGCCCAAGATCATATGGTCAATTAATTATACATTGATTCATTCAAAAGCATTCAGTGAGCAGCTACTAAGTGAGGGAGAAGAGTTGGAGTTGAACAGAGAGGCAGAGCAGACCATGGAGAGCCTGGCAGGCCATGCTAAAGGGTCTGGACTCCACTCTAAGGGTGGTGGAGAATTGTGTTTATGACTATACTCTTAAGACCACAGGCAAAGCTTCTGTGCCTCATAATGAAAGTGAGGAGGCTGACTTGTCTCTGGTGACAAGTATCTCAGCTTCCAAGCTGGTAGGTCATCTTTACTAAATGAGCAGAACTGCTGCAAGCAAACTTCCAAGTCGACAGCAAGTTGTCCTTGTCACTGGTTAGGCTGAGAACAGCCTGTGGTGTAAAGGTCTCAAACCGAGCTCACACTTTGCAGCAACGAGGTGACCTGCAGGTGCATGCCAGGCTGCTGCTTGTTCACCCTTCATGCCTCGGCATGGCTGGCCAGCTGTGTTCTCAGACTCTGACGTAGACACCTTAGTTCGTCTTTCTCAGTGTGGTGCTCCATTATCAGGAGCCCTTCAGTGAACCCAGGAAAGAGCAGCCTTGTAGCAGAAGACGACACACACAGCATTTGGAGTGATAACACCACCACTCTAATTTCCCCTGCTTAAATACCTCAGTGGTTTCCCAATGCTTCCGAGACAAAGACCCAAATCTGAGCACAAGCCTTGTGTGGTCCCTGGCTTGTGCAATCACGTCTCCTTGTTCTATGTGCTCTGGCCAGAGTGACCTTTTAGTCTCCCTTACACACCATGCTTCCTTCTAGGACACCATTCCCTCACCTCTGTGCCTGCCTTTTATTTACAAACTCCTTTGGATCTGAGCTCGAGGGCCACCTCTTGAGAGAGATCCCCATAACCTGCCCTCATGGCATCCTGTGCCTTTCCTCTTTGAAACATATCACCGTTTTATTTCAATATATGGTGTGACTGATTAATGCTCATCACTTTCACTAGTCTTTAAGCTTCATTCAGGCAAGGATGGTATCTAATGGGTCCTGTGATGTCCCTTGTGTCCAGCACAGTACCTGGCACATATTAGCTGTAGCAAGGTAGAAACAATTGTAAAATGAGTGAATGAAGCCATGCAGGCTGGAGGTAATACAATAAAACGGGATGTCTGAGGGACAGGGAGAGCAAGGCACCTGGCTGAGCCGGTAAAGGGACAGCTTGGAATCCTAAAGGGTATCTCTAATGGGAACTCGCCACTGGGTACCCCTGGGCAAGGCATGCTCTCATTATGAACAGGGATAATAATATTAACTACTTCACAGAACTGTGCTGAGGATTTTATAAGACAAAATACAGAAAGCATTTAGCCCAAGGCCTGGCATCTAGTAAGCGCTCAGTAATTAGCTCTTCAGAATTACTAAACAAGCAATTGATAATAGAGCCCTCAGCTCCTGCAGAAACAGGGGTGAGGTGTGTGGAGCCGCCTCTTCTGGGTCCTGACTTTGAGTCTGTTCACTCAGGAAGCTTGAGCAAGATGTTGCCTGTTCAGAACCTGGATCATTTTCCGATTTATCTTGTTCTGTTCAGACACCCCGTGTTCTGGAGCACCCCGTGTTCCGGGCACTGGATATGAGATGAGGGCTTTTAAAGAGAAACATATTCCCAGTAGCTCATACTATAATTGAGAGGTTGGCAGGCTTTCTGTAGAGTGAGATAGTAAATATATCCAGCTATGTGGGTTATATGGTCTCTGACACAACTCCTCAAGCCTGCTTTTGTATGAAAGCAGCCACGGACAAAATATAAAAGAATGGGTTCCAGCAAAACTCTCTGGGTTCCAGCAAAACTCTATTTTTATAAAAATGGGTGGCAGGTCATAGTCTGCCAATCCTGCTAGCTTAAATTTGAGAGATGAATACAAAACTTCATGGGCATACGTTACCTGGTAAGTGTTCTATAAAGATAGGAAGAAAATACATGCTGAAGGAATATCAATATTAACCTCTCCCTTCTTTTTAGATGATATTGATTACCACTGTCACATTTCTATAGCCCTTTAAACATTTCAAGGACAGATTCAATTCAGGAGAGTCTGATTCCTTCCAGTCAAGACACAAATTCCACCCAGCCTATACCAGACCCCAGGCATCCAGAGATGAATGGCGAATGTTCGATTCCCTCAAGGAGCTCACCCATTGTACCCCATTTGTTCCCGAAATAGGCAAAAGATGAAACAAAGGCACAGAGAGGTTAGACAACTCTTCCAAGGTCACACAGCCAAGCGACTCCGGTCCACTTTGCTTTTGAGTGTACAAACATTTTCTTTCCACAAGAAAGGAAAGAGGAAAGGAAAGGTGTTTTGTATTTGAGAGCAGATCACATTTCAACATCGGTTGCTTGGAACAACAATTATAAGCTAGAACTTATTTATAGAGAGTCACTAACAAGTTTGTCTTTATGTGGAAGAGCACACGGTCTGCGGTGGAGAAGGCAGTTTGATATTTACCAACTGCCACATTCTCACCCTAAGGTTTGGCAATTATCACTGTCTGCCTGGTGACTGATCATTTCCTCCATTTTAAGACACAGAATGCAATTATGGCTAAAAATAAAAAGAAGTGCCTATAATTTCATTGACTAAAGACCCCCAAATGTGGTCCAGCGATCACAGCAACCTATAAAATGTGAGTGAACTATGGTATTTTCTCCCAAAAGATAACACAACTTGGATTAAAAAAAAATTTTTTTTAATGTTTATTTATTTCTGAGAGAGACAGAGTGTGAGTGGGGGAGGGGTAGAGACACACACACACACACACACACACACACACACACACACAGAATCCGAAGCAGGCTCCAGGCTCTGAGCTGTCTGCACAGAGCCCAATGCGGGGCTCGAACCCACAAACCGTGAGATCATGACCTGAGCCAAAGTCGGACGCTCAACTGACTGAGCCACCCAGGTGCCTCTACACAACTTGGATTATTTGGTGTTTTTCACTGAGATGAATGATGGTTGACACAAGTGTTGAGTGCTATGTTTGGGTGCAGGAGGGTGCTGGAAAGGTATCCCTTTGAATCCAGCCAAATGCCTCTTCTGTCCAAATAACCTCGGGCTATTTGTCTATTCCCTTTGTGCCGTAGTTTCTTCATGTGTAATATGGGAATGCACCTAAGGATCGTCATGAGAATAAAATACAAAATGCACTACACTGTCTTTCAGGAACTAGGCAGGGTATAGTCAAACATGCAAAACAAACAAGGTGATGCATACGAAGTATCACACATATGAAAGGCAGTTATTCAATGTCCCTCGTTTTGCCTTCTGTGATGCAAAGACTGGACATACTTTCCTTCTTACTGGTTTCTGGACTTGAAATCTGTTGTCACAAAACAAATGGCATGCCAACAGTCTTCTAGAGAGTTCTCTCTTCTGAAGAGACATATTTCCCGCACCTTTACCAAGAACCAGTAAGTGAGGCTATTCCCTGATGCTTTTCTCCACCCCCTCCCACGATGAAGCATTCTGAAATAGCCGTTTCTAGAAGCCAAACCTTCTTCCCATGATCCTTTTTTTCAAAGCATTTGTATCCCTTCCAATGCTCATGAAAAGAAGCTGCAGAAAGTCAGAGCAGGATGCTCTCCGGGAATGAGGTCTGGATCCTCCTGGAACTATTAGCCAGTGGTTGCTACCTGCCAGGATGGAAAGTGACGCTTGCAGGTGTGTTCTGAACCTTGGCTGATTTTAATTAATGCTCTCACCACTGGCACCCTACTACTTCCTGCCTGTGCTCCCATGACCTCCTATGCATCCCAGAGAAGGACATGGATGAGGATCATCCACTGGTTCTGGAGTTAAATGTCTTGGGTTCAAGTTCTGGGTTATTTAGTCTCTTTGAGCCTCGATTTCTTCACGTGAGAAAATGTGATTCCAACATAACCTCGCAAAGAGTCAGGATGATTAAATGAGCTAAAGCATGGAAATGAGCTAAAGCACGGTTTAGATACTGTGCCTGGCACAAAGCAAGTACTCATTAAATGGGAGTTTTGGTTATTACTATTAGACATGTCTGGCTGCTGGGGCTCAGATAAAGGGAAAAGAGGCCCAGAAGGATGAAGTGACCTGTTATATTCCATAGATAAAAATGGAGCCAGGTCGTGAACACTTGGAGACTATATTTCTTGAGGTCGAGGTTGGTCTACTATTCATTTTTGCACCTTACTTTATCTTATTGTCATCTGATGCCAAGAACCTTCTGACAGTCTTTTCTTTCTGTAGTTTGTATGATGAAAATGGTAGATGTACTCGCCATGTTGTCTCAAACTATCTATGCATTGACTCTCTTAGCCTCAATGTCATACTGTGGAAGAGCTTGTCCCCTGGGTGAAAACCCATGTTCCAGTATCTTCAGGTCACTTTTGTTCAATGTTTATTGAATAAGGAACTCCAGAGCCCACATAAATAGTATTAATGAAGGCTCATTTTGTTCTAATTATTGCAGGGAGATCATGTTATATAGTTCCTTTGATTAAGACAAGAATCACTTTTCTACCTCTATTACCCAGAGAATAGCCTTGGTCAAATGGGTTTATAAGCATGTTCCATGAGAAATTTAAAGGGCAATAGGCCAGTGTCTCTTATAATCATATTTTCAAGAAGACTAAATGAATATTAGCTAGTGAAAAACAATATTATGTTAAAAATTATTTTTATTATTATTTTACTTTACATTTTTATTTTACGTATTTTGTTTTATTATTTTATTATGATCAGGTAGGTTTTGTATCAGGAATCAAGAGTAGGTCAATATTGGAAAAAAAACCTTCCGATGTAATTTGGTCGAATGAAGTGGGGGAAAAAAAGAACCATGAACATTTCAGGAAGGATTTACCTACATTTAAGTCACATCTATACCAACTTAATACCTATCTTAGTGGAATAATTTTTCATCTTGGCCCAAGAACATGGCTTTAACAGTTGACTCTTCTGACTTAACCAATGTGACGTTGGTTCTTCCATCTCTTAGACACCATAGAAACTGGTAAGTTACTCCTGTTTTATTGTTATGCTTAAAATGACTTCAGTTTTGAACTTAAAAAAGAAGAGTCCAGTGCTTCAACCTGATGGCCAGCATGTCTCTGTCTGGGGTCTGACCTCTGGGCTTGAAGAAGGAATAGCCTACAAACGATTGTGTCTGTTTGAGGTCTGATTTCTGGGCTTGAAGAAGGAACAGCCTCCCAATGATCATGTGATGACTTGAGCATGTCCATGGGAGGCTGAGTCAGGCTCTGAAAGCTTCCTTCTCCATTGCTTTGGGGCCACTGCCCACAGTGCAACGTGAATGACGTTCCAGGGGACCATGCTATAAGGTTTCTGTCCTATTGTAGCTGTTTGTAAGTGCTTATGCACTCACTAGTTTAGATATAATTAAACAGTAGAGACACATGATCTGTCAAATATCCACAGGCAATGACCATTATTAGGTGCCCTGCAGCAGGTGCGTGCCAAGGCCTTAACCGAAAAGACTTCTGAGCCCCACTTTGCAGTCGGTCCTGGGATGAGCCAACCTCAGATCAGTGAGAAAAAGAGGAGCAATCAGACTCTTCCTGTTAATTAGAGGCAGCTGTGTGGTGGTGGATTGCGTGAGGGCCTCGGAATCTCAAATTCTGGTGCTCAAGATCCAAGTTCTGTGTCTTACTGCTGTGTGACCTCAGGTAATCACCTAATGTTTTTCTGTCTCCGTTTCCTGATCTGTGATGTGAGGCCAACCACTTGTGCCTTCTAGGCTTTTGGGGGAAGGATTTGAGAAGTTAACGAATTATACATCTGGCTGTATTTTCAGCGAGTGGCACAATGCCTGGCGTATTCTATGTGCTTAGGTACTTGAAGGAAGCAATGCATGTTTGGAAAATCCTTTATATATAGTAATGCAATATATGCATAATGAAACATATACACATTTCCTTTTTATTCTGAACACTGGAGGACTCAATCTTTTCAGAAGTCTAACAAATGATTCCTACAGGTATCCTAGTGGGAATAGCTGGGGTGGGCAGGTTGGGGCTACCTGGATGATGTCTTTAGAAGAAAAGGAAGTCCTCTGAAGAATAGTGACATAACAAAGGTTAAGTTAGGTGAATTATAGAGGCACAGAGCCTTATTGCTCCAGATTCTCAGACCAGAGCAAAGGAACCACTGGGCCAGACTCCAACTCTATAAGCAAGTAACTCTACCAAGACTTTGATGACACATTATTCAGTCACATCTGCTTTCTGCAGAGGCTGTAAACAAGCCATCATGGAGGAAGGAAGATGAAATCCTCACAGACCTCTTGCCAACCCCCCATGTTTAGTCAGTATTAATTCAGAAGAGTCACTTTCGATGAGTGCTTTCCTGCCTGTCGTATTAAGGGAAATCGAAACACGACATCTCTTAGATAAGAGAGGAAAGTTTTCTCTCCTCTTGTAAATCAATCTGTGAAGCAGTTTGGAAACGACGTTCATAAAACTAGGCTTTATTTTGTACACGTTAATTGTGTAAAGTGTAATACTTCACTAGAAACGCACACTTTCAAAGCCATTAAATAGACATAAACACCATCCACAGTGGATTGACTCTGGGGACGAGGAGTAGAAACAGCCCCAAGCTGGCAGTCAAGGGGACTGGGTTTCAAAGGACAGTTCTGCCACTCAGTAGTTGGGTGGGTCCTTGCTCCCGTTTAGACCTCAGGGTCTTTATCTGGAAACACAAAGATTTCAAGAACAGGGTTTTGTGCTTTCTAAAAAAAAAAAAAAAAAAAAAAAGCACATTGGTGGGAGGTGTGGGCTGTTGCCTCCTGAGTTTTTGTCAAAGGCAATTAAGTCCCATAAAATTGAAACCAAATATTTATTTGAAATACTTAAATGAAAGGTTATATGGAATATTTAAATGAAAGTTGCAGTAGACAGCATGTTTAGGCCTGCAGTTGCAAATGGAATGATGATAGGGGGCCAAGAAGGTTGACAAGACCAGGGGGATGATAGGGACCAAGATCAAAGAACGCCTGTGTGCAAGTCAGGAACAGTTTCTGGGCCTCCTGGCTGCCAGTCTGTGACCTCTGGTTTGATAGTGTTTAGGCCAAACGAAATCAAACCCAAGCAAAACAAAATATCCCAAACCTGAGAACTGAATTCCATGTCTTCTCTCATTTATTCTTTCAATTACCATTTATTTGTGCCCCCTGTGCACCAGGCACTGTACTGGGCATGAGGTGATAAAAAGAAGGAAGCCATCAGAGGCAGAAGGAAGCACATGTACAAATGCCCCGTGGCACCAGGGAAGCCATGTATAAGAAGAAACAGCTGGAGCCCAGGTTAGGGGGATGAAGGTAAAATGAGCCAGGAGAAAAATATAGGGACCACACCCATGCCCAGTCTTGGAGATCCTGTTAAGAATTTTGCCTTTATTCCAAGAAAAATGGAAAGTCACCAGAAGTTTTAAGACAACAGAAGGGGTATGTGTGAAGGGATGGGGAATGGTGATAACATCAGATTTGCTTTTTGCACAGATCACTCGACCAAAAACTATACAGAGAAGTCTGTAAGCACAGGGGACTCTTCACCAGGGTGCATTTCCTCACTATCATGTCAGACTCTTCCAGGTTCTCTGTAAGCCAGGCTTTCCAGATCCTGGAATCTGATCACCGCAACTCAACAGCATAGCTCACGTCATGGTGCCAGACAAGTTAAAAGTCATTTGAATATGTGCTTACCTTTTTTACTCATAAATGGCACTGAAAATTATTTAGTGATTTTTTCCCTTTAAACATATAGAATTAAAAGAATAACATATCAACCCAGATTACAGGGCACAGGACACCCTCAGACAAGCTTCTGAAACATCAGGAAAAGTATTCAGGAAGATTATAAAAGATGAGTAATGACTACAAAACAACTTTTGGCAAACACAGAAAAGTATTAGCTTGTTCCAAGAAAAAAGAGAAGGTCAGCCAATCACTGGAAAACAAATAGGAAAAAAAACAAAAAACAAAAAACAAAACCACCAAGAAAGAGCTAATACTTAAATGAAAAAGTACAAAAACAATAATTCAGGAACTAATTTGAATGATGCAAGGATGGCCATGCTGGTTCCAGACTCTTGCTGCAACTCACAATGAAACCAAATGCCAGAGGATAATGGGATCTGATCTGGGGGTTCTCACACACCACACAGGAGGGAGGAAGCCACAGAGATATGGCATGTTGAAGAAGAAGGAAGAAATTACGGGTGCTGAGGGGTTTACTGGCTAGGTTGATACAGTCTTAGAATCCAGCCCTCTCTCTGCTACCCAGGCGGTGTTCTATAGGCAGGGAGCTGTGCACAGTTGGCTCTGGTCAAGTCTTCAATGTGTGTGACTATCCCATGCATTACAAGGCCTTTACAACCTTAGGGCCCCTCCCACTAATTGCTTGTAGTACCTCCCAATCATGGTGACAATCCCAAATGCCTCCTGCACTTTTCTGAACAACCCCTCTGGTGCAAACAACTGGAGTGTGGTGGTGGGTGTGGATTGGTGGTACTGCTCTGAGGGTCATGGCTGGGAAAGTCAGTTTCCTTATCTGTCAAGTGGAGCTTATGATGGGGTTCTCATGCTACACGTATGTGCAGTGTCTCAGAGGTGAAGCAAAAATGAGCTTGGGTTGCAATACCCTTCCTGCTACAGCCCTGTGTGGTCTGACTCTCACTCAGTGCCAATGCTTTGCAGGATGCACCTAGTTCCTTCCTCTCCTCTTGGATCTTGTTTTATAGAAGGGTTCTGTTGCGGAGAGGTGGGTTGGTGCTGACAGTGGAGAAAAGGTGGCAGAGGAAGGGAAGCTGAATTAACCCTCGCTGTACGACAGGGGAGCCCAGATGGTGCTCTTGTCCTAGTCTCCCAAAATACACTCTTGGAGGGGAGCAGAGACAGCATTTTGCTGACAGCAATTGGGAAGAGGCATGTGGGCAGTTTATATTAAGGCTTCAATATCCATTCTAAGGGTTTCTGTGTGCATGTGAGAGCACCTTGGCTTTACTTGCAAACTACTCGGCCTAACATCCCAGGGAGAGACCACATTTCATTCTTTCCCTACTATCCTGTAAGCCAGGCCCAACCATTCAGTGAAGGGTTTGGCCTCAAATCATGGCTCCATCCTGGACGGGAAAAAGTAGTTACCAGCAGAACCAGGTCAGTGGGAGGGGAAGGTTTGATTCTCTTGCACAGTTGGTGTCTGGGACATTCCCAAGGGGGAGTGGAGAGAGTGCAGTTCACATCCCCAGAGAGGTAGCACCCACTCTGTACCAGGAATGGTGTCAGGGTGGAGATTCCAAGATGGAAACTGAGTCTTGGTCTCAAGCAGTTCCCAGTCCACAGAGAGAGAAAACCAGCTCATACCTGGAGAGCTTTGTAATTTATCATGGATCTTCATATCCATTTCCTTACTGGACTCCCATAATAGCCCTGCTGGAATTAGACCAAGAAGCCTTGAAACTACTTTCAAACAAGAGAGACTGAGGACTCAAAGACACTCAACTGGAAAGTGGTAGATCTTAGACTTGAATCCACGTCTCTTATTTTCCAAACACAGCCTATTTCCCATCCCTAGAATTTGTCCAAGCTGCTTCTTTCATCTTGTGTAGATTCTCTAGTTCTCTCCACCTATCCCTATCTGGGATGATTATCAATTTAGAAAAGAATTAAAGGAGCTACCATACACAGAGAGTTTTCTACAGGCCAACAGGGTCTAGAATGCCCCATAGACATCATCTCATTCAAATCCTGTAACAGATATAGTGGCAGGAACTGTTGTTCCCACTTAACAGATGTGGAAACTGAGGTCAGAGAGGCGGGATGACTTCCTTGAGATCTCCCAGATGGTAAAAGGTGGAGTTATAGATCAAGCTGTTCCTGGTCTGGGCGCCACAGGAACAGCTTCTGCTTCCCTGGGATTAGCACGGCTCCTCTGCCTGCTTAGGGCCTCTGGGACACCAACTCATGGGTGCACCTGGGGGAGTCACCTCCTGTCATTGGGCCCTGGTGACGGGTTGGATGATTTCTGAGCTCCATTCCAGCTCTGCCTTTCTCCAGTTCTCTCTGTAGTGTCTACACCACCCCCAGATTTCTATGTTTCACATCCACAATGAGTAGCTGCAACAACTATAACATTAGTGACCGTTATTGAGCCCTTAGTGTGAACCAGAACTGTGCTAGCCAGTCATGTGCATTATCTCTTTTAATCCTCACAAAACCCTTCTGCACGAGGACCTCACCATTACCTCCAGTTTACAGATACGGTGTAGAGATGTTAAGTAACGTGGATGGGTCACATTAATGGATGGAACAAGGGCTGGTGCCCGATGGCAAAGCCAACATGTGGACTCCTGAGCTCTATAGCCTCCAAATGCACGGAAATGCTTTGGGACTCAGATGGTTAAGCAGACCTGAGGAACAGTCTCAAGAAATGAATCCCTGTGGAATGGAGGCCTCATGCACTGGAGGGTTTTGTCTAGTGTCAGCTGCAGAGAAAAAGGCATAGAGGCTCGTTCTCTCTCTCTCTCTCTCTCTCTCTCTCTCTCTCTCTCTCTCTCTCT
>NW_024412420.1:9383553-9471132 GCF_014898765.1 Herpailurus yagouaroundi | reverse complement strand
TCTCTCTCTCTCTCTCTCTCTCTCTCTCTCTCTCTCTCTCTCTCTCTCCTTCCTCAGCTCCAGCTGCCCGGCATCCTGTCCTCTAAGGTTGGAGGGAGCTGGCCCAGTGTGTTGGTCACCTGTGAGTCTCAGGTTGTCTCTCCAGGTAGGAGCCACCCCAGATATACCGCTAACCCTTCCCCTGTGAGTTCCAGGCAGGGGCCAGCCTCTTGGCTTTTCCCAATTGTTACAGCTGTCTTGTCCTTCCCCGCTCTGACCTCCCTGCCCTCTACTGCCAAATCCCCATGTTTCTGTCCTTCTCTTACCTACTTCTCTACAACATACAACTTATCGTTAAAGGGTTTCCTTTCTCTCTGTGCACATGCCTCATAATTTCATAATGTCTGGCCTTTGCTCAAGCTGTTTGTCTCCATCTGGAATGGCCACTCTTTTTAAAGCTGCCATTTCTGCCAATTGAAAGCCCCTCCTAATGCCAATGGAAAGCCATCTCCTCCATGCTGGCTTTCTGGATTTTTCCTCTGGATTTGCTGTATTCATTCTTTTGAATTCTCATAGTACTAAAATGTGTATTTTCCTCTGCTTTAAATAATAACTTTTTGTGTCCTTGTAGAAATTCTCCCTTAGCCTCTGAGTATAGAAAGGGTTGGAAATCTGACCCAAGTCCTGACTAAGTCTGTGACTTAAGGCCAAGGACTGTAACCTCTCTGAACTTGAGTTTCTTCATCTTTTAGATGGGGATAATACTACTTATTTTCCAATCATTACATAAGTGAATGCATGTAAAACACTTAGCACATGCCAGGCTGGCAATAGGCACTCACGAATTCTAATTTACCTTCTATCTCACTTTCCTTATTGTCTCCTCCTCCAAATATACATATACTCTCACACACACACATACACACACCCCACCCCCACCACTACCACGCCAGGAAGATGGCTCACTGCCAGCAAACATGGGATCACCGCATGTAAGAGCTGTTAGACTCATTAGTGGCCCATTGTTTGGGTCATTGTTTTGCATATGAGTAAGAAACACCTGAGCTGGGGGTCCTTGCTCTCAGTTGCCCTTAGGTAGTATGGCTATACAACTAACATTTATTGGTATCCTACAATATGCCAGGCATGTGCTTGGTGTTTCACAAGCCTTATCTTATTCGATCCTCCTGATAAATCCCCTAGGAGTTCAGGTAATAACATTCTCATCATCCCTATTTCATACAAGGGGGGAAACCCAAGCCTAAAGAAAGAAGTCAAGTTGCTTGGTCAATATCTCATTTTGCTAATAAATTGAAGAGCTAGAATCTGAACCCCAGAGCCCAATTCTAGAGGCTGGCTCTTAACCAGAATCTTAAAACAAAAGTGGACCCTGGATACCCTGCATTCTTCCCAGAATCCTCTCCAGTGCATCAGGAGAGGATTCAGAAAAAGCTCGTTTCCCAATTCTTCTGCCAAGGCTATTTCCCCAGCTCTGCCCAGTGGAGCTGCATTGAACAGAAATGAGTTCCACCAGCCAGACCCCTTGCCCTCCCAGTCTCCTCCCTCAATAGCTAGAATGAGCTGCCCAAGGGCCGGCTGCTTTCTGGTGGGGGGATTCCTGAGAGCTTTGCAGAGGGGGAGGACTGCCCTTAGGCCTGCCAGAGTCGGAGACTCTTAACTCTGTCTTGGGCTGACACAGAACACACACCTCTCTTGCCGGTCATTCTGAGCTGAGCAGGCTTGTGGCCTTAAGACCTGTTGAATCGTGTGGGTGCCAGAAAGGGTCATTCTTTGCTTTCTGGGACCTTGCATACAGAGCTGGGTAGAGCAGGGATAAGCAAACACGGCTTCCCAATCCCTGCTCTGGAAGTTCTCGTGTTCGTTTTCTTTCTTTGGCATTTGGCAAGCAGGACCCCTGAAGACTGGATGGCTGAGATCCAAAGCTAACTCAAGGCAATCCCACACAGCTGCCGCAACTGGTTGTGGCGAATCACGGCGTATCAGCAAGGGAGACAACAAGCACTTGCAAGGAATTTTATACTCCAAATCTCAAGCTGTCTCAAGCCACACTCGGGGTCCTGCCACAGAACCTCCTTCTGGATCTGCCCCCTCCCGCACCTGCTCTAACAACGCCGCCATCTACCCAGCACCGTGCTTATGAACTTGGGCACCTAGGAAGACTCTGCTGTCTTCCTTACTCCAGGGAGCCAATTAGTCACTGCGTCCCATGGATTTCCGTGATCTTTCTAATAGTTCTTGCAACTGTCCTCATCCTATTTCCAGTGCCGCTGCTACAGTTCAGGGTCTCGCCTAATCTTACCTGGAATGTTTCACAACCTCCTAAGTGGCCTTGCTGCTTCCAATCTAGTCTCTGCACAACGGTCATTGTGATGGCTCTAAGGGCAGACACTTCACTCCCCTGCTTAGGGAACCCTTCTGTGGCACCTCACTCTCCTTAGGGAAACGTCCAAGCCCTTTTGCATGGGCTGAGAGGCACTTCATGACCTCCAGATTTCACTTTCCTGTCCAACCACACATGCCAGTCACCCCAAGTCACTGCAGCTTCCTGGACAGACCCGACTGCTTGCACATCTGTATCTCTGACTAATGCCTTTCCCTCCACCCAACGTGCCCTTCACCCCTGTGTTCATCTGGCAGACTCTTACTCAGCCTTCAAAACCCTGCTCAGGCTTCACCTTCCAGGTACAAAGGCTCTCATATGCCTCTGTGCCACCTTCGTACCTACAGCATACCTCTAGTAAGGCCTTTACTGCTCTGCGTTACAATGATCGTTCATAAGAACATCCCCCAGATTTTCTAGAAGGTGACTGCCCAGGATCTAGCACAATCCCCATCACATCATAGGCCCTAAATACATACACTTTGTTGATATGGGTGATTTTCCCCAAATTGATCAAGCTGATTCCTCTCACCAAACACAGCCACCATTGGGAAGAAAAACTGTCCTCTTACTTAGGAAAAAGAATTACTTGACATGTCTTAAAACTGTAAAACCCTTGAACAAGCACTTTATCCTTCTTTTTGCAGTTACTTTTTCTTTGTTACTGTGTGGCTGCAGCCTGGATAAGTTGCCCAAGTTTTATTCATTCTCCAAACTCTGATCGTTATCTTGGGGGGGAGGCGGGGGGGGGGGTGAAACAACAAACAATATGTTGTAGCTTTTTTTCTTTCCCAGAGACATATATAGAGCAGCCTCTGAAGAAGTATTAATATTGAGGAAGATGCTATTATCTGCATTTTATTAATTAATCCATACATCTACCTGTCATTCTTTCTTTTCTATGGCCTTCCTCACAGCAGTGGTGCACACTTCTGCCGTTGGTAAATTGGCACAATAAATCTGGTGGGACCACCTCCATTTCCAGCCGTTCACTTAACGTTTTATCACTCGGCTGTGGTCTCAGGATTGAAGTCAGTTAAAAAGATTAATACCATTTAATACCACCCAGAAGGAAGATGCCAGAAATCTGTTTAAAGTCTCGTTATTCATGTCTTCATTCCCTTTGTGTGTATATTGTGATAAGCATAGCCATCCTTTTTAGGCTGCTGCTAATAACTACTTAAAATGATTAAGGTAACTAGTTATTTCCTGTAAGAAAATTGCTCTGCTGTCATTAACACGGAGTTAGAACGGCTCCCATTTTCATCTTCAGCACACAGTCTTTTGCCCCCCAGTTGCCTTAAATGAACAGAGAACCATCTCAAGGAGACTGTGTGCTCCTTTGTAAGAGATGAGCTCTGACGAGGCAAGGTGGAGGGGAAGTGTAGCTTCGCAGAGGACACGGCTATGGAGGTGGCCGCTGGGAAGGACTACTGGCTGACACCCATGTTGTAAACACATCCCCCTGACCTGCCACGGGGTTTCCGGGAGTATGATTCATAATAACTGGCAAAACTGCCATTATTCCTGTGTGGCCTGAGCAATGTGAATGGGATCCGGGACTCTAAAACCTCCCAGTTGTCTGGTCCAGTGGTTCTAAAGTTTTCTCTCTCTTGGGCACCTGTGGACATTCACCTGTGATACACACTCCCCTGGGAATCCTCTGCCTTTGGAGAAAGACCCACAGAGATCTTGTCGGGACAGAAAGCACCATGGTCATTTGCAGCTGCCCTAAGTAGTAATGGTAAGTGAGTAATGGTTGGTTATTGGGGGTTTTGGCACAAATGAGTTTGACCAGTGCTACTTAAGGTGGAATCTACAAGCCTACATTCTACGTGTTTGTTTGAGGACTCATTTTCAGTTCTGGATGTATACCTTTGAGTGGAATTGCAGGGTCATACGGCAATTGTATGTTTAACCTTTTAAGGACTTGCCAAACTGTTTTCCTACATTTTTATTTTTATTTAAAACATTTTTTAATGTTTATTTTTGAGACAGAGAGAGAGGGAGAGCACAAGCAGGGGCGGGGCAGAGAGAGAGAGAGGGAGACACAGAACCCGAAGCAGGCTCCAGGCTCTGAGCTGTCAGCACAGAGCCTGACGTGGGGCTCAAACTCACAAACTGTGAGATCATGACCTGAGCTGAAGTCGGACGCCTAACTGACTGAGCCACCCAGGTGCCCCTGTTTTCCTACATTTTTAAATAGCACATGCCCGTCCAGGCATTGAGCAAGAATTCATAAGACAGCACACTTGCACAACAGGAGACCCTCCTCCAGAGGGGCTGGTGGATTCCAAGCAGTCTTTATGTATCTGTTGCATTGTCCTTCTCACTCTCTTGTTAGCTCTTGCTCTCTCTCTCTCTCCCACCTTAACCATCTGCCATGAGTGGCTGCGTCCAGCATCAATATCACCTAGGAGCTTGTTGGAAATGCAGAACCTGGGGCCCCATCCAGACCTACTGCGTCAGCATCCCTGGGGGCGAGGACCAGGAATCTGTGTTTAAGAAGCCGTCCAGGTGATTGTGATGATTTCTCAGGTGTGAGAAGCTCTGAGACAGACCTGGGCACAGACTTCCCGCCACCCTCCCAGCAGCAAAGTGAGTGAGGGAGATGCCACATTAGGGACAGCACTGGGTCTGCTCTAATTGCTATAAAACCAATCATTTGCAACACTCTCCACTTTGAGTAGACTTTGAGTGGGGTGTACCCCACTTCATTTATAATAATAATACCAGACCGTTCTGGGCAGTCCTGCATGGAAAGCCACTGACAGTATGCGAGTGTCTGTCAACTGGTCCCTGCAGAAAGAATCCTGGATCTTCTTAGTAATCCCAGAGGCTGTGCCCTTCCTCAGCACCAGGCCAACCTGTGAGTGTGATGACTGGTCTGCAGTGGAGTCAAATGCCCCACCGAGGGTTAGCCCTCTGTGGCTTCCTGACAGCCAAATGGCAGTGTTGATGTGTGATATCTGGTGCTTGTATTAGGCCTTTCCCATCTCTGCTGGTCAAGAAATGGTTATGTTAGTAGACTGTTGAGACCATCTATTTTGTTGTCAGACAGACCAGGATTCCAACCTGCCACTTGAACTTGAAATGTTTCTTAATTCTTCAGGTAGTCAATACCCTGCCTGCAAAATGGGTTCATAATATCTATTGCATGGACTAGGTGTCCAGTAAATGGTGGTTATTATTGTTATTGATTCTCGCTGATGATACGTGTGGGAGCTCTCCATGGTGCTTCTGTCCTCCCTCCTCTCCTTTTAATAATAAAAAAAGAAGTACATGGAAAGAGGCAGACGGTTAAGGTAAAGTAGAGCAAGAGAGATGCAACCATCATAGATCACTAAAAGCTTCTTAAAGTACTGCAACCCTCTGGTCTCCTCCTATCTCTGGATGTTTTTTCGTTCAAGTGCACTCTCCTGTGCGCTCTTAAACTCAGTGCCTGGCACAGGGTTAAGTGGTCAATGTAAACATACAGAAAAACAGTTTGGCCATTCCTCAAAACGTTAAACATACAAATACCATATAGCTCAGCAATTCCACTACCAGGTATACATCCGAAAGAACTGAAAGCAGGCATCCAAACAAAAGCTTCTGCCTGTACATTTATAGCCACACTATTCACAACAGATCAGAGGTGGAAACAATCCAGATGCCCATTGATGGATAAATGAATAAACAAATTATGGTCAACCCATACCATGGAGTATTGGTCAGTTATGAAAAGGAATAAAACCCCCACACATGCTACAACAGAGGTGAACCACAAAAACATCATTCTGAGTGAAAGAAGCCAGACGCCAAGGAGTATACATGGTACAATTCCATTTATGTGCAATATCCAGAAAAGGGAAACCTATAGACAGAAAGCAGGTTGGTAGTAGCCAGGGGCTGGGGGTGGGGGAGAGCCTGGGGCATGACTATTTAACAGGTATGGGTTTTTTTGGGGGGGGGGGTGAAGAAAGTGTTTTGGAATTAGATAAAGGTGGTGGTTGCATGACTTTGTTAATGTACTAAAAGCCATAGAATTGTCCACCTTAAAATAGTTAATGTCATGTTACTGAAATTAAAAAATAAATAAATAAACATGTATGTCTAGATGTTTAAAGAGCAACAAAAAAATGAAAGGTTGAGCCTGAATGATTGATTTAGGTATTCTTAAAAGCACGGCCATTGAAAAAGATCTTCTGTTTCTGTTGCTTCTTGCTAGAACTAAAAATCCATCTGTCCACGTGGGGAACTCTGGTGAGGGATGTATGGCTCTCTGGCAAGTGTACATGGTCATAAATTTGGCTTTGCTGGTGTCGGGGATTTCAGGTAAGAATCAGGAACTGCGAAAGTTGTTAACAACTCAGCTGTTTCCAAGACAGGTGAGCATCTAAGACAGGGCCCTGGGCAAGGTTTGAGTGCAGTCAGGAGAAACATGTGAAAGAAATGGATGTAGGCAAGCCCTCCTGAGAGACAGATTCAGGGGCATAAAATTGGCACTTCTTCTCCATTAAGCAATTTAGGATGATCTGAAGTCTTCTCCAAGTTCCTGTCTCTCTCTTTATCTTAATTAGCAAAGCAAAGTCTTAGGTACAGTAAGCTCTCTCCTTCCCTAATGGATTAGCCGGAAAATAGGAAACTAAGATTTTGGGAGAGTCTAATAACCAGGGAGTGAGAGAAAGAGGGAAGGGAAGCTTATAGACTAAGAGCTATGTACTGGTTGGTGAACGACACTTTCCCAACATTAATTCCCATATTAATTCCTTCACTCTCAAACACAGTTGCATTTCTTTTTTGTGTACTCGAAGGAAGCAAAGATATACGTGACATAGTCTCCCCCCTCAAGGAGTTTCCTATCTATCTATTGAGGGTGGAGGGGGAGACAAGAGCACCAGCAATTATTACACAAGCCAGGGTAGCACCTGTCACACTGTACTGCACACACGAATCACTTGGGGATCTTGTTAAAATGCAGGTTTGATTTATTATGTCTGGAGCAGGGCCTGAGATTCTGGTCTGAGGATCCCATCTGGCACAGCGAGGAACCCATATGTGATAACAGGGTGATGATATAAAGCGGGGTTTGGCAAACTATGGCCTGTGGGCTACATGTGGCTTACTGGCCCATGAGCTGAGGAAGGTTAGACATGTTTAAATGGAAAATAAAAGAAGAATGCTATTTCATGACATCTGAAAATTATATACAATTCAAATTTAGCGTCCACAAATAATGTTTTGTTGGAATGCAGATGCACCCATTTCTCTACACATTATCTATGACTGACTGCTTTCTCACTACAAAGACAGAATTGAGTAATTGCAGTTGAAACCATATGGCCCACAAAACCTAAAATATTCACTCTCTGGCCTTTTATGGGAAGTCTGTCTACCCCTGGCATAAAATAAGAAGGGATTTCATGTCAGAGGAAGAGACTAATTCCTGCTGGATTAATCATGGGTAGACTTCAAGGAGGAGGGGCATCTGAGTGCCTTGACTGTGGGTGGAATCTGAATGGCAGCCTTTTGGGAAGAAAGAAATCCACTAGGTACAAAGTCGTGGACATGGGAAACGTAGGAGATGTGACAGCAGATCTCAGTGTTAAAACCATGAACAAGGCCCTGAACAAATCAGGCCACTGTCAGGGTTGTCAATGTGGACTCATCCTGAAAGCTTCCCCCTGAATGTCAAAGAAAAAATGGCCTGATACAAAGAAACCTGTTCCCAGCTCCGGGAAGATGGAACTAGCTGGGCAAGTGTCTGGTGAACTACGTGTGTGTGTGCGCGTGAGTAACAACGAAGCCTAGGCAGAACGTTAATTAAGTATGAGTGAGGATTTGGGACCCAGTGGTTCTCAAAGTTGGAGAATGACACTGTCCCCCAGGGAGTGTTTGGAAATGTGTCAAAGTGTTTTGGGTTATCACAATAGCTGGGGAACATCTACTGACATCTATCGTCCAGGGAAGCTAAACAGATTTTTAACGAGATGCAGAGGACAGTAGTTCTTGGCAACATCGAACTGGTTTCTCCTAAATGCTGAAAGCACCTCCATTAAACAAAGTCAGGCTGGGGACTCTTCTGTGGTGCATAATGGCCATGGGCTGAGGAATGAAAAGACGGAATAAAAGGAATAAAGGTCCAGCCCTGTTTGGACACTGACGGACGGAAAGCAGGCAGGAGGGTGTATCGATGTGAACTGATATGCTTGGCCATTAGACTGGAAATCTTCCATTTCTCCACCAGATCCCAGAACAGCCAGAATGCCAGGCTAATGTAAAAATTCCAAAAAAATCTATGTTTTGGGGATACTTAGGGTGCGTCTTTTCATGATCATTTACCCACCCTACTCTTTCGGCCTTAATCTGCATGGTGGCGAGATTGCTGGTTTTGGAATCAGGAGGATCTGGGTATGATTTCTGCTTTGTCTCTTCCTAGACATTGATCTTAGGCAAGTTATTTCCACTCAACCTTACTTTCTTGACCTGTAAAATGTGTATGGTGAAGGATTTTTGTAAAAGTTGATTAACATACTCTTTGGGGCAGGCTTTGCACAATACTGGGGGCCCATAGCGATGCCCAGTAAATATGTTTCCTTCTCTCTTTGCTTCAATGAGCACACACTAATTTCTGCTGCTAACGGTGCTACCATTGGCCACTTGGGGAGCCAGTTTTAGCCAAGCATGGCATTGATAAATACAAAGCCAATTTCTCACCCTTGGCACTACAGACATTTTGGGCTGGATAATTCTTTGTTGTAGGGGTTGTCCAGTAGCATCCCTCAGTCATGACAACACAAACTGTCTCCAGACATTGCAAAATGTTCTCAGGGAGGCAAAATTGCCCTTAGTTTAAGAACCACTGGTTTAAGATGGGAGAAAAACAAGTAATGGCTGTTTTGGATGAAGGGAGAAATGTGGGATTGCTTTGTTTTGTTGTCCAAGCAAAAATTCTGACCATAAACCTCCAGACTCTATAGTCTATAAACACTACAACATAGCACATTTCCACTCAATGCCAGGGAATGCACTAGGTCCTGGGAACAGACAGAAACAAGGCATGGTCCCTGCTTTCCAGGCATGAACAACCTGTTCTGCAGAGTCCCATCTGAGGAAGAAGGTTCTTGAAACTCTGGCCACCAAGTAGCCATTCATTTTCTAGGCAGAGCCTGCCATTGGGTCTCTGGAAAACAAGTGAACTGATAAGATGGGAGGCTGGGTGGATTTATGCTGGTGTTTATTTTGAAAGCTGAACCAAGCAAGGCACAGGCTGAACCTGCTGGCAAAAGGGAAATTCCCTTGCCACCGGAGGGAGGCCGGATTTATCTCAGGGGATATGGTTTGGTGACAAGACTGATTATATGGGGTGTATTGTTTATATGAGTGTAATGTACTCAGGGCTCAAGGCAGAAGGTGGGTTTTATAAATCAGCAGATAAGTAAAATAAATGCATTGGGCTAGATACTCCTGCTCTTTGGATAAAGGTGAAAGGAGATGGTGAAATACACTTATTCACAGGAATTCAATAAACTTACTGGATTTTCCCTTAAATGATCAGTTACCACCACTACCCAAAGGCTCCCCTGCACCCCAAGGTCATATTCTCTATGAGAAAGTTCTAGAATGTTGGCATTGGATATAAGATCTTGTCTTCTTGACATCAATGACTGAAAAGTAAAGGAATAGACAGCCAGGGCACTCCCTGATGAGGGTGGGGAGAAGAGAGGAAACCCATTGTTTATGAAGAGCTACTCTGTGCCAGATACTTGGTATTTACACATACACCATCTCAGTTAATTCAAATAAAAATCCTGTGGAACGATAATTTCCCATCCTGTCTGCTTATAAGAACCACCAGGCATCCTTACTACAAATCCAGAGGTGTGTATCCCACCCTTAAACTTTCTGAATCTGACTCTCTGGGGAAACAGGGAAATCTGTATTTTTAGACAGCACCTTCTAATGATCAGGGTCTCCAATGATCAGGCTAGTTTGGGAAACACTGCGGTAAACTGTAATTTATCATCCCAAAGTTATCGACATGGAAACCGGGCTTTGCCTGACCCCTAATTCTAAAGACTTTTTGTGTCTCCGTGCTGCCTCCTTGGAAATGACAAGTCCAATTAAGACTCAGACAAGACGGGCTTAAAATTTGTCTCTGCTTTGCATATTAGCTCCTTAGAGCTTTGAGAGCCAGTGTAGTGAAGAGGACAAAGCCTGTGACAGGAATTTGAGGACCTGAGTTACAGCTCTGGAGTTTATTAGCTCTGTGACCTTGGGCGAGTTACTAAAGCTCTCCTGGTCAGTTTTTTCATCTGTAAAATGGTGATAAAAAATAATACTTGCTCTGACTACTTCCAGAATCACTGTACGGATCGAATGAGATAATAGATGTGAAAGAGTTTTGCAAATGGTAAAGCCGTCTGTGAGGTCTTACTATGATGGAGTCGATGCCCAATTATCCGCATAACCGGTTCCTATTTTGTGCAAAGCCTTTGTAAAGGTCTGACCTTTCCTTCTCATCTCTGGATCACTCCCCATTGTGTGGTCAATGTGAGGACAAGGAATTCACACTTACAGTGACAGATTAAATTATGCATGAATAGCGCTCCCCGTCAAAGGCGGCTACTCAGTGTAGGCCACCCTCCAAGGGCATGTGTACATATGTTGTGAACTGATATGCCACAGCAAACGCGCCACTGGGTTCACTTAGATAATGGAATATTAACCAGGCCACCACCGTTTTAGCCGGGATAGCGGAGTGTTGCCTGCGTCATGTGAGGTCACCCTCTAGTGGCTGAGGCTGTCAGTGCACCTAGAGAGACCTAAACATGGCTTCACTCCCACCCCCCACCCCCCCTACCCAGCCCTTTGCAGGGAGAAGACATGCCCCTTAAGATGTTCATGTTCCGATCCCCGGAACCCGTGGCTAGGTTACCTTACATAGAAAAAGAGACTTTGCAGATGTGATTAAGTGAAGGATCTTGAGATGAGCACATTATCCTGGATTATCCGGGTGAGCTCAATTTAACCACACGGGGTCTTGTGAGTGAAAGAGGAAAGGAGGAGAACAGAGGTGATGGGACGTGGGAGGCAGGGACTGGAGCCATCCAGTGTGAGAAAAGACTCAGCCGGCCATTGCTGGCTTTGAAGACAGACTCTTCCCCAGCACCTCCAAAGGGAATGCAGCCTGACCAGCACCTTAATTTTACCCAGTGGAACCAATTTGGACTTCTGACCTCCAGAACTGTGAGACAAGAAATTACTGTTGTTTTGAGCCACGACGTTTGTGGGAATGTGTTAGAGCAGCCCCAGGAAACGAATGTACCTCCTCTCTCAGTGTTGAGCAGAGGGGTGCTTGAAAGCATGCCAGTGAAGCCTGGTCCCCAGCACCGTGGGGCACTGAGTACATGTCATTGTGTCCCCAAAGGCCCCATGGTGGGAGCTGGCATTGCCCAGGTTGAAAAGAACAGCTTATATGGATGGGACATCTGGCGGGGAAAAGAATATGTGGGATGGGACATCTGGGGGTGGGGGGGGGGAAGGAATATGTGAGAGCAGGCTTCCAAAATGCAGAATTTAGGAAACACATTTAAAGCTCAATGGTCCTCATTAGCATTATCAGCGCACCACCAGACTGCAAGCTCTTATCCACACCTGCGTGTCCCCTACACATCAGGGCCCAGGGTAGGTGCGCTCTAAGTGTTTGTGAGGAAAATAAATGGGTTCTGTGATTAATTATTTCTCAGGCCTTCAAGAAGGATTTATGATGCCTTAAAATATTAACATGTGTAAGCTGAAAATAATGAACTAAAATCTCATTAAAAGGAGCATAGAAAGAGATGCCTGGGCACCTGGGGTGGGAAGTAGAGGGATGTAGGGGGATTGGGGTCTTGTGTCTGAATGCCACCTTTGGCCTTGAATTTCTGACTGCAAAAGTTAGATGGGCACCACTCACTTACACATCCCTTTGGGTCCCAGGCGGAGGTCAAAGGCGAATCCTTAGGAGGGTGTCAGGAAAGACATGTTTACCAGACATGGCCCCGTGGAGACTCACACACTGGAAATGCAAATGTATGTTTGATCTTCACAAACGTCCCTTACCATTAGGCAAGAGATGGCTGGAAAACACACCCAGCTTGATTAGAGATAGCCAGAGGCGTGCTGGTGTGAGCGGTTTATTAAATTATTGAGATGTCTGGAGGCTAAGGATGCCGGAGAGGATGACGTGAAGAATCAGAGTCTGCAAATCACTGGAGATACTCTCGTGTCCACGGCAGGACAGGAGGGGAAGCTGTGGATGGGGGAGGAGCGGAGGGGGCACTAGGGTGTCACTGCGTCTTTCAGGCGCAGAAAACAAACAAACCCAGGAGCGGTCCCTTGTGTCTCTTCCTGCCTCTGCGAAGCCACCAGGTACAGCTCCTCCGTGTTATTGATGCTAATGACCCACCTAATGGTCCTGCAAGAAGGATTTCAAATTTGCAAATGACAGCTTTTGCAGGCACCACAAATCATGGGGCCTTGCAATCAAACGCAAAGGGGCCCGGATCACTGAAGGACTTGGGATAATGGGTGATAAAATGCAGTTTAATGTGGACAAATGTGGAATAATATGTCTTGGAACAAACAATCAGAAGGGGGAACAGCTGGTAAGTGAATTGCTTTGTATTACACTGACCAGGGAATAGAAATGGTCCTCAGCAGCAGCCAAAGTTGACAGAGGGATAGGCTGGAGAGAATGTACAAGAAGCCCAGAAAAGTCAGAGGGAGGAGAATGGCCAGCTTAACACCTGCCTTTCAGGTACTGATGCCTGAGTTAAGTGTTGGCGGCTGCCTCTTGGGTTTCTACTCACCCTCTCAATGTTGGGGTTTGGGGGTGCCCCCAGGCTTGGACCCTGGCCTTCTCTTCTCCAGTCCACTGTCTCTCCAGAGAATCTCAATCAGTCCCTTGACTTAAGTATCATCTACACCCTGAAGACACCCAAAATTTAAATCTTCAATTGACCTCTCCCCAGAACCCCAGCTCAGCGGATCTCAAAGGTTCCTACATATTAGAATCATCTGAAGAATTGCTGTAAAAAATCCCAATATCCAGACCACACCCTAGACCAAGTAGTCAGAATCTGAACTCTACAAGTGATTCCCACATGTAGCCAAGTTTGAGAACCACCACTCTAGGCTTCTGTACCCAATTGCCTACCGATTTCTCTGACTGGATGTATAAAAGTTAATATGGACAACAAACTTGATTATTACCCCCACGTCACACCTAGTCTTCATCATCCACTGATTGCTCAAGTTCCAAATCTAAGCTTTATTCTATTTTCCTCTCTTTCTTTCAGTACCTATACCTAATCCACCAGCAAATTCTTCAGCACTAATGTGAAAACATCCAGTGCCATCCTGTCATCGTCTAAACTGCAACATTGCGACCCTTTGCTTACATTTGACTTCTCTCCAATCCATTCTCCCTCTGGTACCCAAGGCGATCTTAAAACTAAAAACAAACCATGTCATACCTTGCTTAAAAGACTCTGATGGCTTCCATCCTGTGTAGAATAAAATCCAAGCTAATTACTCGGACTTCTGAAGCCCTATTCTGTGAAACCAATGGGGTACTGAGTAAATGACCGCGTGTGACTTCCCAGGCTACATAATAAAACATCACAACCTCCTCCTATGTTCTCTTGGATCACTTGCTCTCGGAAAAGGCGGCTACAATGTCACGAAGACACACAAGCAGCCCCTTGGAGAAGAATGTGTGGTGAGGACCTGAGGCCTCCAGCCACCAGCCAGTGCTGACTCCCAAGCCACAAGAGTGCGCCATCTTGGAAATGGCTCCCCCACCCCAGTCAAGCCCTCAGATGACTGAAATCCCAGCTGACATCTGTCTGCAACTTCTTGTGAGATTTCTAGCAGAACCACCCAGAACCCTGACCCATGGAAACTGGGCTATAAAATAAATGTTTACTGTTTCAAAGCCACTAAGTTTTGGGATAATTTGTTATGGAGCAATGGATAACTGATATGTTGATTCATAAAAAATCCAAGAATCTGGAGACCTCTGCATTGCTCTAAACTATTCTGAACCATGCATGGTTTGTACTGCTGACCAGTTTTATCACTGAGCATTTTGAGCTTCAGTTTTCTTGTCTGTAAAACGGGTATAATATCGATGCCTATCTCTTATGTTGCTGTGAAAGATTAAATGACATGATGCCTGTGTTTGGAACCATAATTGGTAATAATATTTTTTTTTTAATTTTTTTTTTCCAACGTTTATTTATTTTTGGGACAGAGAGAGACAGAGCATGAACGGGGGAGGCGCAGAGAGAGAGGGAGACACAGAATCGGAAGCAGGCTCCAGGCTCTGAGCCATCAGCCCAGAACCTGACGCGGGGCTCGAACTCACGGACCGCGAGATCGTGACCTGGCCGAAGTCGGACGCTTAACCGACTGCACCACCCAGGCGCCCCAATAATATTTTTTATCATTATTGTATTTTACTATTGTTTTGGGCTGTTTCACGCCTTCATCAGTTTGTAGTACTGTTTTCTTTGTGCGATCTGCATCTTTCCCTCCATCTACCTGTCTTCTTCCAGAAGCATGTAATCAACATAACAGCAGCTGTTTATCATCTGCGACATCACACGCTATGCTGGGACTTCACAGAGCAGGGATTTTTTTAAGTCTCCATCTACAAATGAGAAACCCAGGGCTTGGGGAGGCTGAATAACCTCATGTGAGGTCCCCAGTGCTAACATGAGCAGCAGGATCGCAGCCCAGGGCTATTCAATCCCAAAGGCCATTCTCTTTTCTCGACATCAAGAGTACGCTCAGTAATTTCTGAATGAATGAGTGAATACGTGAGGGAACATCATTTGTTACACAAACAGCAAAGGGAAAAGGTAGATGATCTGTGTGTACTCACTTCCACTTTGAGATAAATACAATTACATGAGGAAGTGGTGTCACAGGAAGTGGAATTTTGGCTTTGTAGCGGACAGCTTCTTGTTTCGTGTGACCTGGTGATTGCCAATGACAATTTCTAGTATACAGGCTGACGTCCTGTACATTCTAAACTGTCCCCACTCTCCAGATGCCCCATGGTGCAGAGAGTATGCCCTTCCTTTCATATTCGCCTGAGTCATTTTCAGAGTTTGCTGAGAAAAAAAAAAAAATCCCAAGTAGTAGGGGTGCTTATAAATGAAATGTGGCTCTGGAAACTTGATGTAAAAGTGTATGTGTATATGTCTATGTGTTTTGGCTACGGAGAATAGTTTAGTAAAGCACGTGGTATTGATTTTAGCATACGTACACGGGTAGGTTTCCAACAGGGGCCTCTAAAAGGTAATAATGCAATGTATTGGAAAATGCATCATGCTAGACCTGGACTACCCCGTCACCTATGTGTTGTATACATGTGGGCAAATTACTTAAACTCTCTGAACCTCCATCTTCTCATCTGTAAAATGGGGATGGTAACATCTATTTCAGTTTCACTGTGAGGATTAAGCATATATGAAGTCCTACCTGATCTGGGCCTCCGATTCTTCTCTGAGCTAATATCCTATGATACTATCCCACTGTACACTCCTTTTCAGCTGCATCAACCTCCTAACCATTCCTTAAAATCATCAGGCATGCGCCTACAACAGGACCTTTGCACCAGCTCTTCTCTTTGCTTCAAATATTTCCCCTTCAGATACCCAATGGCTCACTCCTGCGAGTCATGGCTACCATGTCCCCTTTTCCATGAGGTCTGTTCTGACTAATTAGTTTTGCACTCTCCTCCAACCACTCCTGAGACCCCTTGGTCTGCTGTTTCTTTTTGCCGTAGCATTTGGCATCTCCTTATATGCAAAGCAATGTATTTATTTATCTATTATTTATGATCCATCTTCTATTGCTAGAACAGAAGCCACACAAGGGCCACAATCTTTGTGCTTTACACACTGATGTATCCCCAGCAACCAGAACAGAGCCTGGCATGTAGTAGACATGCCATAAATATCTACTGCATGAATGAACAAACAAAAAAGTATATGAATAAATACGTGAGTGAAATCACTCAGTGCCATGCCTGCCATATTGTAGACATCCAGGAGAGTTAGGTCTTACTGTTGCAAACTGGATAACCCTAGTATTCTTCACTGCGGAGTTACGGACGGTTTTATATGCCTCAATTTTACTACCTACCAGCCCTGCACAACTGCACAATCTCATCCCTCTCCCCTGACACTCCTGTGCCTTCCAGTCATTTCTAAGACCCTGCAGGGGCCCAGGTAACCCATCTGCTTTGGTTTTCCAGCTCCACACTTGCAGTGGGATGAGATACTTGGTCATGTGGAGGTAGCCCCCTCCTGGGTCGTAACCCTCTGTAGGATGCTGCTTCACTGCCTCTCTCCAGGCCCAGTGAGCTCTGGCACTGCTTATGCATTGCCCTCCCCTCCACCCCCGACTCCCCAGCACAGCAGATGCCACTACTGCTGCTCTACCATTGGCTCTGACCACCATCCCTACGTGCTCCCTGGAATTGGACAAAATGTTCCCTCCTCTACTCTCTGCTGCGATGACTCACCCAGACCTGAAGCAAAACAGCTTGCAGTCCCAGCCACTGAAGGTTGCTGCTGGACAAAACAACTCCCCTTCAGTTTTCACAGAGGACCAGCAGCTGGCAAAGAGACACCAACCTGCTCTCCGTTATCTTGCCTTCCCTCTTGTCTTTGCTCCAAGCTTCCTTTGAACCAATCTCCTTCTTCTTCCTTCACCCAGAGGCATGCATGGCCCCCAGGCCCCTGATTCAGGCAGATGCCTGACTGCCAGCATGTGTCCTCTGACCCCCACCCCTCGCCCACCCAATCTTTGCTTCGCTTCAGCCAACACATCCCTCCAGAGCATCAGAAACAAAACCAGTCATCGTTAAAATGAAATTATGAGGGAGAAAAAAGCAGCATCGCAGAACAGAATGCTTTCAATTACTGCGTGTTGGTAGACTGCCGTTCCCTCCAAAGGTCCAGTTGTGCATGACAAGGCTACTGTCACAGCCCAACAGATGGTCCACGGTACCGGAGCAGCGCTGATCTTGTTACAGTGAAATCCATTAAATGCAAAACCCTCCCCAGCAGGTGTGCACATCAGCTTCGTACCCACGTGGGGATGCGTCTCTTCATGAAGACATTGCTTTGTTGGTATTTATAGGCTGATGGTTGTAGGGTGAAGAGAGGGGTGACTGGTATTAGTATTAATTGCAATCACTGGCATTTATCTAGTGCTTTATGCTTTTTCAAAAATGCTTCCACAGCTGTTCCCTCATTCGATTCTTGTGATATCTCTGTGAGGTGGACATGAGATCGAGGGCGGTGAACCCAGGAAGGCAGGCAAGTTTCCTTCCTTCTCTGTCTCAGCGTAAGTTTGCATCAAGTCCTCTGTGGCTGGAAGCCTGGTCTTTGGGTGGTGCACCTGCAGGCTGTGAGATGCTATAGAGAGAAGCAGAGCGGGAATCCCAGCCCTGCCTCCTCCCCTGCAGGGTGTCCTCGGGAACCTGGTGAAGGTGTCCATGAAGGTGGTGGTACCCTTCGCCGGCTTGTGGCAGGGCTCCCTGAACAGGTCCCCCCACCGCCTCTGTCCTTGCCCTGCTTCCATCTGTTCTCAACGCAGCAGCCAAAGGGAGCATTTCAAATCCTATTTCAGACTGTGTACTGCAGCGTCCCCCTCCCCCAGCCCCCCACCCCACTTCCAGTGAAGGTGGAACACCTGACAAGGGCCTCCCACTCACGGTTCTGACCCTGCAACCCTCATGCCCCCGCCCCCACCTCTGCTTGTTCACGCTTCTGCCACGCTGGCCTTCTTGGTGCTTCTCAAACACAGCTCATGTCACCTCAGGGCCTCCATGGCATCTGCTCTCTCTGCCTGCCACATTCCGCCCCATCTCTGCATGGCTCCCCCCTCTCCTTCTCAATGGGTCCTGCCCCGGCTTCTCCAGACCCCCGCTCATCTGCCCACCCTTCTTCTTCCTTCCTTATCCCTCTCGCTCTGCTCTGCGTATTGCTTTTTCTCTGTGACACTTAGCTTCTTTTAACATAATATATGTGTTAACTTCCCCACGTGGCTACAGCGAATTACAACAAAACACAGAAACGTATTCCCTCACAGTTCTGGAGGCTAGAAGTCCAAAATCAAGGTGTGGGGAGGGTTAGCTCCTTCTGGTGTGTCCGAGGGACAATCTGTCCCATGCTTCTCTGCTTAGCTCCTGCAGGCTGCCATCAGCCTTTGGCTTGTAGCAGCATGACTCTGGTCTTTGCCTCTGTGCTCATGTGGCCGTCTTCCGTGTGTGTGCGTGTCCACATTTTCCTCTTGTCACAAGGACGCCAGGCATTGGATCAGAGCCCACCTTAACAATCTCATCTTAATTTGCTTTGATGATATCTGCAAAGACTATTTCCAAGTAAGGTCACATCCACAGGCACCTGGGGTTCAGATGTGAGCATATCTTTTGGGGGGATGTAACTCAATCCCCAACAGGATAAATTTAAGTATCATATTATGGTTCTTGGTTATGGTCTGTTTCCCTCTGCTAGGTAAGCTCTGTGAAGACAGGGGCCTTTGTTACATGGACTGGTTAGATCCTAAGATACTCAACCGGCTTCCTTCCCTCAAGATCTTCATCCTTTAAGTATTATTTATATCCCCAAATGAAAGTCTCATAATAGTTAATTCTCAATTATCCACCCATACGTGGGAATTGGCCAAGAAAGGTAATTTCACAGTTGTTTCTAATGTATTGCCAGAAGAACCTTATTCTGACAAATTGGATATTCTATCAAAATGACTGGCTTATATTCAAGTTCCACACACACAGAGGCTACCACCGAAGGCTATGACTCAGGATAGAGTCTTAGCTGCATTGTTTCTACTGCGACCCCTTCCTTCTGCAGACCTTACAGTCACCTGCCCTCCAACCACCTGTCCTGCCCTAGGTCTTGTTCAAAGTTTAGTACCTTGCCCAGATGTCGCAAGCTGTTCCTTATAGAACCTGACAACCAATCCAGAGAATCAGATCCCTGTCATCTGAGAGCCAGAAGGTATCCTAGGAATCATTCGTTCATTCACTCACTCCATAATATATTTCTTGAGTACCTACCAAGTGTCAGGCATTATGAGTTTCCCTTTCTGTCCCCTTTAAGCCTCACAGAACCCTGTGACGTGGGCAGTAGGGTCCCTGCCCTGCAGGTGAGGGCACGGAGGCAGAGGGAGGGTGAGGACTCCCTGGGATTACTCACTGGTAGGTGGCGGATTCAGACCCAAATCCAGGATGCTTATGTTTGAAGCTCCTTGAATGACACTGTCTTGTAACCCAGCTCCTCACCATTCAGTTCAAAGAGGAGAGACACAGATTCTACTCTGCTCGTCTTTTAGATTGTAGATCACTCTCATCCCTGTCCTGGTGACACACTAAATAGCCTATAGAGGGCTACGACAGGTAGTTCTTATTCCCGGGTTAGTAAACAATTCTTTTTTTTAATCTCATTTTCCTAAGGTCACTTTGCTGCAGGTAGAACAGGCACTGTGTGACAGCAGACATATCTGCCTCCAGACTCCCTCTCCACCCTTCTCCTCTCTGCCTGGGGAGACTGTCTCTCATAGCGTTTGGCCAGTGGCAGCCACAGGGAGGATATAAGAGGGGGGAGGCCAGGGAGATCAGGGTTCTTCTGCCCTGTGAGGTTGGCTGTGTCCTACAAATCCCTGACCCTCTCCAGGCTGCCAAACCCTACAAGAATCTCTCCTTCTAGCTTCTGGTCACTTCTCCTGCCCTTTGTCCCTCTGGACCTCAGGGTAGTAACAAACATGCTGTTTGTCTTATCCCTGGTGGTTCTCTCACACTCACACTGTTATAATTCGCTTCCCTCAAATTATCCCCAGTTGTGAGGGCACCATGTTCATCCTGTTGGGAATCTGTTGTATACAAATAACTGTGCCCATATGGTAGAGGAGGACCCCAAGGATCAGGAAGACCAAACGTCTTCCCCCAGGTCAGATGTGGAGAAAGCACATGACTGGGGGATGGAATGAAGTCCCTGGTTTAGTACTCTGAGGGCCAAGAGGAATGTCCAATTGGCCTGAGATAAGCCTTTTGGTGGTACACCAAGCCCACAGAGGGCTGCTGACAGGCGGTTCTTGTTACACCCTTGTATACCGTAGGTGATCAATAAATGTTGGCTGACGACAAAGTTTTTTGCGCTCATTAGTTACGATGATTACGTTCTGAATAACCACAAGTAGGAAATCAGCCCATTTGGAAGATCATTCTCATGGAAGGAAGACTGGAAAAGTCCCTAGTAGGTGTGAGTCTGAATATTGGCCTATGGGAGGCAAGGCCCTGAGGCCCTGTGCTCTCACGGTCCTCGCCTGTTAACACTGAGCCCGGGCCTCATTCTCCAGCATTTCTGTGAGAATTAATAGAGAAGATACCTGTCAGGGCTGTGTTTTGGCAACAGCCCCCATGTCCCTCCAAGCAGCCCTGTGCTTATCGTCACTTGTGACAATATTTCTTCAGCATTTCACTCCGTGTCCTTAATGGGGGTGCATGATGAACGGGAGTAGTGGGGTGGCAAAGAATGAGCTCCTGGGGAAACACTTAGGAAACTGGGCTTTCTGCCATTAAAAGAGATAGATCTTTATGGTGACCTAATTAAAGTTTTTAAAATTCAATTTGGACAGTTAGCAAGCTAGGCTCCTTTCCAGGAGGAATAAGGAGTCGGTGCAATGACCTAAGTGATCCCAGGCTGCCTGCCATCTCAAACAGCAGAGTGGGTGTATCTGCTTCTTTCAGGGACCCAGGCTGCCTGGGCACAGTCTTTGGTAAGGAAGGTGTTCTGTGGGATCACACTGATGTCATGGTCCAAGAGTGGCTGCCATGACTTTGAGGAGGTGCTTTATGGGGGAGGAAAGTCATAAAGTATGGTTCTCACCAAGGGAAAAGTGATTTCTCTTTTGTAGCATAAGCCCTGACAGTTATTTTTTTTTCCTTTTGTGTAATGCAAGTGCCTCACTAAAGCTTTGATTGCTGAGGCAATCAAATAAACACACGACGAGACAAAAAGCCAGGCCACCTGTCTCCACTGAAGCTCCTTTGTTTTAGAGATCTTGGTTGATTTCAATAACTGACTATTTGGGCCCCTTGTCATTTCTCTTCCTGTGTGTTGAATTTCCACTCTTAAGATTTAAATTCACCAAGAAAGACTGAGACTGTGAAACCCCAGCCCTCACCTTTAACCCCAATAAAAGGAGAACTCCAGGCTTGTGTGTGCTCTCCCTCTACCTGCAACCTGGCTGTGTGGCCCCAGGTGTACTGTGTAATTTCCAGGGCCTATAAGTAATAAGCCTACAGTTTTTCAAAGTTTCCTAATGGTTATTGCTAAACCATAAGGGCTGACCCAGCCACAACATTGGTTATTGATTGGCTGAGAATGATACAAAATATCTTTCAACTGTTGCTATGTAAGTTTATGGAGTCCAAAAGAAACAGCATCCTTCCAAATCACCCATCCATCTATCCTTCCATATTTCTGACCATCCGTCTGTCCGTGCGTCCATCCATCCATTCATCCATCCACCCATCCACTTACCTCTCTGTTCATCCATCTAACACATACTGACTACTTACTCCCATCAAATACTGGAGATACAACACTAAATATAACACAATTTATATGTGTTATATTTGAAAGAGCTCAGCCTTTATGCAAACAGTTAACTAAAACCGTGTTTGCAAGTATAAGACTCTGAGTCACAAGACCTGGGTTTGAGTGATTCAAATGGCCACGTGCTCTTGGTCAAGTTGCTTCTCTCTCTACCAAATTCCTCCCATGTAAAGTAATGCAGCTGGACTACAGGAATGCACTCAAAGACCTCTTCCAGTCCAGACATGCTAAGATTCTATGTCCAGGGAAATTCAGTGTAAAGCAGTTCATCTCGTGAGTGTACATGGCACCTAGTAAGGGGTCTCCTCTGTTCACCTCACCCCTCCAATGTGTCTTCTGTTCTTGTTAAGGAAAATGTATCATGTTTCTCTCTTTTCATTTGTCTCCTGCAGGGTGGATTGCTATCCCTCAGGCTAAAGATCAACATTCTTCATTTTGTAATCTTGCCCAGCTCTTCACCTCATTTTGTATCAAGTCTTGACTTGCTTTCTTTGCCCCTTAAGCTCATTATAGCTCCCCTTGCCTCCGTCTGGACCACTTATTTTTTCCCCATCCTCCACCCAGGGAGATGTACCCGTCCTTCAGATAGTAGCCTGCTCACATTTCTTCAGGGACACTTTCTCTTACCTCTCAGGCAAGGTCTGGCTCCTTTGTCATATATACACATAAAGCCATGTATCTTTCCTTTAGAGCACAAACCCCATGCCTGTTATAAACCTTAATAAAGGGGTCTCTTGGTTTAAGGTTTGGCTCCCCCATCAGCCTATAGCCTCAAGAGAGCAGGAACTGAGTCTAGTTTGCTCACCTGGCATTCCCTAATACAGTGCCTGGCACATAGGGGGCGCTCAATACCCAGTTTTCTGAACAATAAAGAGACTATGGTTAGTGCCATAGACTGATAAATATAAAGTCCACCACACTTGGAAATGAGACCGGGAAATGGTATCCTCATTGGGGTAGTTCACCTGGGCAAAAATGCCTCAAAAAAAAAGGCACTTATATGTTTTACACTTGCTGCATATAAGAGTAAGGTGGTCACTAAATCCCATCAAATGATTAAGGGTGCCTCTGAAATCTTTTTTTTTTTTTTAAGGTTTATTTATTTTGAGAGAGAGACAGAGAGAGAGAGAAAGAGAGAGAGAGAGAGGGACAGCATGAGTGGGGGACGGGCATAGAGTGGGAGAGAGAGAATCCCAAGCAGGCTCCGCACTGCCAGCACAGACCCTGATGTGGGGCTTGAACCCACAAAACTGCAAGATCATGACCTGAAGCTGAAACCAAGAGTCAGACGCTTAACCTGTTGAGCCACCCAGGCACCCCAATGGATGTCACACCAGATGGGTGGGGAAGACTGGGGCCCATCACCAGCCATGAGGCCACTGCAGAATGGCAGGCAGAGGATTTGGGCAACAAGTAGGAAAGGATGTAAATAGAAGAATAGTCAGAATTTGATGAGGGGTCTCTGCCACTGGCAAAGGTCGGGGCTGTTTTCAGTCTAGGAAACTGGTTCTGTAGCTTAAAAAACCTTAGAGGAAGAATGGCAATTGATAATTTTTCTTGAACTTGGTTAAAAAATATTGCGAACATGATTCTGAGTAGCACAGTGGTTGAGAGCACGAGTCTGGAAGTCTAGCTTTGGAGTCATGGTTCTAGCACTGGGCAAGTCACTTTGCTCAAAGCCCCTATTTCCTCACATGAACACAATGGTATATTTATTAGTGGGTTGTTGGAAACGGGAGTGGAGTTACGTAGGCTCAGTGGTTCACACTGCACCTGGCATGTATTTGGTGCTCTGTAAATGGAAACTGTTACCAATGAGATCAGTTAGTTCCTTTGTCATGATTCTGTGCTCACCTACAAGTCCATCTGGTGTTCCTGATTCTTGAGTGCACCCCTGTGCCAGGAGTGGGCTCCCACGGGAACTGTTGGCCTTCACGGCCCCAAACCTTGATGTCTCTCCTCCCCACAACATGCCAAGTCCGTCACCTACCAGAGATGGCCCTCTTTTCAAACTGTACCCAGAATCCCCTGCTACCTTCTGGTCTAAGCTGCCAGCCACTCTCGCCCCGATGATTACAGTGGCCTCCTAATGGGTCTCCCTGCCTCTGCCCTTAACCCCTACCATTGTTTCTTGGTGAAACAGCCAGAATGAGCCTGTTAATATCTCAACTGGATCCTGCAACTCCTCTGAAAACCCTTCATGGCCGTCACATTTAGAATGAAATCCAGGGGCGCCTGGGTGGCGCAGTCGGTTAAGCGTCCGACTTCGGCCAGGTCACGATCTCGCGGTCCGTGAGTTCGAGCCCTGCATCGGGCTCTGGGCTGACGGCTCGGAGCCTGGAGCCTGTTTCCGATTCTGTGTCTCCCTCTCTCTCTCTGCCCCTCCCCCGTTCATGCTCTGTCTCTCTCTGTCCCAAAAATAAATAAAAAAAAAACGTTGAAAAAAAAAATTTTTAGAATGAAATCCAAATCCAGACCCTGCCCTCCCAAAGCCTCCTGACCTTCCCAACCCTACTCACTCTCCCAGAACACAGGTCCCAATGACAGTGGCCTCCTTGCCACACAGTGTGCACACTCCTGCCTGAGGGTCAGAAACCTCTCCACCTGCCAACCTTCATGCCAGCCTCCCCATGGAGGGGAGGTCTTTCTTCACATGTTAACATTCTTGGCCAGGCCTTCTCTGACCACCTTATTTAACACCGCCATCTCCACACAGGACCCTTTTTCTTATCAACTATCTCCTACTTCACTTTCTCCGTCACACTTGTCACCATTTGATGTATTATACATTTTGCACATTTGCCAGTTGTCTGTCTTTTCCACTAAGTTCCAATATGAAGGAACTTTTGTTCTTTTTTTTGTTCCCTGTGGTAGCCTCAGTGTCTAGATCCTGACAGAGGCAACATGCTGGGTGCTTAATAAATATGTATTGTATGAATATATGAATGAATGAGTGGTCAGCCCCAGTTCTTGAAGTGTGGATGCCTTCTGTGTATACTCAGAAATTGCCTTCGATTATATAGTGGCTGTGTCAGGATCCCTAAGCTTCTTTATAGGAGGGCTCTGATATTGTCAACTTCCTGAATTTTCTGGGCTGCAGAGTCAATCCTGGACCTCAGATGTCCCTCATACCAGCTCAAGCTTCACGCATCGTGACACATTTTCACAACAGCAGACAATGAGTCAGACTCTGATACAGTATAAATATTTAGCCACTTGCCTTCTGAAGGTGAATTAGTTGTCTCAGAAGGAGCTCTTGGTTCTCTGACGCAGAAACACACTTTCTGGTGTGCATAAATAGCCAAGACAAGTAAGAAGAGGCTGTCTGATGCTTACCATCCTGGCCACCAAGCATTATAATAAGTGGGCAGGGAAGAAAATTGGATAAGTATACATACATTTGTTTCTTGTACTCCTATCCTTAAGCAGAACAATGGAATCCCTCCTGGAAGACTGGCTGGCTTAATGTGGGGCTGTACTTCCTGTTTTAGAGAATAGTGGCTTAGCTTGTATAAGAAAATTGGAGGCAACTCTGGGGAAGGGGTAAATGGTGTTGTTGGTGGCACCCAGCACTACTCATCAGGTTTGTTCATGTTGGGGCATGTGGTAGTCAAAGGGTGAGCCTTGGGAGATTCATGATAATGGTACTTTGCTGGGGTAAGCACCTAGGCAAATGTTTAAAGGAGGACATCACCCCAGGAAGGACCTGGGAGTGGAGACGAGCAGAAGATGGCACTAAAATTAATGGAGAATCCCAAGACATAATCATTCCTTGCTGCTTTGGTGATCATAAGTGGCCTTCAGTAGTTATTCTAGTCAGATTCTACTGATGACCAGTATATTATCTAAATGCTCCTCTTGGAAGCTTAGACGGGAAGGCAAGAAAACAGGGAGGGGGAAATGCCTCCATTTAGGCTTGATAGTGGGAAGGAGTGAGTGCAGATGCAGGACAGTAAAACTTGACTTGCTGGCGATGGCCATGTATAGGACATGTAGGAGAGGACATTAAAATTCTACAGTTTAATAGAATTTTTAATATTGATAAATTACTCACGATGTTGTGGTTATATAAATTTGTTGTTGTTGATCAGAATTTGATGATGGTTGTCTGTAAACATATTCTCCCCAGGTGTACTGAATCAGACTATTATCAAGGAAAGTATGCATCAAAAAATAGTCACTTGGACTCTAAGGACAGAAGCTCACTCACTCATTTACTCATTCATTCATTCATTCATTCACTCATTTATATATCCGTTCATTCATTTACTCACCCCCCAGCAAATATGTTTTGAGTACCTACTATGTATCAATATATGTCCTGATGATACAGAAGTCAACAAGATGAACATGATTCCTGCTATCTTAGAGCTTGAATTATGGCATGGGAAGACAATAAACTAATAAACAAACAAACAACCCCAGAAAAGATAACTTTTGATAGTGATGAATATTGTAAAGATGATAAAAATCAATGCATGGTGAAGAATTCTGTTGGTTAGTGTTTAGGCTACTTTAGAAGGGATAGGCAAGGAATCCTCCTTTGGGAAGGGATGTTGGAGCTGAGACCTGAACAATGAGGAGGCCCCAGTCCCATGAAGATCTAAGGTGATGGTTCACACGGAGCTTTTAAAAAAATACTGATGGTGGACTCTATCTCTACAGTGTAATTGATGTGGACATTAAACCGAAGATTATTCTAAGATGTACCCAGGATTGCAAACCATGTATGTAGACTATAAGAAAAACTTACTAGATACAATAGCATATGCAAATGCCCCGAGGTAGGGTAAAGCTTGGCGTGTTCTCAAAGCAGAAAGATGAGTGTGGCTGGAAGGGAATGACTGAAGCAGACAGAAGTTAACAGAGAGGATTGGAGGAGGCAGGGATTATATTGGCCAGGGTGAGCTGGCAAGCTTGGCTTTGGAGCTGGACCCCTGAAGTACAGAGGGAAAAAAGGTTCCTGGCTACATGCAGAGGAGGGTATTGTTCTGAAGGCAGCCAGGGAGGCAGGATGGATGCTAGGGAGTGAAATGTGTCCCAGGGACACATTTCACTTCTTCAGTGTCATCAAATAGCAAACTAATCTTAACTGCAGAATTTCTCTGGTGATCAGTTGCCTGTTTTCCTGGGGTGATCAATCTATGAAAAGTTTCCAAATTGTGTTAAAACTGCCAGTTTTTCGGCAAACAGCACAGAGCATACTTTCCAGGGAGAGAAGTTCAATAATTAAAATGAGTCAGCACTGAAGGACTGGAGGGCGGTTTGATCTAGTTCAGCAGCCGACATTTTCTTAGCAGAAAAATGCGGTATCCATAATACATTATTTTGCGCCGAACAGAAGTCAACTAGAACAGAATTGTCTCAGGAGAGGCCAACGGCAGCTTGCCAGAAAATCATTTTGAAATCAGCAACAGGAAACCGAGTCTTCAAAAGCTGAAGCTGGGGAGTGGTCTTGGGGGCCACTGTCTCAGGTGCTTGCAGGTCAGAGGTGCTCCCCAGAGCTGTCCTGAGTTGCCTCTCTCCCCCTCTTGCTCCCTCTGGTGGGACTCCAAGGGGCACAGAAATACCATCCCCAGGCTGTCTAAACACCTGGAGTTCAAAAGCCTGGCGTCCATCCTCACAACCAGCAGAAAGGTGTCCTTAATGTGGGGCAGCTCTTAGCCTAGGGGTCAGGTTTGTGTTTGCTTGGGGTGTTATTGCAGGAGGTGGAAGGCGGGGTGATTTTTTTGTTTTTCTGAGACAAGAAGAGCTGTTAAAAGAGAAAAGCGCTTTCTCTGGATGGCATGTGTCCCTGCAAACATCCCCCCACCGAGCTTCCATGAAGAGTGAAATCTGCCAAACCTGAAAGTGGCTTGGCTTGAAGTCTAAGTCCTGGTGAGAGGTTGCAAGAGTCTCTTCCCTGTGCCTGCTGCACAGTCTCTCTTCCTGGGGCTGGCTCTCCAGCTTCAAAGGAAACAGAAATTGGCTCCATTCTGTCCTCCTGAAGTTCATGCAATTATGGGCCCAACTAAATTTGTGTTAGATTATGCCAAAGACTAAACAACATTTTGCTTTATTTTTTATTTTTTGCTTCACTGACAATAGTCCAAGAGAGGAAGTCTTCAATTAGAGTAGCAGAAAAATACTGATTAGAATCAATCAACACCTCTAGAAGTTTAAACACTTAAGTTAATTAAATGGTTCAGTAAACTTGAAGCTAAACTTGCAAACAGAAATCGCAATGTATAAAAAGGAAGCTTAGATTAAAAAAAAAAATAGATAATTGCCCGACAAGCTCAACATCAACCTCACCAAAGGCTCTGTGGAAATGATCAGACAGTGCATTAATTTCCATTGCAGCTCACGCTTATGCTAACTCCAGTATTCAAAAGCAAAAACCCACCATTCCTACCAATGGGTGTGATGTTCCCCAAAGGAACTGGTTTAGACATAGACTATTGGGAAATTGGTAATGACCATGTGGCTTTTAAATGGTCCTGAATAGTATAAGAGACCACTGTTCCCTCACCTTCAATATAAATAAAACTATACAAACGCAACTAGATCTTGCTGATTTTGTTTAAATTTAGAAGAAGGCCCAATCTGAATGTGTGAATGTGGCATGCATATTCTTTTCAAAGACCTGTATTTTGTAAACTCTTCTGCTACGAAATGAAGTCAAACTAGATGTCTTTGGTTGGGTGCCCTTAGATGAAGTCTGAGATGGGAAGTCTAGTTCAAGTGATTTATTGAGGATGTCTTCCCTAGACAAGGTGGGCTGGAGGAGCAGGACAGAGCAGGAACAAATATGTAAGAAAGGATGTTGACTCAGATGGAGACTGTTTCAGTCTGAGCCCTTACGGAAGCATTGGAGTGTGGATTATACAACAAGATCAGTACCACCTAAGGCAAGGTCAGCTCATTATGCCCTTGCCCGGTATACATCAGTCACTGACTATGGGCTTCTGCTGGGGATGGGTGGGATTATTGGGGTGTGGTCTCATGGGAAATAACAGAAGGCAATTTCCCAGGAAGAGGGGCAGCTGTCAGGTTGATATGACAAAGTCACAGCCTCTGGGGGACAGACACAGTGGCTACCAAATGGGATCTGGGTAGAGGGTCTACTCTACTGGACCCAGGAACTTCTACCTCATAGAAATCATTGGGTGATCTTAGGTAAGGGCAGGGCTGAAAGTTACCTTTGATGCACAAGACCATTCTAGAGTGTGAACTATACCAGCTCCAGATACTGTCTTGTTCACCTCCAAGCATATTGAGCCAACACATTAAATGAATAATGAATCAATCACTTAGAGTATCAACTTGAGATGGAGCAGTCTTCATGCCCTTTCCAGACATTTCACAAACACCCATTGGAGATAAAACAATAATATGCTACTTGAGGTTCAGTCTTATGAAGATACATAGGTTGGAGCCCCAGTGTAGCTTGTCATCAGGTATATGGCTTTGGACTGCAGTTGTCAAATCTTTAAAACAGGGACAATACAATGTCACAGGCTCTCACTGGGGATTAAGAGAAATGGCACAGGGAAATGTTTAGTAATTTGGCTTTTTGTCACAAAATGCTGTCCTTTGACAGAGAGGCTGAAGTGAAGGAATAGAGACACTTAAAGCCAAAGTAGTGGAAGACTTTAATAATAAAAATCTACTGTGTATAGATAAAGCAACACTGGAACCATGCTGTAAGTCAATAGGCAGCATGAATTGATATTGATCCACAGAACACACTTTCAGGAAGGAAGCTACTACATAGAGTGAGGTAGACCTAGAGCAAGTGTCTCCTTGTTTTATTTCCCAATCTAGTTTGCAGCTTAGGCTCTGAACTCTTCTTAACTAGATTGTGAGTTGTAAGTAAAAGAGTTTCCCATGTGTTGGCCATTTGCAAATGCACAACACTTACTACTCCTTCTCAGACTATGTGCTGTTATTTACTTTTGTGGGTTGTCAAAACAAACACTTCCTACCAACAGTAAAGAAAGCAAAGGGAAAGTGAGTGGGCTTTTTGAGATAGACCATGGTAATGCAGGCCATGGTGTTGCAGCTGTCTGGTGGCCTATCTTGGCCTCCATAGACTCTCCTTTCCTGCCCCTGCTGGGCAACTGTTCATAGGTCCAGAATAGAAGTCATTGTAGAGACTCACCCAAACAATAAATCAGAGATCATATTTTAATTATTTGGGAACATGAAGACTTCAGTTGTCCAACTGAAGGACTTCTCAAGGGAGTTTTTTCCTGCCTATATTAGAGTTCCTGGTGAATTGAGAGCTGCTACTCAACATGACCTTTTCTCACACTCGTTGAATGTTCTGAACAATGTTCTCCTCATTGACTAAGGGACTAGACTAATGGCTGGACTTCATGCATGGTCAGAAGAAGGAATGACTGGACATTTCTTGACTTGATCATGACCATAGTAAGGGAATAGCTGTCTAACAAGCAGGTGTAAGAGGACAATTAGAATACTGCATTGACTGAACCTATCAAAGATGTCCATCAAAAATGAATCCATCAACGATGGGGACAATGTGGGGCACCTGAGGGCATTGGTGATGGTAAGTCATACGAGAAGAGTATGGTGTGAAAGAATATAAATTTCAGTTCTGTATCTTTTTCTAAATATGGCTCCCTAGCTATCACGTAAGCCTAGAACCAAAGGCAAGATTCTATGACCACTAGACTTACTTAGACTACAGCAAAAGATGGAGCGTGGGTAATGAGGGTTCACTGTTTTCCTGCCCAGCATCTATCTATTCCCCATTCTCTTGATGACACCATCCTTCCCTTCCTTTTGAGAAAGGCCCCTATCTTATTCCATATGGCCACTGGGGAAATGCCAATCCCTGGTACCCTGGCATCCATATCCTCACAATTTAAGCCAGATTCAATCCCCTGGGCATCTGAATTATAAGTGGAGTGAAATATGGATGGAAGATGACTCACTATTTGATGGCAGTACTCAGAGTCAGTCTGCAATCCTTGGTGTTGATCTGATGTTCCTGACCGTCTTGTGGCCCTTGAGTCTATAAGATACCTGGTATCATTTAAAAAATAAATTTAATCCTTTAATTAGTTTCAGTGGCTTTCTGCTACTTATAACCAAGGAAAATCAAGTGCTCCAGTATAGAGGGCCATGGTGTTCCTAAGGAGAGAAATGTCAGTCTCTTTTTCTCCATCTCTCTTGCTCTCTCTGCATATGTGTGTACACGTGATGGTGTCATTTTGAGAGGAGAGGTGTGATACTATGTGTTACGATCCATCTCAGTCTTAAAGAGGCAAAGTCTCATGGTGGAATGAGTACAGTTTTGCAATCAAAGAAAACTGGCTTTGACTGCCAATTCTACCATTTGCAATTCATGTAGCCCTGGGCAACCCTGGGTTATATACCCTTTTACTTCCAGCACCTGCAAAATGGGGACAACAATGCTATCTTCTCACAGGGTGGTGTGAGAATTAAATAAGTTAATGTATGTAAATGATCAAGTATTGTGATTTTCCCTAGAACAAGTAATTCCCTCCCACCCTTGCAGCTCTATGGCGAGGTGGGTTGGGATCTTAATCACTATGGTTATTTTCCAATGCTGGGCCTTCTTAGGCTACTTGATGAGGGACACCCTCACTGGTGGGAGTGAGAGAGTCTGGTTTCAAACATGGGAGATAGACTTGAAAAGGTGATATGTGCCCTCGTTAAATGATGATGGGAGAAGCTCAGTATAGAGAAGTCTACAGGTTGAAGGAATCTGCAGACAGCACATTTCCACCTATATCTGGGAGGGACAGTTTCAGTTAGCGGTTTGAGAGGGGGCAGGGTGGAATGAGGACTCATGGGTCCCTTTCCACACTTGTGACCCTGGCGACATAAGGTGCTTAATATTCAGAGAATGAAAAACAGCCTAGCCGATCAACACAGCACCCTTTCCTCAAATTCTATTTTACAACTTCTGACTTCTCAATAATCATACTTCTTTTAGTTCCCACTCTTACATTATACGTGAATTATAGCAAAAAGAATGAAGTGATGGCAGGGAGTATAAAACAATTTTTTTTCGAGGGGGACGGTTTCTAAGTAATTGTACTGAGGATTTTGTGTTTGTTGTCCTGAATCAATAAATATTACCCACAATAATGTAAAAAGGCTACTAATTTCTTCTCCTGCTCTCCTCCCGAGGACAGTCCCCAGAGCCACCTCACTAGGGGGTTCTTCCTCCAGGTGTGATCCAGCAAATGCGGTTGAGTGACCCATCACAGCCCCTTAAATCATTTTCAGAGGAATCTGGCTGGGTTGGGGGAAAGTTCTTGGTGTGGAAGTGACCAGTTAGGGAAATGGATTAGTATATTTTGGGGAGAAGGACTAAAAGAATGTCTAAACTGTTCACAGTTCCCTTTTTTGCCTCAAAAAGTGATACTTATTCTGAGATTAAAAAAAAAAAAGAAAGAAGGAAAAAAAAAAGCCAGGCTGTCCATCCCTTGGCTCCTTTCCCTCCTGTCCCTCCTTACTGGAGTAAGGAGCAGAAACACCCCCTCAGATGATGTCAGTACTGTGGGTTAAGTACTACCTCAACACTTAACTAAATGGATAAACTTGGGGACCTCATTTTGCCACTCTCCATGTCTGGTAGGGGCATTACTCAAGCATATGCTGGTCTCCCCCATGGAATTGTAGGTTTCAGTAAATGCTGAACTGAATTCTTTCCCTTATAGACTCTTCAACTTGAGGGCCTGCTGCTGAAAAATGGGTTTTGCATTCAACGGAGAGCCTGAAGTTCACCAGGTTCGTGGTAGGACCAGCATCTGTTCATCAAGCTTATGGTCTTTAGGGCTTTAACTCTGCAGGCAAGGGGATCTCAAGTAGGAGGTGGACATAGAGAAATAATTTATAGTATTATCTGAGTAATCTGTGAAATGGGTTGCTGCTGTCTTTGGAAACCCACCTCTTTGAGGTAGTCTTCTGTATCTCCTTTTACACCACAACATCGTAAACTGTAAGTGGTGGGCACTTCCAAAAATGGTCACACTTCTTCCTTTGACCTCAACTCCTATCCCTCATTCTCCACTGAGGGCTCATTCGAGCATACTACACATTAGCATGTGTGCAAAACTACATTATAAAGAGGGATTTGATGACTTATAAAATCTCATACAGTACTGGAGAAAGTCCAGGATAAATGAGCTTTGAATAAAATAATGCCACCAAACCCTTCACATAAATGATGCATGACATTGCCTGTAAACTGAGGCATGAGGTCATGAAAGTTTAAACTCCCATATGGCTCCCCCTCTGTTTCTTTTCAGCTGTCTTCACAAAACTTATGCAAGGGCTATATCACTCACCATTGAACTTAGATGACACTTGAACTCAGCCTGTTGCTGAAAAGTGGACTGGAAAGTTGAGTCATTGGGGGTTTGAAGGCAAGGTCCTCATTGTATGTGCCCCTGTAGTCCCAGCACCTCATACAGGATTGGGACACAGTAGATCTCAGTAAGTGTTTCCTGCATATATCTAAAAGGGAAGGAGAGCTGGCTCTAAGAGGTAAGACCTCATCAGCAGATGTGTTTCATTCATGATTTAAGGGGTTAAGTATGCACAGATGGGGATAAACCTGGGTTTTTTAGCCTTTTAAGGAGGCAATGAGGTGGGGTTTGAGCCCAGATAGGTTGGAGTTTGGGTCTCATGTCTGAAATATAATAGGCATGTAAATAAACTCTGAGCCCTGGTTTTCCACCACTGAGATGATGATGATGATGATGATGATGATGATGATGATGATGATAACAGCAATAGCTCTCATATTAATAATAATCACCATTATAACCAATTACACCTTCAAAGCATTATTTCAAAGACTGAGCAAATAATGCACCCCAAGGGACGAGCACATGAGACACCATATGCATGCTTGTTCTTGACTTCTCCAGCCTTTTCACTGATTTGGCCTGATTCCAATAGTCCCACTTTTTGCTCCAATATCGAGGTCTATTCCAACCATGTGGATGTGGTGACATTTTACTCCTAACAAGCATTTTTTTAAAGGACAGATGTGGGTGTCCCTTTAATCCAGGTCTATTGTGTATGGCTTGAAAATTAAATTGAAGAAATGAGGAAGAGGGACGTACTTTACAGTCCCAGTTCGTGTAAGTGACTCCACTAACCTTTAGGCTCTGGGATGGCTTCAGGGCTTCCCATCCCCTGGCTCCCTTACCAAAATTAACAGTATGCCACAGACCTTCATACATTCTCTTATGTGACATTCATAATAGCCCTGGGACGAAGTTTGGACTAGACAAATTGCCACTATTTTCCAAATGAGAAAATGGGATCCCAGAAAGACTTGTAATAAAAGAATCAAAGCATATTAAAGCTGGAGGGTGTCCTGGAGATCACGTGGCACAGTCCCGTTATTTTCCGATTGGAAAAGGAAGCTTGGATCAGAAAGTGACATGCCTGAGGCCACACTGTCATTGGTAGAGCTGGGATTGAAACCTATTTGTCTTGATTCTTAGTTTGGTGCTTGCCTTTTGGTTACAACTCTTAGGTCTCAAATGCAGACTTGTTTTTCTTTTTTTATAACAAATTTAGTGCTTAACCTCACCCCAACCCCTTAATACCACCATCTATGAAACACAGGCTCTTCCTGAAGTTAGCCCCCTCCTTTTGAGACAAAGAGTGGCTAGTTGATTGAAAAAAAAATGTAATTCAACTGACAATACTAACTCAGCTTTATCAACGAACCTTTCAAGATGCTGCTCTCGTTCTCACTTTTAGGACTGGGTCAAATGGGGATGCCTCATATCTGGGCATATATTTATTCAAGCTATCCTAGAGCATGTCATGGGTGGCAGAACGTGAACTGTTACAGGGAAACCGGGGTTACTGTAGCTGAAAAATTAGTGCCGAATGTCAAGTCCAAAGCATGAGGCTGGGGATAAAATTGGAGGGCAGGCCATGAGGTTGATGCTGAGAGGTTCAAGAACAGGATGGATTCAGTACAAAGAACAGTGGTTCAAAGCCAAGGATGTGAATGGCCACCACAAGCTATCAGTGCCTGGGATGTGGTGTGGGGACAAGCATGCTGCCTGGAGGTACCATGAAGGACTGAACATGTCCAATGAGCAATTCTGTGCATGTCATTTATGGGAAAGACATACCTTTTAGAGAATTAACTAGTCATAATCTTGAAGAATTACATATATATAAAATTTTATATATAAACCTATATATTTTTTAGGTGTCTGAGAAAGTTTTTTGAAACTCAGTTCATCTTCCCTTTGATGTGAGAAAAGCAGATTCAGACTGAAATCTTTTTTTCACCTACTTGTCATTCATATGGGGTGCTTGCTGACCCTTTTATCTTTACTGAAATCAGAATCCTTTATGTCTGATGAGTGTGCTAGTGCAATGCTATTTGGGTTTCAGTGTGAGGCTGTGTTCCCCCTCTGTCCCCTTCCCCCACTCACAGTTCTGAGTACAGATAAAAGTCTGGCACTCATTAGCTGGGTACCGCTGTAGCAAGCCAGCCGTGTTTACCGGGTGCCCATGGGGTGCACGGCCTTGCCCTGGGCACCTGCGTGAGCAGCCGATGGCCCTGACATCCTCTGCCCTGAATCCCGGCTCCCAATGGTGCTGCAGGGCTGCATGGGCCTGGTACACAACAGAAGCAGACAGACAGGCCTGGAGAATAGTAATCAGGGTACGAGGTGGCCTGGGAGTTTGGACTTTTGAGGGGGCTAGTGAGGAACAAGGTCTCGGTGGTTAGAGTTCGAAAGTGTGAGTGATTTTGTAAACAGGATTCTAAATGAAGGAAGTGTAGTTTACATGGCTGTCCTCACAAAGCAGCAGGGACATCCCCTCCCACGCATGCTATAATTGATACAATAGGAAAGAGTATGGTCACAAGAAAGGACATCCCTAGGTTGAGAGATGTGTTGAGATGATCTGGGCCTGCCTGCTTATTTTCTACTTAAGAAAACTGTTTTCCATTCACATGCACAAACATTGGGAATGTGTTTTTTGTTTTGTTTTTGGTTTTTGTTTTGTTTTGTTTTGTTTCAGTAAACACTGGCCATTTGCAACAAAAGTGTAGGATGAGCTAAGATCTTCATCTTTTGGATGAAGAAAAAGAGGCCCCACTGCTTCTGAAGAAAACACTGTCTCTGTCTTTGCCTAACGAAATTTCACTCACCCTGAACTTGGGCAATCAAACATGGCTTGATTTGGGGGATGGAGAATTGCGGGCAAATTTTTCCTTCTTTTTATTTATTTTGTTTTCTCAGAACATTGTTACGATGGCTGTGTAACGCAGAAAAACAATCACCTGCTCTCTCAAGGAATGAGTTTGCAACTGAAAACACGACATAAGAGAGAATATTTCCCTTCCTGATTTGAGAATGAAAGTAAACTGTGCCTATCCCTGATGATGTGGGGCAAATTCCATCTCCTCCATGGAAGTCCTCTCTTAAATATCTCTGTGTCTCCCCAGGGCCCAGCACATTGGTGGGAGCCCTGTGGTCATTCAGTGAATACTTGCTGAAGATGAAGGGCATAGTAATAGGGAGTAATAATAATAATGATGACCCTTTCCACTATTGAGTGTCTACCAGGAGCCAGCACTGGTGGGGGCAGCTTTGTAGTTGTCATCTCTGGTCCTCGTGACACGCCAGCAAGGGAGGAGTGACATCCCATTTTACAAATGGTCAGGCTGAGACTCCAAGAGAGTCAGCCTCATGTGGCCTCATGAAGGCCACACAGTTCATAAGTGGCAGGACTGGCACTTGATTCCAGCTTTGCTGGACTCCAAAGGCCCTGCCCCGGGAGGAGATCTTGGTGGCATCTGTGTGGGGACCAAACACGTATTAATGTGGTTGGCCAGTGTGCCCCTCTCTGTTCCCACTTGTTTTCATGAGCATGGCAGAACCCCTTTGAAAACAGCTTCCGAATAACCCACATGAGAAACGCCCAGTAAATCAGCCTGGTTTCTTGGGCTTCCCATTGCTCTAGCTTGAACTTTAATAGAATGCACATCTTCTCCCCTTTCAGTTTCACGAAATGTCAAAGTTTCATTAGCGCGAGCCATGCTTTTCAGGGAGGGAGTGTGCACCAGCATACCAACAAGAGTGAGGAGTGCTTCCCTGGTAACCGCCATGTCCAGGTCAGGAGTGCGGCCCTCCTGGGGGTCTGCACACATCCTGGCAAGTGGGAGCAGGTGCATGGAGGTACCCCACCACCACTTGCTGGCTGATAGGTGAAGGATGATTTTTGTTTTTCCTCTGCTTCCCCAGCATCAAAGAGGGTATGTTTGCTCATTAACAGGATTCTTTTTCTCTTTATTCATCCTGCATATCTGTCCCTAGGGTTTGAGTAGAAGGCAGATGCTGGCAGGTGGTCTTTGCCCATATATTCATTCATTCATTCATTCATTCATTCATTCTAGAATGCCTCTGATTTGCTGGAGATAGAGATATGATAAAGACAGGGACCTTGAACAATCTTAGGGACAGAGAGACTCTCTAGCTGTAAAAGAATGTGATATGCTGTAGGGACACATTTCCACATTCTGTGGGAGCCCCAAGGAGTGGAATTAGTGATGCTAGTGTGGCTGGGGGCACAGAGAAGTCTTCAGAAATGAGGTGCACATCCGAACAGGATTTTGAAGGAGAAGTGGGATGTGGTAGGCAGACAAGTGGGGCAGGAGGGCCAAATCTCCTGGCCAGAGAAACGGTCTATGTGAAGGCCTGGAGATGTAAACAAACATGTTGTTTTGGGAGGAGTGACTGGAAATCTACTCTTCTGTTTTCTGTTTATGTGAATATGATGTGTCCTTAAGGTCCATCTCAGTCTCATTTATGTAAGAGGCTGAGCTTGACTGCCCCAAGAGATACCCCAGCTTTCTTTTAAAATAATTTTATGAAATTATTTGTCTATACCTAACTGTCAAGTGTCTTATGTTGTTACGTAGCTTTCAATGCGTGTCTGTTTTTTTTTTTTTTTTTTTTCTGACTATACTGGTAGCTCTTACAAAGCATGGAGCATATCCTGTATCTGTTCTGTTCCCCTTCTAGGACAAGGATGGCACAGAACACCTAGAAATATTTAATATGCACCTTGAATGACCCAGAAAAAGACTTAGAGATTTTCCAGAGATCTGCCCTCACTGGGTGGAGGAGAGGCCCAGAAAGATAAAGTGAATTGCTTAAATTTATGAAACCATTTGGTGGGATCAGAACCCAGGGCTTCTGCTTCTCATGCATCAGCTGCTTCCCTATTTGTTGAGTAGATGGGGGTTGTGTGGGCAGATGGATGGACACAATGGTGCGTGATGAGCATTAGCTGCAGCCTTGCCTCAGTGCTACCCATGCTCTAGCCATTTTCTAAGCCCTTCACCCTTCTCCCTGATGCCCCCACACTACCTTTGGGGAGGAGCATCTCTAGAAGCTGAGACTCTTCATCCATAGACTACCTTCCACCAGAGACTTCTAATGACCCCTTTCATTAGGGGCATTTAGGGGGTGGAGGGCGGAGGGAAGAGGACACAATCATCTGCTTTTATTTTCAATTCTTCAGAAAGATAGGTCTTCCCCCTGTCTTTGGTAAGTGTTTTCAGAATAATAATCAGCTATGGAGTAAGAGGGGTGTCCCACACATTCTTAATCAACCCAGATTAACAAGTTGTCACCAAGATGATGATTTTTCTTTTCTTTTAAAAAAATTTTTAAAGAAGTTTCTCTTGTCTCAGAGCTTTGAGATGGAAAATCTTTATGAACAGAGTTGGCTGCATGTCAGTGATGCCCAGTAGTGGCTTGATCACAAACAGTGGCTCCTAGCGGTCTTGAGCTAAGCTGTTCCTTTCTGCAGCTATGCCCCAGGGAGTTAGTCTTTAAATGGGGGCAGTCTTTTCCCCCACTAAAAAACCAAAATGGGATAATAACAATATTGTCTTATATTTCTAAAGAGCTATTTGCAAAGCACTTTAGTTGCTCCATATATTTTTTAAGCTATCATTACTGAGCTGAGTATCCATCTTTTTTTATTTGAGAGAGAGAGAGAGAGAGAGAGAGAGAGAGAGAGAGAGAGAGAGAATGCATGCGAATGGGGGAGAGGGGCAGAGGGAGAGAGAATCTCAAGCAAGCTCCATGCTCGGCGTGGAGCCTGATATATTGTTCGATCCCACGACCCTGGGATCATGACCTGAGCTGAAATTAAGAGTTGGATGCTCAACTGACTGAGCCACCCAGGCATCCCTCCTATTACTATTCTAACCACCAGGGGCACAGCATTGAAAAAGAAGATGAACAATGTCCCTGACAATGTCTGACATTGTAGTGCTTGCTTTCCCCAGCTCCAAACTGTTTATTTTGAAATTATTTTGTATTCATGTAAGAGCTGTAAAAATAGTACAGGGAGTTCATGTATACCTTTCATCCACCTTCCCTTAGTGTTCCATAACCATGGGACTTTGATCAAAACGAAGACGTAAACATTGGCACAACATTCTTAAGTAGTTGGGGACTGTATTCAGATTCCCCCAGTTTTGCCACTGACTGTTTTTTCTGTCCCAGGACCAATCTCGGATCCTGCTCCCTTCTGATTTCTGATAGTTATTCAGTCCTTCCTTGTTTTTCATGATCTAAGTATTTCTGAAGGATGCTTATCAGATATTTCGTAGAAAATCCCTCCGTTTGGGTTTGTCTGATGTTCTCTCGTGAGTATACCATGATTATGGGGGTTTTGAATGCATTTCAAAAGGTAAAGTGTCCTTCACATCACAATCCAGGAGCACCTAACGTCCTGTGGCATCCCTGGTGATGTGAGCTTTCACCACTTGGTTCAGGTTTCTCCTCCGTAACACTGTTTCCCCCTTTCCATTCTCTTTCTTTGGAAAGGAAGTCAGTAAGTCCTGCCCACACTCAACAGGGGAGGAATTAATGGAGCTTGCCTTTTAAGGAAGGGACACAGAAGATATACAAGTAAATCTATACGTGAGGGAAATGGTCAGCAAGTGATAAATTCTGCACCGGGAACCAAAACAGGGTGATGTGACTGTGAGTGACCACGTAGTTAGGGACAACAGCAGCTAAGATCTGGGTAACAAGGAGTCAGACATGAAAAGGCCAGGGGGAAGAACGTTCCTAAGAAAGGGAATGGTTTCTGATGCAGGAACAAGCTTGGTGTCATCAGCCCATGTCACTCTGCTGCAGTGACTCCCTCCTCACCCAGAAGAAAGCCCAAGTCCTCACCTTGGCCCACAAAACCTGCACCACCCGCCTTCCCCGCCCCACCTCTCTGACCTCGCACCCCTTCAGCTCCACCTCACTGGCTGCCTCCCTGTTCCCCGAATGCACCAGGCCACAATCCACACTCAGGCCTTGGTGCTGGCTGCTCCCTCTGGGGAAATTCTCTCCTGCCACCTGTGCTCATGGTCAGCCCCCTCACCTTTAAGGTTGTGCTCAAATGTCATCTTTTCACAGTGATACCCACCTCGACCTTTTTATTAAAAGAGCAGCATGTACCCACTGCTGGCAGCTTCGAGCTGCTGAACCTGTTCTCTTTTTGTGCTTCCCCTTTACCTTGCAACACACACAACCACACGCACCCCGGACCCAAGGAGTGAGCAGGTAACCCCGTCACCAGGAACACCAGCACCGGGTTAGAAGGAAGGCCCTTGTATAGAATCATGTCATGGTCACTTTCTTTAGCTAAAGAGGCCCGTGTGACAAGCCAATAGGCCTGCATGACTCTGTAATTTCCACCCCCTTAATACACTTTTCCCTGACAGTTACCATTGCCAAGTTTACCAGCAATGAACCCCCTCTCTCTTTGCTTTAGTCACTGCCTATGGTTCAGGCAATAGTGAATCCTGTAACTCCCTCTTCATTTGCTGGTGACTGAAGAGGCATCTGCTTCATGTTCTCCACCAGCCTATGCGTGAATAAAGCTATTTTGAGGAGAAACTGACATTTTGAGTGGAAGTTTCCAGTATTTCTGAAAGAAGTAAAATCCAGGATTTCTTAAACTTCCTTTAATGGTCATCTCTTCAGTCCATCTCTTGCCCACTCAGCAAATATTCAACTCCTGAAGCCCTCTTTGGAGGCATTCCAGTGGGGTAGACAAGCTGACCTGTTAGAAGCCATGCAGTGATGGCAGAGAAGGGGTGCCCAGAAAGACCGGGAAAGCAGACTAAGAACTACAGCTGGCCTGTGTTGTTCTGTATCATACCATTTCTGCTAAATCTCATAAGTCCTCATTTTCTCTAATGATGGGGATACTGAGGTGACATTAATTTTCAGAAAACACGAAGGGTAAGCCAACCCATGTGGTCAGATAAGAGGAAGTAAGTATTCTTTTTAAAATTTTTAAAAAAGTTTATATAGTTTTGAGAGACAGAGAGAGACAGAGGGAGAGAGATTTTTGAGAGAGAGAGAGACAGAAAGCGCACAAGTGGGGAAGGGGCAGAGAGAAAGGGAGACACAGAATCCAAAGCGGGCTCCAGGCTCTGAGCTGTCAGCACAGAGCCCGATGCAGGGCTCAAACTCACCAACTGCAAGATCATGACCTGAGCCTAAGTTGGACGCTTAACCGACTGAGCCCCCCAGGTGCCCCAGAAGTAAATCTTGAATAGACATCTCTCTCAAAGGGCCAACAAATCAGGACAGAAGATGGATCAGTGAGGTGCAAGTTGGTGCCATTATTATTCCCATTTTACAGATGAGGAAACTGAGGCAGAGACTGGTAAATAACTTGCCAAGGCCTAGCACCAGCAGTAGAGCCAAGAGTCAAGTCCAAGCAATCTACATGCACTCATGACCCTAGGCCCACAGCTTTCCTCTCTCTTCCCACCACAAGGAGTGCTGTCTCTTAGCACAGAACTCGGGAAGAAAGACTGTCAATGTCGCCTTACTGGAACAGAAACTCCCCGAGGATATGGACTGTTCATTATTCACATTTGAACTCAACGGCTGGCAAAATTTTTCACACACTGAAAACTCAAATATGTGTCTACGAGGAATAAATGCAACTCATTATACAGAGTTTTTGGATTTTTCATTATTTTGAATTAGTCATTCTTGTGTTTCCTTGATGAGGAAGTTATTAAACACACCAATCAGACTTTGTCAGACCTTGTGATGCAAGAATTTTTTCTTCCTTGTTGGGTTCCCTTTCTGAACTCATTGGCTATTATTTCCTGGTAGAAATGTTTTTTAAATCTGGCCAGAAAAGCAACAGGGACTTGAGCAAGGTTAAGGGATTAACATGTATTTGCACGGAAGCAAATCATACTACAGCTAGGGAAGTAGCTGGTTTTGCAAATTTAACCCTGATCCCCAGCTCTTAACTCAAGCAAACATTCTTTTATTTTTTTCTGTTGAAAAAGAAATTGAATATATGCCAGTATGAAAAAAGTGCATCTTCGATATTAAAGGTCCACTGTAAATGAACTTTTCTTTTAATTAAAATGAGCACCAAAATTAAATAATATAACCTACAATGCTGAACAAGCTATGTTTCTGCCTAAGAAAGCCATGCATTTCTCACCTGTTGGCATTTCCAGAACACTAATAATGAGAAACCTATCCCAATGGGGATATTCTGGACTTTGAAATTCAAAAGGCTTTTGGAGAGTGTCCTGTATCCAGGACTCTTTAAGAAGTGAAGTCAACACAAGAGACAGAATAATTCTTTGGGTTGTTGCAGTGCCTTGGAAGGGACAGAGATTAGAGACACTTGTTGTAAGCTAATCACCTGTGCCCAGATAAGACGGTCCCTGACCGAGGTTGGGCAACAGTGAGCTAGGATGATTGGTCCCACTGGATGCCTCACTCGACAGGCTTAATACCAAGAAAGTAAAAGTGGTTCCAAGTCAGTGAGTAATTGTGAACAATGTAAACAATTCTTTCTTTTCTTGCTCTGAGTTCTGGAAACTGACAGGCAAGAGGTGAGGACACTGTAAAGGTCCACTGATTATGTTAGAAATGTTCCCATTTTGGGCGGGTGGGGGAGAGTCCTTATTTTAACTATTCTGTTCCATTGATAGACCACATCCCTCCCAAGCCTGCATATTTTACCCAAGACATCTCATCAGCCCACTACTGGAGAAGACAACAGATAGAGAGGGAAGGGGCTGGGAACAAACATTCTTGACGCACATTCCCTTGTTTTACCCGAACCACAACCCTCTGAGGTTGATATTGTTGTCACCACTTTTCTCATCTTGGAGGAGCCAGAATATTTTTGAAGGGCACACAGTAAGTGGCAGAGCTGGCATGTAAATGTGTTTGCTTGATGTCAATCCCTGGGAAACTTATTTGAGCCCACCCTGTGATTTATGTATTGGCAGAAAGGGAGGAGAGGGAGAGCCATGCCAGCAGCCAGGAAGGCGAGTGACATGGTTGTGATGTGCCACTGACGTCCCTGTGTTCAGTCAGATTGTTGTTGACAATCACGAGATGCTAAATTCTTTGAGAACACATTATGGGCTGACTACAGTTATTCTTTCTATTAACAGGTGATATTCCTATTTGTCTGGGATGCTCTCAGCCTATGTGAGCCACATTCATACTTCTCTTTCCAGATCTTGCTCATGTCTGAAAGACGTCTCTAACCCCTAGATTTGCATCCAATGTGTCACGTGGATTTCCTTGGGCTGAGCCGAAAAAAAAATGATGTTCCCCATCACAGTTGACATTTTTGCGGGTGTCTACGTGGCTTGCAGCGACCGCCTTCTCCATGCAATTGCTTTCCCTCCCATAGGGGCAGGTCCCCCAAGACCTGTTTGTCTACATGACCCCACCCCACATGCATAGCTGGTTGGGTCAGAGAGGACATCAGATGTAGGTTGAACAACTCAAACCTCTTCTCTGGAGAATATGGAATTGGGATGAAGAGCCAGTGAGTCCAGGATGGTCTTGATCCCAGGGGGTGTAAACTTGGGGGCTTAAGGGGGGTCATGTATGTGCTTCACATGCACAGAGAATCGGAAAAAAAAGGCCAGCTTCTGGAGAGAATGAGAATAAAGCGACCATACGGAGCTAAGAAGTAGGGTTGGAGTAGTTCCTGGGGTCATGATCTTGTTTCAGTTCTGGATTCCAGTCTCTTCGCTGGCTCAGGTGACCTTGAGTCCTATGACATATCCTAGAGGCCTTCCATAGATTGCCCTTGTAGCTTAACTTAGCTTGAGTGAGTTCCTGTTACATGTATCCCAAGCACCACACGTAAGATGCCCTCGGGAAGCTGAACTCCAATGAGGACAGTGGCCGGGTTTCTTCACCCGTGCAGCCCTAGGCTGGAAAACTTCTCTGCTCAACTCCCTGTGTCTCTGTTGAATTGCACTAACTGATAATACAGCTTTTGTATCTAAGAGATAGAGCTAATACTACCTGGCCCTCCTCCAAACTGTCATATGCTCCAGGAAATTAAAAGAATTGAAACCCAGGGTTGGTTGATTTCGCTGAAAGACAGGACTTCGTCTCACTGTTCCATCTCGTTTTCAGTTTGAGAAGGCAGGTGCAGTGAAAGCTGAAAAGCACCCAAAAAAGAGAACAGCAGGAGAAAAGTGACAAGCGAGACAAGCTACGAAAGGGTTTGTTTTGTTCTGTGTGCTTTGGAATCAACTTGTTCTTTAATTAAGGGGGGAAAAATCACCCTCCAGCTAGTACAGACACCCCTAAGAAAATTAAAATAATGTAAATCAAGCTAAATGAATACTCTAGGAGCAACATTAGAGCTTGGTGGGATTGAGCGTTTGGATGCCCCCGAGGTTTTAAAAGCAAAGCCTGCAACTGTGTTTTGGAGCAGGAACACTCTCCCTTTTGTTTGAAGGCAAAGAGGACTAAATGCTGATGCCAACAGGGATTTACAGAGGAATTTAAGGTGACAGAATCTTCTGGCTGTTCTGACTCTCTAAAGACCAGAACTGAAACAAAGCCTAAGTGGATGATGATGATAATTCCTGGGGTTTCTTCCTAGGGGTGTTCAGTGTAGAGAAATCACTTAAATTGTAATTAAAATATACAAAGCAAAATGGTTCAAAGGGAACCTCTAGTTTCTAGTAAAATACTCTACTAACCACAGGAGCATTTCACCTGGGATGTAGCTGGATGACCAAAGCCTTATAGAATGTGCGTGTATGTGTGTGTGTGTGTGTGTGTGTGTGTGTGTGTGTGTGTGTGCGCGCACACACGCATGCACGCTCTAGTACTGTGATTGTGGTAACAGGGATACAAGTAGGAGGTTCAATGTTTCAGGCATTATAACAAGTAAAGGTGACATACCCAAGTCAAGAGAACAATTTCAGCCTCAATTTTTGGTGTCACATCAAATGTTTTAATTTCCTAAGCTTTTGCCTTGAAGGAGAATATGATGGTGGTCACTTACATAGTGTATACTTAACCTGTAGTGGAACCTGTCCAATGTAACATATGTTATTGCAGATCTATCTTTCAGACTCTCTACATGGCACAGTGACCCCTATCTCTGTCAATGTTTATATGCAATGATAAAATTATGCAGGAAGATTTTACTTCCATGAGCCCCTTAGTTCTGGAAGGGCCCTGACAGAGCTACTCCAATCCTTTAATTTTCTGGATTGAGGGGCAGGAGATCCAGAGAGGTTCACCAGCTCGCCCAAGGTCTTCTAGGTGCAAGGTGACCATATGATTCATTGTACAGAGTGAGGCATTTTTGAGAGAAAAAGAGGTGCTATTTCAATGATACCAGGACCAACTGGTCTCAATCCAGACTGCCCTAGGTGCATGAGATCATCCTGTGTAGAAAGCTCAACGTTTGGCCTCAGACCCACAGAGTATGAGAAAATGCTGTACTTGCTGGTGACCTTTGGGGATGGGGAAGGGCACTCCCAGAGGCCAGGATGGGAATTGCACTTCCTTGCACACGCTCTAGCTGATAGTTTCCGCCACACTTCCAAGCTGGTGTTAGCAGGGGCCTGACTGGCCTAGAAGCACCTGTGTATTACAAGAGATGTAATGCTGAGGACAAACACCTTGGCCAATGGGTGGCTCATCTGCAGCCCTACTTTAGGGGATATTGATATCGATAAGAAGTCAGCAAGCAAAAAAGGTGAAATGTAGGAATTTCACCCCGTGCATGATGTCACTCGGGATTCTTAGATGGAGAGAGGATAGAAATGCTGACCCTGAAAGACAGAGCTTGAAGAAGCATACTGTAGCCAAAAAAAAAAAAAAAAAAAAAGCTACCATTTTGGAGCACTCACTGTGTGCCAGGCACTGTTCCGAACACTTGACATACATCGACCTTCCTAATCCTACAAACTACCTTATTGGGTGGACCTGTTCTGTATCCTGATCATGATAATGGGTATGAAAATCTGTATGTGCTGAAGTTCAGAGAACTGTATGCCATGCTAGAGAAGCAGTTAATCTCACTGTGTGATCATTCAAAAAATAAAGTAAAAAAGAAAAGTCTACATACTGTAGGAGTCGATTGATTGAAATTTGAAAAAAGCAAAACCAGAGTGATAGCAGACCAGTGGCTGCCAAGGGTCAGGCTTAGGTGGGGGAGGTGATTGCTGAGAGACATGAGGGCACTTTTTGTGGTGATGAAAGTTCTAGATCATGGTGGTAGTGATGGTGACATGACTATATGTTTATGAAAACACATCAAACTGTACAGTTAAAATTGCTGACTTTTACCGTATATAAACTATGCCTCAATAAAGCTGGGGAGGGGAACCCTACGGCATGGGCATCGCTGTTAGTCTCATCAGAGGAAACTGAGACACAAGTAGGTTGAGTAACTTGCCCAAGGTCACAGGTGATAAATGACAAAGCCAGACTCAAACACAGGAATGAATAACTCTGTTGATTTTAACCTCTGCAACTAATTGCTGCTCCTGCAGTCGGTCCCAGCTCCTCAGCTGGGGTAGGGGAACACATCAGCCCTAGACAGAAAGGTGCAACAGGCAGATGTGTGTGGTCCTCACTGAGGACCTTACAGAAACAGTAGTTTCTCTGGCTGGCCATTTGGGTCCACCACAACGATCCTTCCTGAAGCAGACACAGTTATTTGCTTGGAAAAAACTGGAGCAGGGGCACAAGTCCTGATGCAGGTATATGGTGATCCCTGAGCCTTCCCCTTTTCCTGGCTGGGAGAGTGATTTAAAACCTCCTGGCTAAGCTCATTTTGCCAAACAGCTCCTGCAGAATCCATTTTTAAGGCTCAATCCAGAAATTTCTAGCTCAGCAAACAGACCCACTGCAAGAAAATGTATTTCCCCAAGCTACCTCTGAGACCAAGGAATATGGTTTCTCATGCTTTGCAGAGGGAAACAGATGTATTTATACACAAACAAATTTATGGATATACAATACCCTCCTTATTATATTTCAAAGAAGCGAGAGACAAAAACATCACTGCCCATCTGTATGCGATGTCCCCGTTGCTGTCCATCTGAGAGGGGAAGGTGGATGAATCTACAGTCCTCAGCAGGTGCACAAAATGATGCTGTGTTATATTTCCCATTGCAATTTGTGCCACTTGGAGAAATAGGTTCCTGTCTCCCTTTACAGCCAAAGTGCAGGTTATTCCTAAGGCTGATGCAAAACTGGGAGGGGCTGAAATATCATTTCAGGCAACAAACAGGGCACTTGTGATTACAGAGAATGAACTTGCCTATGATCAAGCAGCTACTTGGAAGCAGAATCAGTTAGCTGCTATGTCTTGTCTGAGTTCACTCACTGCATAAAGTCAGAGACCTGGGTTCAAATCCTAGCTCTTCCCTGTATGGACCATGTGATTGAAGGCAGGTTCTTTAATGTCTCTTTCTTTTCCTTTTTGTGAAGCGGTGCTTATGAATGCTAGCTCACAGGCTTGTTGTGAGCATTGGGTGTGATAAGGCACTGAGCACAATGCCTGGGTCATTTATGTGTTCAGTAAATGAAAGCTGGTGGTAGTAATCATATGGGTACATTGTGATTATCTTTATGTGTCTTATCTGCAAAGATTCTGGAACAGATGACTGGCACAGCACTTTACAGCTTCAAAGTCCCTATCATAGGAGTGCTTTTTTACACTGCACAATCACCTTTTCATGTATGTAGGCCTGGCATTATTAAACCCATATCGAGAGTTTAAAAAGGTGAAGGAAAGCTAAGCGATTTGCCCAGTTCTGCCCTTACTGAGATCACACAGCTAGTGAGTGACAGAATGGGGTCTTGAAGGCAGATCTTTTAAGCCAAAATGTTGCCCTCTATCCGGTGGCACAAGAGTCTGACTCCCAGGCCAACACCCCTTCCCCATGGTGTGCTGGTCTTTGCTTCCCAGCAGCCCTCTTCTGGGCCAAGCAACCACTGCTCTTGGAAACTGCCTCTAACAAGCTGATCCAATGAATAATCATGAGAGCAATCCTACTGTTGCCCTTTTACTGCTGAGATGGGGACAGATTTATAGAGGCTGACTCTGGCTGGTATTTGGGAATGGATAATTACCTTCACTTACTATATCCTAGGTTGCTTCGGCTAAATATTTACTGCCCAGAATTCTGCCCTTTCCAACCAATTCTGAACACGAGCTTGCCACAGGCAACTAAGTGGCATAATTCATTTGGGGCGATCATAAATCTAAGGCTTCCACCAGAAATGATGCAAAAAATTAATGGAACATGAAATCAAGTAAATGGAATTGAGTACAGTAATTAGTTCATATTTTAATCCTCAGGTCTGTTTATTATCTGTCAACTGGTGAGCAATTAAGTTGGCGCCATTGAGATGATTAGCTTTGTTTTAGCAAAAGTTTATCGATATGTAAGAGCAAATGAATCTGGGGGTTTTAAACGGTTTTATTTTGAATTGTATAGGAGCACATCCATGGAGCGGCTAGACATCTAATGATTTAATTTTGCAATATTATTATCTAGATCACTTATATTTAATATTACTGAGCTGTTCTAGATGGTTATTAGGGAGAGCGGATGGAATGGGGGATTCAAACTGTAGAAAAGCATGGCTTAATCTTAGGTTCTCATGAATGCCTTTTCCTATTAAAACCAAAAAAAAAGGATCTTTAAAGGAATTTTACTTTCTATTTTAGTCTTCCAGTCTTCTGTTTCCACATTTCTTGCAGTTGGGCACTATTATGGTTCTCACATCGGTGGTATTTTTGTTGGGAGCGATGCAGGGACTTCTAGATCCATTTCCTCATGGATGCTTATGAGTGCTCATGTTTGTAAAATAATTTGCCAATGTCTTTACCTTTTGGAGGTTGGCTGTAAAAACATCTTTGTGATGGATTCTGCTCACTAAGGCAGGAAATCTGATTACCAAGCTACACCTCTTCTATGGGGCAACTAAACCAGATGGTCTAGAAAAGGGTCTGTTGAATCTTGGGATTCAATATAATTTAAACTTTTATTTGAAAAATTTAAAGCACAAACTAGGGGTCTAAAAACTTGGGTTCTGGTCCTAATTCTGCCACTGACTAACTCTGCCAGTGACTTTGGCCAGGTCTCTTGTCTTCTCTGGTATCTGATTTTTCTTTTGTACAGGAAGTAGGCTGGAGGAGATGACCTCCGCGGGGCCTCAATTTTAACACTTCAGATGGAGGCTTTGAGCAGACTTGTTATTTCCAATAGCAGTTGTATATTTGGAGGTGGGAGATGTGATCTTTGGTGGAACATCTACACATTTTAATGAACTGTTGGCAGTGGTCGGAATGGTCGTGAATGGGTCATTCTTACTTCACACATTTCTTTTTCCAACTGATTTTATTCCTGTGGCTTTGGAAATGGATGGAAAAAGTACAGCTAGTTCACAGAAGTGCTGGACCCAGTACTCATCCCCAACTACAATGTCATTAGTTACTACATAATGGAAGGCCACATTCAACACTTGTAAAGCTGTAGCAGTGATGGTGTCCATGGTGACAGGTTCCATGCTGAAACTTGATCGAGTCCCAGTTAATGCCTGTCTCTAACAACGTCTTTGTAATATAATACCTCCTTCCCTGCTTTAGACAGGACACCAGGGGGGGAGATTAGAGTCAAACAGAGGAGGAGGAGGATGGCGGCTGTCACAATGCCATCCTGGCAGGACCAGGTCAGGGTTATGATGCAGGTTAGGATGGGAGTTGATGAGATAATGAGTTGACTTCTGTAAGCTGTCTTTAAATGCAATGTTTTCTCTCTTTGGCTGCCCCATGATGTCCATCTAAAATTGCAATCCATAGACCTGCTGACTTGATTGGGTTGTCCCTTCCCAGAAGTAATTAGAAGAACGTCCAAAGGGAAGACTCCTTATCCTGGATCACAGTCCTCATCTGCTTGCTGGTATCATCATAATATGCCCTACCACCATCTGGGCTTCTGCCTTCTATTTGTTGTGCCTCTCAAAGGCCAGTTTGCTCACTCTGAATGGGACTGGCTCCTGGGATCCAGAACTTTGGCTGCTAGCATTGGCAAAGACATGTTCCCTGGTCTGATCCTGGGAGTAATTACAGTGTGAAATGAGCAATCTAAATGAATTATTCTAGCACACTGGCTATCAATTGTCCCATTCCTCCTCCCAGGTACCCTGAAGAATTCACTTACTCCATATTTGTGAATAATTTAACATAAAATGTCTAGAACTTCTGTTGATATTGACATTAACTTTATAAGGTTTGCCATTATGACAACAGAATTTAATTCACTATATACTGGGCATAATTTAGGCACTCTGAAAGTTGCAATATTTTAAATTATTTTCAATATACTCATTCAATTTTTTTGTTCAATAGTATCTATCAAGTGCCTGTAACATGTATAGGGAGACAGTAACAAGTAGAACTTACTTTGTGCCTGCAGGGAGCTAACAGTCTGGGAAGTTAGGGTCTTCTGCATGGCCTATATATAGGTCTTTGAATTCCCCCACTGGGCTAAGGCCCAGAGTAGGTAAGCAGTCATCATTATGGGGTTTATGAGTAAACCCTGGCTTATGTTAAGCAATGTTATGAATCAGAAGACCTGAGCTAAGCTGAACCTCAATGATTTATTGTCTGGATGGCCTTGGACCTTAGTTTCTCCAGGTAAGAAGAAGATAATACTAAGGGCAACTTCACTGAGCTAGTGTTTGGTGATTAAATGGGAGAATTTATGTTGTGCCATAAATTCTCAGAGTAAAAGCCAAAGTCCATACAAAGTCCAGGCAAAGAGGACATGCTATGCAGCAGCCTCGCTCCACTCTTGCCTCTCTGACTTCTCATGCCCTATCACTTACCCTGTGCTCATGCTGCTCCCCCTTTTCCCAGAACATTGACACCTCTCTCCCACTTCAAAGCCATGGTTCTGGCTGTTACCTCTTCCTGCAATGTCCTTCCCCTAAACATCTCTATGGCAACCTCATAAATGTCATCCTCTCCATACAGCTTACACTGACCACCCTTTTTACCCTTGTAATTCACTACCTCCACTCCTCATGCTCTGATACCTCCCCACCCTATTTCTTTTCCCATAGCATTTATCATATTCTAACTTACCATACACATTTACTCATTTATTATGTTTATTATTTATTATTTGTCCATTCTCACTAGACTGGAAGCACCATACAGGAAGGATTTTTATCTGTTTTCTTCACTGTAGCACATGGTAGGCACTCAATCAATATTTGTTAACTGAATGAATGAATGAATGAATGAAAGCAAGTCACAAAGCATGTAGAAAACAATGGCCGGATATTAGCAGTGAGATTCCATAGGCACCTGTGGATGTGACTGAGCAAGTTGTGGATTGTGTTGCATACTAATGTTTTCTCTTTCTTTTCTTTCTTCTCTCTCTCTCTCTTTCTTTTCTTCCCTCCCTCCTTACCTTCCTTCCTCCCTCCCTCTTTCTTCACCCCCCTCCAGTAGGCTTCACACCCAGCATGGGGTCCAAAGCATGTTTGAACTCAAGACCTCGAGATCAAGACCTGAGCTGAGATCAAGAGTAGGATGCTCAACCAACTGAGTCACTTAGGTGCCCCTATGTTGCATAGTAATTGATTCAAGTCTGTGCCTTGTTCCTCCAGGGTAACAATAGTTCAATCCTTTTGTGTTCTTTGCCACATTGAGGATACGGTTAGGTTAGTACCTTGTTATACATTTTGAATTTCTCAAAGCATAATCCTTTCTCAAAGAAAGCCCAGAATACACCTTAGTGGCTACTGTGAACTAAAATACTCTTCCTCTTTTCCAGTTTCTAATAGAATTTGATGTTTTGGACAACCTTTATTGAAACACTCTATCTTCAATTTAAATGAGGCTTTATATTTGTGGTATAGTCAACAAGACAACACATCCAAAATTCCTGGGGAAAAGCCTATGAGTTTTGAATTCCTAGGAGCCAACAGTCGACTGAGTTATGGATTCAATGATTGAATGACTCATTCCACAAACATCAATTAAGCACCCACTATATGTTGGGTACTGTGCTAGGTGTATGGTATACAAGATGAATAGCAAAAAAAGTCCCTGCCCTTAAGGAATTTACCAAGATCATCTATCTTTCATTCAGTAAACACTTACTGAATCTGCCCTCATGTGTTAGACAATGTCCAAGGTGCTAGGAATACAGTGATGATCAGGTACAATCTCTATCAACAAAGAACTACAGTTCCAAGACAAGTGAGAGTGAACAGTTATAAAATCTACAGTGATGGGCAACTTAATAGATTGGGTCAGCAACATTTTTCTGTAAAAGACCAGATATTTTGTAAATATTTTGGCTTTTGCAGGCCACACATGATCTCTGTTGCATATTCTTCTTCTGTTTCAAAAAAACAGTCCAGGGGCGCCTGGGTGGCTCAGTTGGTTACGTGTTCAACCTCGGCTCAGATCATGATCTCATGGTTCATGAGTTCAACCCCTGCGTTGGGCTGTGTGCTGATAGCACTGAGCCTGCTTGGGATTCTCTATCTCTCTGCTTCTCTTCCATCCCTCCCTCCCTCTCTCTCAAAATAAATAAACAAACAAACATACAAACAAACAAAACAATCCTTTAAAAATGTAAACCATTCTTAGCTACACCACTGAATTTGGTTCATGGGCTACAGTTTATGGACTGTTGAAGTAAATAAATATAGAGGATTCTCTGGAAGTCAAGAAAGGAAATAACATGTTCCTGGCTCAGTCGAGGGAAGGAGGCTTGGAATGCTATGGGGGTTGGCGGGGGGGGGGGGGAGGGCTGTGCTGGAATGAGGCAGAGTGAGATAAAGCTGGCCTTCAGGACAGAGGAAACACCTTTACCATGGCTCAAGTAGCTCTTCCATATGTATTACCATATACCTGTTATTCTTAAACATCCTAGTTCTCATTCCCCTTCAAAACTCCACTTGTACCAATGAACATCTCTACTAGGAGGTCCCAGCCTCCCAGCAAAGTGCTAATTAGATTGCCTGAGTACTGCGCCCCGCGCCCCCAGCCATGTTCAATACCTAACGGGGCCCTGGTTCTCAGTTATGTGATCCTCAGCACTTTTCATACTCTAGCACACTTCAGGACAATTTGGTGTTGCTTATTACTACAAATTTGTATGTCTTTAGTGAAGCCAGTCTCTAAAGAAGGTAAATAATCCATTCCTTTAAGGGGACAGGGCCTGCATTTCTCAGTTGTTTGCATGGAGATAACTGCTTTCCCTACTCTGGTTCAGAATAGGGAAACAAACAAACAAACAAACAAACAAACAAACATATGACTTTTATTCCCCCTTTTAATTAAACAATCTTATATACACTACCATAGCAATAGCTGTGGACTGCTTCCCTTGCTCAGATGTGTTTAGGCCGAATCAGTAACTCAAGAGGCTGAGCCTGGAATGGCTGCCATGTTTTTCTGCCTCACCTTCACGGGAGCAGCAACTATGTCAGGCCACACAGATGTCCATCCATCCTCTTCTTAACACAATCCTGAGAGGGCTATTTCATAATCCTCTGCCAGGACAATCCTCAAATATAACCCATGTTACCCTGTATTTTAACTATATGTATCCCTCAATAGACTGTCTGCTTCTCTGGGCAGGAGCTGGGCTGTGGAGCTCAGCACACAGCAGAGGCAGTAGAGGCAGGTGAAGAGTGGATGAAATAAATGGGAGGATCTGGTACAGGTATCCTGTAAAGTGGCTGGTAGGAATCTCCCTATGCTCCCTTACTTCTCTGGAAAGAAGAGCTCAAGGAAGATTTTTAACATGAGTATTTCCAATCTGCACTCGATAAGAAAGATTCTTTTTGTCTAGCCTCACTACTAGAACTTGATCCATAGACAGGGTTCTTTTCAAATATTATCTTTTGCCTGGTTAATGTATTTGTTTCTTTTCATAAATACCCTACTTTATAGTGGACATTAATCTAACCACTTAGACATGATTAGCAAGCTAAGGGCCTTACTTATTAAAAACGGTTAATTTTCCCTTCTTAAAAAAATTGAGACATTTGAATCCCTGAATATGCTCATTTATCACCAACCCCCAACAAGGCATCCAGGAGTTCTCCATGTAGGACATGAATAATTTTTATAAAAATGCAGTTGCTGACTGTGTCGTACATCCACGCAGCTTTATAAAACAAAGCAAATGATTACCATCAATTACAATAACCTCACTAGACAAGACTGCAATTAATCTACAGCTCTTCAGATAACGACTGTTGTGCTGTGCCAAGGAAAATGCCTGGTATTAATTGACTTATCACGATCAGCAATGATAGATGGGACAGATGGCAATGTGATTATTCATTGTCAACAAAATAAACATATGCTCTGTTGCGAGAAGTGTCTACTTGGGTCCTCTCAGAGGATAGCCAGAAACAGAGACCAAAGGTAGCTTTGAACATAGCACAAAATAAAAGTAAGACATGAACCTACAGGATGGGACATAATTACTTTAACTGGGGCTAACACTCAGTGGAATCCGACTGGAGGACTTTTTCTATAAGGAAATCATAGATTGTGTGGAATTTCAGCACTGGATGATGCATGACAGCTAGTAGTCTACTTGTTCATTGGGATATGAGTCACTTTAAAGAAGTCCTCAAATTCCACTCCATGCTTAATAATTCCAGTGATGGGAATTCACTATTTTCAGAGGCAAACTCATTCCATCGATGGATAGCTCTCATTGTTAGAACACATATTTATTTAGCTGAACTCCATCTTTCCAGGACTTTCATCCATGGACCCTAAGTTTTTTCCTTTACATCACAGAGAAGATGCCAGACTTTTCTTGTTCACTAAACTGTTTTAAATATCTCAAAAGCCAATACCTAGCCACATGACATTGTTTTGATGCTTCCAACGTTCTGATTTCTTGCACCTAAATCCACACCGGTTTAGAGACCACTCATACTGAGGGGCTTGGAATGAATTGTAACACAGATGATGTGGCCTGCCTAGGACAAGGTGTAACAGTACTTATGTTGAGGCCAATACTCTGGCTTGCCTTGGGGTAATGGCTGTGTATAGCTGTCCTGCTTGGGAAGCTGTTCCCCCAAATCCCACCAGCCTAGAAAGCACCCCAGCTCTGCCATTTGCAATGACACCTGGGTACCCTTTTTAATTTTTGTGCAGTATGGTTTTATTGATAAGTCCTCATTGTTTAGAAAACTGGGGTAATTCAGGCAGAGCCTGAGCTAAAATTGGCACAGTGGTCACTAACCAAAATCTCTTGGGGGAATTTTTTACAAATGTGCATACCTGGACCCCACTCACAGAGACTCTGATTCAATTGCCTTAGGGAAGGGTTCGAATGTAAATATTTTGACAGTGTTCCCCAGTTAACTCTGATTTGCAACTCTGTTTAGATGCTTTATTCACTGAGTGTACTACTGACAGAGTGCTTCACAAACCTAATAATCAGACTCTCCTGGGGCATTAAAAATGAAGATTCCTTGGAGTGTCTGATACCTGTGGTCTGGGATTTCTAGGAAAACGAATACTCTGAGAGATCAAATTGTGATATATTTCCCTTAAGGATTCTGGAAACACTCATTTATTCCAAAATTGTAGTGTCCATACAAATTATAAAGCACCCTTATTACACATTGAAGAAAAAGAGCAATTCTAAGGAATGCTAAAACGTATAGATTTTGGCCAAGTAACCACCTACAGACTTTCACTCATTCATTTCATAAATTCATTAATACATTAATTTTTAGATAAGGATCAGAATAGAACAGTTCAGTGAGGGAGAAAGGCAAAGAAATAAAAGCAAATAAATGAGCAAGGAAGCCAACAATAAAATAGTTATAAATATTAAAAAAATATGTATTTAAAAAGGAAGCATTTATCTAATTTAGAATAGTCTGTAATTCAGACTGGCAGTCTCTAGTCACTCTCAATTCGTGGATTTTCGCCCTGCTTTCATCACATTCCCTGCTAAACTCTAGCTCAGAATCTAAAACTCCAGGGAATTTTTCCATTAAGGTGCCTTTGGCAGACATCCCTAATCGATCCTAGCATGTTTTCCCTACAGATCCAGGAAGGAGGCTCATTCCTGCTCAACCCTGTCCTCCTGCAGCCATTACTAATCGATCACAAGTGATCTCTACCAGCCTTTTCCCCAATAAGCAAGGCCCTGACACACTTGGTGCCGTTAGTAGTCCCGCATTTCCCACTTTATCTTTGTTGTTATCCACTCTTGAGTGCTCCTTACATCTGGAATCCTACTTAATTTTCCAAAATAACCTTGAGAGGTATCTAAACTCGGCTTCAGATGGATCAAGAAACCATCTCAAGATCACCCAGTAAGTGTGCATCAAAGCAGGAGGTACAAACCCAGGTTCTTTGACTCCAAAGCTGATGTTCTTATAAATGATCCTACACTGCCTCTCTTCTCAGTCCAGTTCAGAAGGCACCTCCTCTGGGACTTCTCCTGACCCCTTCAGGTGAGTTGTGAGTTGGCCAGGGTCCCTGTACACCTCCAGAACAGAAGGGCACTATACTTTAATAGTTTCAATGATTTGAATAATGATTTGCATGAATGAATCAAACCTTTGAGCTCCTCTGTGGTAGGAGCTTTGTCTTTTTTTTTTTTTTCTTTAATTTTTAAACCTTTGTATCCCTGATATCTAGCAGAGTGCCTAGGCAGATTCTCAGTTGACCCACTTTGAACAGTCATTAAAATATGGCCACTGGACTCATTAAAGTTGGGTTCCCTTTCTCAGTGTATGGTCTTGCTATATTAAAAACAAAGAGAGTTCTAGAAATGATGTTGACTGAAAACAAAATTACAAAGACCAAGTCGATAATGAGATACCTACTTCTGCTATTCCAAAGCTTTCTTGACATCGGTTACTGAGGACTTTGAAACAGAACATAGTTACAGGATATTTAGCATATAAGCACCCCTGACCCCTAGCTGATAACCACCCTCAAGCGTAAGAGAAATTAAATGGGACAAATTAACTACACCCCACTTGTCAAGATGTCAGATGACATCTGTTTAAAGTATAACTTTCATCCTATAATTGAACCTGGTTTGGCTCACTGCTGTGGCCTGAACTCTCTCTGGGTTGATGGCGGAACACAGTGATACTCACCATTAATGGTGGCAGACAATGACATTTCCAATCTGTAGAAAGTCAGGCAGACTATTTAGTTGTCTGACATTTGTTTCACGGTACATTATAGTTTTGTGCAAATAAGACCCAGTCCGCCAGAAGGGAGAATTATGGAAGCCGTGCTCTCATATGGGAGCATAGCTGATGGTCCAGATAGGTGTGAGGGAAGGTGTGCATGAAAGGTGAGGGTCTGGGGTTAAAATGATGCTCCAGATATACTGTAGGGCATGAGGCATGAGAGGGGCACCAATGTCTCAGAATGAAATGCCCAGTTTCATTGTGGACTTTCCTGGAAAACACTGGAAGCACGTTTATAGGCTTCGCAAAAGACAGATGGAGAAAGGAGGCACTGACCTTCTCATTTCACAGATTTAAATGAAAGCTTTCCATCTGTTATCCCACCTTGGATATAAATAGGCACCAAACCTTATTAATTGGCACTGAGCGATAGTACTTCAACAGCCCCACATACCTCCCCAGAGAAGGCTTGTCCGTTGAGGAGGTGCTCCGACCCTTGGCTGTCCTCACTCCCAAAGTGTAGTCGGATCTCCTCCAGCCGGTGGCTGTATGTCATGGGCCCTCCTGATATGTTAACCAGGTGCTCCTTGTCCAGGCGCAGGGACACGTGTCTTCCAGTGTTGTACATGGTCCCGCTCACCTGCAAGGCAATGTGCAACAGGTCAAGCAAGGCTCTCTTCCCATTTCTCACCAAACCCAGCATGGTCCTTAGACCATGCCTTTTGCCTCCCCTGGATGGGAACACATTAGGTTAAGTCCACATGTGGAGAATGGAGCATCAGTCTCCTGGGGAGCATTCCTGCCCTACCTACCTTACGTGTTACTTACCGTGAGGTAGAAACCGCATCTATGATCACATGATAATTTATAAATTTGAGGTATGAACTCAATGGAGACCTCAGCAACTGTGACTAATATTTAGGACACTGAACCTCATAAAAAATGTAACTTGTTGCTCTTAACGACAGGGGTTGGCGAGGATGTGGAGAAAAAGGAACCCTCTTGCACTGCTGGAGGGAATGCACACTGGTGCAGCCACTATGAAAAACAGTTTGGAAGTTCCTCAAAAAGTTAAAAATACAGCTACCCTACGATCCAGCAATCACACTACTGGGTATTTACCCAAAGAATACCAAAAACACTAATTCAAAGGGATACATGCACCCCTATGTTTACAGCAGCATTATTTACAATAGTCAAACTATGGAAGCAGCCCAAGTATCCATTGATAGATGAATGTACCAAAGAAGATGTGGTACAAATGGACAACAGAATATAACTCAGCCATAAGAAAAAAGAAATCTTGCCATCTGCAACAACGTGGATGGAGCCAGAGACTATGATGCAAAGCAATGTAAGTCAGAGGAAGACAAATACCGTATGACTTCACTCAAATGTGGAATTTAAGAAACAAAACAAACGAGCAAAGGAAGGAGGGAGAGAAAGAGAGAGAGAGAGGGAGAGAGAGAGAGAGAGAGAGAGAGAGAGAGAAACCGAGAAACAGACTCTTAACTATAGAGAACAAACAGATGATTACGAGAGGGGGTGGGGGATGGGTGAAGTGGGTGATGGGGATAAAGGAGTGTGTTTGTCATGATGAGCACCAAGTGATATATGCAATTGTTGAATCACTATATTGTACACCTGAAACTAGTATTACGCTGTATGTTCACTATGCCGGAATTAAAATTAAAACTTCAAAAAATAACTTGCCACTCTTACCATAAATATTTGGAATGTAGAGATACTGTGAAAGTTAAGATCTCAGGTGTGAGACACTGGAGAAAGCTAGAGATGCCACAAAGGCCAAATGAGAGACAAGGATATCAAAATGGGTAAAAAGGAGCAACCTTAGTGGGAGGCTGAAGGCTATGGTCTCAAGTCTCAAGTGTGCTGCCCAGTGTGTCTGTTAGGTCCCTCTCCTGCCCCTGCCACCAGACGCTGCACAGAATGTGAGTGCTGATGCCTTCTCAGAGCTTGGGAATCCAGTGCTAAGCTAAAGAAGTTAATATAAGCTCCCTATTTCCCTTCTTCACTTCTGATTCTGTCTTGCTTCAGCCTCTCCAGCTGCTCACCTTACTGCTTTGTGTTCTTTTTCCCTTTTCCCTCTTTGAATTTGATATTCAGCTTCATTTTCTTAACTTAGCACCTCTCAAAACTTGATCCGATAACCTTGATTCCCACCTGTGACTCTACTGCCTTGGTGCCCTGTGTCGACATAGCTCTTGGAGCAGAATGAAGCTTAAAGGAGACTTTGAATGGGTCTGAATGGAGCACTTCTGGGCCCTCAGAGGCTGAGATAATTGGATTTTCTTCCTGCTTACTCTGACTCCTTTGGGCCTAGCTTTCTGCCCTAGGGATTCCTTAAGGGCTTCATGTAATGTCTGATACCTTCACTAGTCACAATTTTCATATATTTTCTCTACAGAACCATCCTTACCTGCCCCTCAACCTTTCTGACATTAGCCTTGTGAATAATCAGATGGGTTTGTAGATTGCTCACGGTGCAGTAATGTCAACTAAATACTCCATTGACTCATTATTCTGCTATTTTGCTGTATGGTGGAGCTCATGTGACTGGTGTTGGCCATGGGAATGTGAGGAGACATGACGAACATCACTTCCAGGGTGAAACAGTGAAAAATATATGCACGTGTCTCCAGTCTCTCTCTCTCCCTGCTACACCAACCCCTGGGGCTATGTGGAAAGATGTAAATAGGCTGCAGGTACAAGATGGAGCTCATGTCAGCATTGGAAGCTGGAAGATGAAAAGGCAGATTGCAAAAATGAGCAGAATTTCCCCCTCCCTGTAACTACACTCTTTACAGTATGACTCTGTAGCTGCTCCCATCAAGATAGGGGTCTACTTCTCCACCTCTTAACTCTGGGCTGGCCTTGTCGCTTGCTTTGGCCAACAGTGGATATAATGTGTGCTCCAAGAAGAGGTCTTTGGGGTTCTTGCATATTTTCTCACTCCTTCTTGGAACGTTGAGACCACCACATAAACAAGCCTGGGATAGCCTGATGGAGGGTGACATGACACTGAAGAGAGTCATCCCAGGAGAAGCCATCTTAGACTGGCCATTCCATGGCTGACCTGTCAGCTGACTGCTCCAGCCAAGGTCAGCTTAGCTTGGCCCAGACCAGAAGAAGAACTTCCCACAGACCCACAGACTTGGAAACTAAATAACAGGTGTTTTCTAAGTGCCTAAGTTTTGGAGGTAGTTTGTTATGTATCAAAAGCTAACTAATACACACTAAAGCAATGATCTTCCCTGTCCTGAATCTGGAACTATCAACAGAAACTCTGTTGAGTGCCTGGCAGTATTGAGTACCTGAACTGGAAAGTCACATGGGGGCCAGAGACTCAGCCTGCTAGGTAGCTGAAGGTCAGACAGAAAAGAGAGAGAAGCAGATGCACCAACAGCGACAGAGGAAACCATGCACCCAGACAGAACAACTACTTGACCTTCAGAAACCCTTTCCCCTCCTTGTTTGCGGTTCCTTCATGAGGCCTGAGCTGCATTTTCTCAGATATTTTACATCTCACCAATAAATTTATTTTTTCTCAAGTTCTCCATTCTTTGTAACCAAATAACCCCTGTCAAAAATAAATGTATATGTAGTCGATATGAGATCATAAGAACTTGTCTTTTTTTCATGTCCCAGTTCATGATTTTTTTTGCAGTAAAATGGTTAGATAGGTTTGTGTTTGACTCTGCATTCATCGCTAAGTAAAATTTACTTTTTCTAAAATTAAGATAATATACAGATATTATGTATAGTTAGAAAGACATAGAATGGCTCAAGGGAATAAATTCAGCTACAATTCCACAATTACCTCATATTTTGGTATTATATTCTTCATACTTATATATTTCCACTCATATTTTGGTATATATACCCTTCATATTTATAACTATATATACCCATATTTTAACAGGATCGGTTTATGGCTGTGTCTGTGTATTCAGATAAGTGATTTTTCATACACATGTATATATGAGTTTGTGTAGATAAGTACATATTATTATTATAATGTGTAAGTATAACATCAATATATTAACACTATAGTATAATATATATTTAATATATATTTATTACATTCATATATCAATTATAATTGTATTAATATATAAATAATATACTATAATATTTAGTGTATATTATATTAATTATATCGATTACAGTATTGATATTACTATAATATATTAATTATAGTAATTGCATATTAATGTATGATATGCTATACCATAATAGACAAATGTCATGTTTAATATGTAAATAAATATTATATATAATTATTGCATATGTTTTATATACACAAATAATTATATACATATTATATATACAAGCATATTATTTATTACTTAATAATATATACATATCACATGTTATTATATATATTATATAAGTATATATAATTTTCACAAACATGAATATTTCCAGGTTATGAACCTGTTGTTCTGTATTATCACTTTAAATTGGTTGCATAATACTCCACTGGAAAAAAATACATAACTTATTGTTGAATCTTATAGCCTTTTCACTTTTTCACAATTGCAAAAATAGATTTGCAATGAACCTCCTTTTGGATAAACATTTTTACTAATCTAGGGATATTTCACTTGGCAAATTCTGGGTCAAATGGTGTACACACGATTACAGTGCTTACTATCCATTGTCAAATCCATCTACTGTGGAGAGTAGATCCCACAGAGCAGAGCTGGATCCCTGGAATTCTCTTCAAATGATACGGAGAACAGAACCATGAGATTCAACTGGTAACACCCCTGGGCACCTGCGTATGTGAGGCAGAGTAAGAGGAACTGCTCTGAATTCTTAGAGGCTATATGCTCTGTCCCAGCAAGCAAATATCTAGGGCCTTCCTGCACTTCTAGAAATCTTTCCACCTGTGTCTGTCTCATGTTCCTAAGTAAACTGTTGCACATTGAAATAAGGCAGGGCCCATGCTGCATGCCTGTCTGCATTTTCCCAGGACTTAGAAAACATATTGGCACATAGCAGGTGGAAGAATCAAGGACTCTTGATTCAAGAATCAAGTCAAGGGGCGCCTGGGTGGCGCAGTCGGTTAAGCGTCCGACTTCAGCCAGGTCACAATCTCGCGGTCTGTGAGTTCGAGCCCCGCGTCAGGCTCTGGGCTGATGGCTCAGAGCCTGGAGCCTGTTTCCGATTCTGTGTCTCCCTCTCTCTCTGCTCCTCCCCCGTTCATGCTCTGTCTCTCTCTGTCCCAAAAATAAATAAACGTTGAAAAAAATTAAAAAAAAAAAAAAAAAAAGAATCAAGTCAAAAGATTCCCAGACTGCCTCTTGGTGACCTTGGGAGGCTCAGTTAATTTCCTGAAGCCTCAGTTTCCCGAAATGTAATGTAGAGATAAGAAAATCTCCCCTATAAAAACGGGAGATAGAAAACTATAATGCATACAGAAAACAAACATCAAAACGACAGAAGTAAATCCTTCCTTATCAGTAATTACTTTAAATGTAAATCGATTCCACTTCTATGAGGAATCTAGAGTAGTCAGAATCGTAGAGACAGAAAGGAGAATGGTGGCTGCCAGGGGCTGGGGGCAGAGGAACAGGGAGTTAGTGCTTCATGGGCAGAGTCAGTTTTGCAAGATGCAAAGAGTTCTGGAGATTGGGTGGTGGTCACGGTTGCATGACAAAGTGAATGTACTGAATGCCACTGAAATGTATACAGAAGAATGGTTACTATGGTAATTTTATACGTGTATTTGACCACAGTAAAAAGTAATTGGGGGGGGCGCCTGGGTGGCGCAGTCGGTTAAGCGTCCGACTTCAGCCAGGTCACGATCTCGCGCTCCGTGAGTTCGAGCCCCGCGTCAGGCTCTGGGCTGATGGCTCGGAGCCTGGAGCCTGTTTCCGATTCTGTGTCTCCCTCTCTCTCTGCCCCTCCCCCGTTCATGCTCTGTCTCTCTCTGTCCCAAAAATAATAAACGTTAAAAAAAAATTTTTGAAAAAAAAAAAAAAGTAATTGGGGAAGAATTCCCTCCTGAGCTCTGAGAATGAAACAAATAATACCTGTAACAGCCCAACATTTTCATTCTCTTCCTTCCCTCCCTTTTGACTGATGCACGGGCACCTCTCGGATGTGGAGGGACCCCTGCTGATTTCCCCACTTCCCAGGGCCTGGTGGAATACAGCTTTGCTTGCAAAACATCACATTGAAGGACTTCCACTGACTTCTGCTCTGTGATGCTTCACTTGCCCCTCATTTTGGATTTTAACGCTCCAGGGGGCGAGGAAGCATCCAGGATCATTAAAAAAAATTGTTTTTTAATGTTTATTTATTTTTGAGAGAGACAGAGACAGAATGCGAGTGGGTTAGGGGCAGAGAGAGGGGGAGACACAGAATCGGAAGCAGGCTCCAGGCTCTGAGCTGTCAGCACAGAGCCCGACACGGGGCTTGAACTCACGAGCTGTGAGATCATGACCTGAGCTGAAGTCGGACACTCAACCGACTGAGCCACCCAGGTGCCCCCAGGATCATTTTAAAGGCCACAAAGCAAACACAAAACGGGGGTAATCAGGAGTAAATAAGCCACGGTACCTTCCAGTTCCTCCACTCTTCTCCCCTACTACTTCTGCTTACACTGCTTTATCTTCATTCACTCATTCCTCTTGTCAGTTATTCAGAAAATAATCAACGCCTCTAACTGTGTGCTAGAAGCTGAGGCTGGCATGGGGAGCGAAACCAGGTACAGTTCCTGCCCTCATAGAGCTCACACTCTCCACCATGTAGAGACCAGAGTGGAGGAGGAAAGTCATGGGGAATCCATAGGAAACTCTCCCATTTGCCTATGTGTTGTTCCAGATAGATGCAACACTCCCTCGTCCCCACCCTTTTCCCTAGACACTGAAATAACATTAATTTGTATTAATCAAAAAAAGCTGTGTAACCAGGGTATGGTTTGTTGCACTTTAATTTAAAAATAAAGGCTTGACAACATTATGTATGATATCTAATGGTACATCTGCACTGTAGTAATTAACATTGCAATGGTGCTATTTTAACTGGAATGCTAATTACAGTGTTTCCAATGAACTACTTTGGTGCAGGGCATGTTAGAAAAAGTTGTCTCACGCAGACCAGGAAGCAGAGCAGAGCTGCATAGAGAAGTTGAAGCAGCAGGGGAGATCCCGGTTGCCTCTGGCTGCCTCCTGGTTCTCCTGTACGTTTTATTTTAATCCACTGCAAAGTGAGGCGAGAGGTGGAAGCGATAATCATTTTGCAAGTGAGGGAAGTGAGTGCGGTTGCTGAAGGCTCTGTGACTTATCTGGGGTCACACAACTGGCGGTGGTGGCAAAGCTAGGTCTTCCGGATTCCAAGTCTAATAGTCTTGATGTGAGCAAATGCGAGCATCTCAGCCCATTTCAGAGGGAAGCTAGCTATGCTGGGATTTTGATTTCTCCTCCAGTCTGTAAATGCAGGGCTTAGGCAGGTGCAGAGACAGCGAGATTCTTTTTTTCAGGAAAATAGGGGCCTGGAGTGAACACTTTGCTGCTGATGTTCTTCCTGGGAGGAGACCTGGAGAAATCTGAAGGTCAGGGAAGTCCCTTGATTTCCTCCTCTGCAGGCATTTACACTGGTTTGAGACAGGGTGGAGCTATATGTGTTGAACGAAGCAGGTGACAGGTGTTCCACAGAGAGGCCTGTCAAGAGTGTATGTCACTCAGTATTATCTTGATAATTTGAAAACCTCTAAAAGCCATGTGTTCTTTTGCAAAACAAACAAACAAAAAAAAACCCAAAAAAACCCCCAACAAAACAACAAAGCAAAACAAAACAAAACAAAAAAACAAAAAAAACCCCTCAGGTTATTCATTTTGTAAAATTGGATGTCTTCATATAGCACATGCAGAGATTTGTAGCAGCTCATGATTGGCCAGGTCCTGTTATTAATGGGCTCATCTCTTTTAAATTTTTTTTTCAATGTTTATTTATTTTTGGGACAGAGAGAGACAGAGCATGAACGGGGGAGGGGCAGAGAGAGAGGGAGACACAGAATCGGAAACAGGCTCCAGGCTCCGAGCCATCAGCCCAGAGCTCGACGCGGGGCTCGAACTCACAGACCGCGAGATCGTGACCTGGCTGAAGTCGGACGCTTAACCGACTGCGCCACCCAGGTGCCCCTCATCTCTTTTATTTTGATGGCACTGCTGCATTAGAGGGAAATAAATTCAGTCAGTGTGTTTTGGGGGTAAGGAGAAGTTTGATTCTTTGACAGTCAGTGATGATCTTATTCACAATAGCCGCCATCTTGGTTTGAACCCCTGTTTGGTGTCAGATACCATGCTAAGTTCTGAACCTGAACTTAATTAATTATCACAGTATATCCCTTACCAAACCCAGCAGCAAACAAGTATGGTACTTAGACCCATGCCATTTGCTTCCCCTTAGATGAGAAGATATTGGGCTCACCCCACCTGTGGAGTGGAGGCCTCCCACTCCTTCCAGGCGCCTATGGTGATTTTCCACCAAAAGGCAAACAGCCCATCGGTTGGGGAGCCGGGGCTTGGCCCCACATACCTCTGGCTCTAAAGCCTGTGCTTTTAGCTGCTGGAGATTATTAAATTGCACAGCTGACTACCTTAGCAATATGACAGGTCTTCTTTAAATATGAGTTGATAGTGTAGGAACCCCACAGTGGTTGAGAGCTGAGGGTGTTTGGGATTGTTTATTGTATTAGTTAGAGTTCTCCAGAGAAAAGGAATCAGTAAGATGTAAATGGGAAGTCCAAATTCTGTAGGGTGGGCTTCAGGCTGGAGAACCAGAGGAGAGCCACTGCTGTAGCTTAAGTCCAGAGGCCATCTGCCACAGAATTCCTTCTGGCTCCGGGATGCCCAGTGTTTTTGTTCTAATCTGGTGTTCATCTGATTGGGTGTACCCACCCACATTATGGAGTGCAATCTGATATATTCCAAGCCCACTGATTTAAAAGTTTGTCTCATCCAAAAACACCCTCACAGAAACATCCAGAATAATGTTTGACCAAATATCTGGACACTGTGGCCCAGCCAAATTAACATGTAAAATTAACCATCACATTTATCTTAACCAAACAGTCATGCTGATACTATACCAACACATTGGTATATGGAATAAATATATCTTTTACATCACATAATTTAAAAATTCAGCTGTCCTAAACTGTTCAACAAACCTCAGTCACATGGAAGGAGAGCCACTTTGAAGTAATGTATGTCTGAATTACAGAAGAATTGTAAAGGAAAGCTTTGTCAAAAGCTATGTGCACAACAAGGTAAATTTATCCTTAAGTCTGGAAGGGAATTCAGAGACAATTCTGCTGCAAGTCCCTCTTGTTTAAGTTCCTATTTCCAGATTGGAAAAAAAAGAGAGGAAGTATATATATTTTTAAAGACCCAATTCACAAAATAAACATATAAAATATTTTTTGGTTTAATGGAGATCACACCTATAGGGTTGATGTTAGTTGAGGACAGCTAAGCATAAGTAAACCTTACCTTCAGAAATTCCTGAAGGTTCAAGAAGCAGTTACTTGCTTGGTGTGATACAAAGCTCGTGTGAGATTTCCTTTATATGCTCTCTCGAGGCGGCCTGACCCGAATCTCCTCTAATATACTCAAAAATAATTCCCTACAGCTTAAATGGAAACATTAACACTACAAATGGTGTCGCTGAGAGGAAACAGAATCCCAATTGTGTAAAAGGAAGAGATGACCATGTTACTTACATAAAAGCTACAGCATTCTCAACGCAGTTCGTTAAGAAAGGCAGGAGGAATGCCCCACGAATTCTGAGGACTGGGTCGGATGCTGTGCCAATGTTTTAAAAAGTTTTAATTCCAGTGTAGTTAACATACAGTGTTATCTCAGTTTCAGGTGCACAGTATAGTGATTCACCAATTCCATACAACACCTGGTGCTCATCACCACAAGCACACTCCGTAACCCGCTTCACCTGTTTCACCCATCCCCTCACCCACCTCCCCTATGGTAACCATCAGTTTGTTCTCTATAGTGAAGAGTCTGCTTTTTGGTTTCTCTCTCTCTCTCTCTGTTTTCTTCTTTACTGATTTGTTTTGTTGCTTAAATTCCACGTATGAGTGAGATTCTATGGTATCTGTTTTTCTCTGACCAGCTTATTTCGCTTAGCATTATCCTTTCTAGCTCTGTCCCTGGTGTTGAAAATGGCAAGATTTCACTATTTTTTGTGGTTGAATAATATTCCATCACACACACACACACACACACACACACACACACACACACACACCTTCTTTATCCATTCATCTATCGGTGGACACTTTACTGCTTCCATAGTTTGGCTGTCGTGAATAATGCTGCTATCAACATAGGGGTGCATATATCTAATAAGTGTTTTCATATTCTTTGGGTAAATAGCCAGTAGTAAGATTGCTGGATCATAGGGTAATTCCATTTTTCATTTTTTGAGGAACCTCTATACTGTCTTCCACAGTGGCTACACTGGTTTACATTCCCACCAACACAGCTGTGCCACTTTTTAGATCAGGAAACTCGGTACAGATAGTCTAAGAACTCCACCCAGGGGAAGCAAGTAAGGGAACTACAGCTCAAAAGAAGCCTTGATGACCCAAAGTTCATGGTCGTCCAACTGTCTCAGAGAGCAACTTCAAAACCACCAGTGAGAGGCTGCGGTCCGTTTCTTGTGACCCTGTAAATTTCAGAAATTTCATAATGGCAATTTTATTGATTTATTTTAGAGTTGGCGTATGAGCTCTCTTCACTCATAATGCAGGAGTGTTGGTATTCTTGCCTTTAAAATACAGTCTTACTCAGCAGATTGTCTACTATAATATGAGTAAACACAATAGGCTAATGGATATTGCCATAATATCCACAATAAAGGCTGTGACTATATATATTTTAGGCCTTATACTTATTCCTTCACATACATTATCTTGTTTAATTCTTACGCTGCCCATGTGAGGAAGGTATTATTATCCATTTCTACAGAGAAGGAGATGGAGGTTCAAAGAGGTTCAAAGGGGTTCAGTGACTCCTAACTATAGCTCCAGAGTTAGAAATTGGCAGAGACAGAATTCCAGCCCATGTCTGTTTTTTTTTTTAATTTTTTCAAACGTTTATTTATTTATTTATTTATTTATTTATTTATTTCAACGTTTATTTATTTTTGGGACAGAGAGAGGCAGAGCATGAACGGGGGAGGAGCAGGGAGAGAGGGAGACACAGAATCGGAAACAGGCTCCAGGCTCCGAGCCATCAGCCCAGAGCCCGACGCGGAGCTCGAACTCACGGACCGCGAGATCGTGACCTGGCTGAAGTCGGACGCTTAACCGACTGCGCCACCCAGGCGCCCCACGTTTATTTATTTTTGAGAGACAGAGAGAGACAGAGCAGGAGTGGGGGGAAGGGGAGGGAGGGAGAGAGGTTGAGGGAGAGAGGGAGAGAATCTGAAGCAGGCTCCAGGCTCTAAGCTGTCAGCACAGAGACCGACATGGGGCTCAAACCCTGGAACTGTGAGATCATGACCTGAGCTGAAGTTGGGTGCTCCATCGACTGAGCCACCCAGGGGCCACCAGCCCAGGCCTGTTTGGTTCCAAGTTCTACAGCTCTTGAGAGAGAAATCCGGAAGTTGATAAGAAAGAGCTTTGGGGAGGGGCGCCTGGGTGGCGCAGTCGGTTAAGCGTCCGACTTCAGCCAGGTCACGATCTCGCGGTCCGTGAGTTCGAGCCCCGCGTCGGGCTCTGGGCTGATGGCTCAGAGCCTGGAGCCTGTTTCCGATTCTGTGTCTCCCTCTCTCTCTGCCCCTCCCCCGTTCATGCTCTGTCTCTCTCTGTCCCAAAAATAAATAAACGTTGAAAAAAAAATTTTTTAGAAAGAGCTTTGGGGAAATCACAAAGCTTATAAGTAGCTTCTGGGATCAAGGATAAACTGTTAAAGCCCAAATATGGTATCCCCATGGATATGCCAGAATGGGTTCAATTTGACTAGTCCTAGTCTGAATACCCTTGGTGATTTCTTCTTCTTCTTTTCTTTTTTTAAGTTTATTTATTTATTTTGAGAGAAAGAGAGAGAGACAGGGCAGAGACAGAGGGAGAGAAAGAATCCAAGAAGGCTTTGCACCACCAGCACAGAGCTTGATGTGGGGCTTGAACCCACAAACCATGAGATCATGACCTGAGCTGAAACCAAGTGTGGGACGCTTAACCTATGGAGATACCAAAGCACCCCTACCCTTGGTTGTTTCTAGACCCAGAACAGCAGGGCAAATCCCAGCCCAGATTTGCCGGGGGTTGAGAGATGGGTTACACCTACCTATCTTATTGTTGGCTTAGCAAGTGGGTGGCCAAGCCCATAATGTTGGCTCAGTGCCTAGAAATGTTAGTGAAGAAGGTCTGATGGCGTGCTGTATAAATTAGGTGTCCTTTCATTGCAACTGAGGTTTTCTATTTTATGTCTCTGACCACTCTGCTAAGGTGTGTAATAGGTCTTCTTTGAATGTAATTAGTGAGCCTAAGAGATTTAAGAACGCCACTTAGTCTGATTGCCTGTAGAGTAGCTCGAGATGCCAAAGGGCTTATTTGTAAAGGCAGGATTCAAGAAGCCAGTGGGCTGCTCGCTCCCACGGGCACTCCGGAGGCATCACTCACTTCAAGAAAATGCAACACGGCAGAAAAAACCGGAGTCAAATCACGGCTTCACTGCAGCCGTAGCACATACATGATTTGCAAAATCTGGGTAGTGTGGATTCCAAAGCTAAAAGGACTTCAGAGACAAGCCTAACCTCTTCCTCAAAAAACCATAAAACTCGGACACAGAGAAGTTGAGAAGCTTATCCAGGACTGCACAGCAAGAGACTGGCAGATTCAAGACTAGAAATCAACCAACTGACAATGTTCTTTGCTCTGGGAAGCACATCTCCTTCCCCTCTTATTCTTTTGTTTTTATTTTAAATTATTTTATGCTGAGTGTACCCAAGCATATGGACTCAGAGATTCAGGGCTGGAAATGCTGGGTGTGTATATGCGAACACCACAACCCATAGAAAATTAGAGAAGATTCAGCCTGACATCTGGACATCCCATTTACATGATGTTATTCATCTGGATTCAGGGCTCTTCTCAGTGCTTTCCCAGACATTGTGTGCTGTGTAGACTTCAGAGTAATAACTAGACATTGGAGGGATTGATTGTTGAGAGATGAAAGTAAAGGATGCGGAACATTAGGAAAAGGCTTTTATTTATTTGTTTATTGTTTAACGCAGCTTTGAAAGAAAGCAGAGGAAAAGTATTTGGATTTGGAGCTCGTGGGTTGGGGCTGTTAGGAAGGAAGTGGCTGAGATGTGGGTAGGGAAGAAAATGGAACCCGACTGGAGAGTTCTGCTTTGAGTTACCATACATGGAGTTGTGGAGGAAGGCCGAAGGAGTACTTCCAAGATCTCACCCACCACTCTTAACCCTGCAGGGCAGATAGAAGTTTCTTCCTCAGCAAGGCTAAGTTTCCTCCAATCTTTCTCTATCCTGTCCATCTGACTCAGTCTGCTTTTCCTATATGAAGAGACCGGGCTCTTGGGAGTCAATGCTGAAAAACCACACGAAATGATCACATGTTCTACTTGTTAGTATATGAATCCTATTATTATTATTATTATTAAGAAAAAATTAAAACTATGTACCATGGCAATAGTGACTCTTCAAATAACAGGTATGCAAATTCTATAGAGATGCTAGGCAGTATCACTGCAGTAAAGCATCTCTGGAACGTGACGAGCACTGGTGGTAATGGAGAGAGGAACAGAGAGCAGGTGTGAACAATGTTGTCTGGTCGTGTGGGCTATGCCCTTTACCCTTTAAAGGATAATGCCCTTTATCCTCCGTTTTCCTCAAGGGAATGTATGGCAGGGGCCAACATTAGGCTAGGTATGTTCTGCCACTCATAGTTTTTGGCAATGAAACCCTTCACTTATACCTCAGCCCTGTCCAGTCTCTGCCCAGGGAGGGGGACCCCAGAGAATGGTGTCTGGGGTGAGTTTTTCCATTATAGTCCTGGATAGTCTTGGTATATGGGTTTTTAGATGTGAGTCCCATATACTACTTGTCTGAGTCAGTGTTGCCAACTAATGATTTTATTAATTTAATATTATTTTACTAATTTTGGGGCACCTGGGTGGCTCAGTTGGTGGGGCATCCGGCTTTGGCTCAGGTCATCATCTCACCATTCCTGACTTCGAGCCCCATGTCAGGCTCTGTGCTGACAGCTCAGAGCCTGGAGTCTGTTTCAGATTCTGTGTCTCCCTCTCTCACTCTTCCCCCCGCTCCCCAGCTTGCATTCTCTCTCTGTCTCTCAAAAATAAATAAGCAATCGCTTCTTGGCCTTTTGGCTAAGATCAAGTGTAAAAATAAATAAGCAATAAGAAATTATCTTACTAATTTAACATTATGAGAAAAATTTAAATTCAATAATCTGTCTTACACGTGTCTTTCTATGCTTTATGAACATTTTAAGTCCCTACATGAAATCAGCAAGATAGGTGTGATCTTCCCATTTTCTGGATGAGAAAACTGTCACAGAGAGGGGTTATGTGACCCATCCAGCATCTCACAGCTAGTGGGTTAAAGAGTCAGAGTTTGGACAAAGACTGATTTCAAAGACAGTCTCCTGCCTCACTGTCTTTCTCCTAATCCTCCACAAGCAGGCCTTGTCTGTGTGACCCTGGCTCAATTTTGGTTTCACAAATAGTTTCCCAATCCCCCTAGTTGGACCAGCACTCCGCTTTAAATCTTAGGCTGCCAGGACTTTGAGAGCCTGCAGAGTTCTTGCCAAGCCTCTCATGGTTGGTTATCTCAATCCAATTTTTTTTAATTTTAATTTAATTAATTAATTAATTTATTTATTTATTTTTAAAAATTTTTTTGTTGCATTTATTTATTTTTGAGAGACAGAGAGAGACAGAGCACAAGTGGGGGAGGAGCAGAAAGAGAAGGAGACACAGAATCCGAAGCAGGCTCCAGGCTCCTAGCTGACAGCACAGAGCCTGTCGTGGGGCTCGAAGTCACAAACTGTGAGATTGTGACCTGAGCCGAAGTCAGACGCTCGACCGACTGAGCCACCCAGGCGTCCCTAATTTTATTTATTTTTTAAAAAAATTTGAACATTTTATTTATTTTGAGGGAGAGGGAGAGAGAGAGAGCAAGCAAGTGCGGGAGGGGCAGAGAGAGACAGAGAATCCCAAGCAGGCTCTGCACTGTCAGTGTAGAGCCCAATGTGGGGCTCCAACTCATGAACCCTGATATCATGACCTGAGCTGAAGTTGGACACTTAACTGACTGAGCCACCTAGGCGTGCCTGGATCCAATTTTTATGACTCTCTAAGGAGAGGCCAATTGGAAAGAACCAGAATCCAGATAGTATCCGCTGATTTCTAGCAGTACTGCCTCCATGGAAGCCTCTGTTCCTTCTGTGCACCGGGGGCCCACCTTAGTAATCTGCACTGGTTCAAGTCAAGCTGGGTTAATCTACCTCTTATTTATTTAAATATATTTATACATTTTGGGAAAAGATAGCTTAGGCAAGTTTGCATTTACCTTTCCCATTTCCTGCTGTATCCTCAGCACCTGAATGATGCTTGATTTCTATTTGTTGCAAAAAAAAAAAAAAAAAAAAAAATGGACAGGATGATGCCCTGCATCATCCAGGTGCCTGTCCCCAGCTCCGTCCCCCAGTCTGACTTGGTGGGTCTGAGGTGGGACTCCTCTTCCAGTTTCTCCTGATGTTCTTTTTAACCTAGGCTGTCAGATATTCAATGCTGGGGACAGGGGCACAGTAATACAGGGTGATTTTCTTTATCATTTCCCTATCTTCCAAGGTTTAAGGGTTGCTTTGATAATTATAAAGACGATAGCATTAACGCTCTCCCTAAACATGTAGTGAGCTATGAATGGATTCGTCTTCAGGCCCCTGTTTTTCCCTAAACCGTGAAAATTCAAGGTTAGGCCACCTTAATTAACACACTAAAACTTGCCTTAGGAAAGTTATTTCTAGCTTAATGTCGTTTAATTCAATCCCTGACACGCAAGGCTTTAGACAAATAACTCCCCATCTCCAGTCATTTCATCTCCAAAGAGGAAAATGCCTTTTGAGGGGAATCTGGGTGGGGGCACAATGGCACATGGGTGCTAGCAAGCAGAGCACAAAGATCACCTTCTTAGCATTCCCCACTGTGGGTGTCGCTGGTCCCACCGGTCATACTAGAATCACTGATGCCAATTTTTCAAAGACATTAGAAATAGCAAATGTTTGGGAGATAATCAGATAATAAGCCCCTTGCTCATTCCTCACATCCTCATGCGCAAGTTAACTATTCAACGTTTATCTCCCTCAGTGTCTTTGCTTTTATGGACTCTTGTCCACGGTGAGCTGTGCCACGCTCTAGGGCACACTCAAATGCCCACAAGGGTCAGCAGTAATGTAAATAAGTGAGACAGGCCAGGTGGGAGACAACAGGGAGTGGCGGAGACTGGGGAAACACTGGGGGGCACCATTTCTTGGATATCTCTGGAAGGCTGTACAGGACACTGAGGGGGGTGGTGGTTGCCTCTGGGGAAGAAACCAAGAGGAATCAAAAAAAGGAGGGCCAGGGGTATAAGACTAACTTTTCATCTTGTGCCCTTTGCATTGTTTGAATTTTAAAAGTAAACAAAATAATTTTTAAAGAAGACAAATTTAAAATTTTGAAATAAGATGCTCTACAGACAATCACATCTCATGCTTAAATCTGGGCTGTGGTATGGTGGGTATGATGTTGGACCCAGGAGCCAGTCTAGAGCAGTTGTCCATAGAGAAAGAAAGCAAGTTTACATCTGCAATTTGAAATTTTCTAATAGTTACATTAAAAAAAAAATGAAATTAACATTAAGAATATATTTCATTGAAACATTTTTAAATGTTTTTATTTATTTTTGAGAGACAGAGAGAAAGAGAGACACACATACAGTATGAGTGGGGGAGGGACAGGGAGAGAGGGAGACAGAATCTGACGCAGGCTCCAGGCTCTGAGCTGTCAGCGCAGAGCCCGATGCAGGGCTCGAACCCACGAACAGCAAGATCATGACTTGCACCAAAGTCGGACGCTCAACTGACCGAGCCACCCAGGCACCCCAAGAATATACTTCATTTGACCCAAATATCCCAAATATTATTTCAACAGGTAATCTATACAGATAATGATTAATGAGATCATTTATGTTCTTTTTTCATAGTAAGTTTTTGAAACTCGGAATATATTTTGTATTCAAAACACAGGCCAATTTGATCTTGAGGAATTTCAAGTACTCAATAGCCACATGCAGTTAGTGGCTACAATATTGGACAATATAGCCTACTCCGTCTTCCTTTCTAATCTGTTTTCCCTCATGCAAACAGACCTACATGAAGGAGTGTGCCATCTGGGTAGCTGCTGAGGGTACCAGACTCTGAGGGGCACTGAACACCCCAGGAATAAATTAGGAATATAGTGCCAGTGATTTATATCCGTTCCTCATTCAAGAACACAGTGCCTTATTTACTGAGGTTTTGTTTCATTTCGTTTTCGTTTCGTTTCCTTTCCTTTCCTTTTTCTTCTCTTCCCTTCCTTTCTCTTCTCCTTTTCCTTCTCTTCTTTCTTTGTGATTCATATCACAAATTTTGTGGGGCAACCATGCATGGGAGCAGACAAATGACAGTCGCCTGGGTAGTTAGAATCTACTGACCTTGAAACCCAGTAAGGCATGGGGTAGTCCTATTTACTAGGAATGTATAACATGCCCCATTATCTAAATGACGAACCTCTTAATATTCCTCCTCAGATGTTGGATGAATCTGAAAATCATGACATAAACAGAGAAGATACATGACATAAAAGCAGGCAACCTTTTGCTCACAGGTGTATTTGTTGGGGGAATCACAGAAGGATTCCCAAGTGCTTCCGTCCCACGGTTTCCTCTTTCTCCCAAGATGAGAGAGCCCTTGTTCCCATCTGGAAGGCTACTTATTCTATATTCACGAAAGCATTTCATCTTGTCATATTAAATGGAGTGCATTTGAGATTTTACATTGTTGTCCAGTCTTCACATGTTTTGCATTTCTCAGTGGCTCTGCAAGTGTCAGGAATGCTTCCTGCCCAGGAAGGCAGGCTTAAGGCCGTAAGCTGATAAATAAACATTGTCCCTAATCAGAATCAGAATTGGCCTCTGATGCATTTATTTTACTGGATTCATCACTGCTGCCGTTTATGAGCGCAGCGCCTAACCAGTGCAGGGTGACCATGAAAAAAGAGACCGATTTCTAGAAACAGCATGCATCCTTTCCAGAAGCAAGCAACCAAGGAAATGACATTTTCTGACTAGAGATCACATCTAGATATACTACTACGTCGACATCACTACCATCTATTGAGCTCTGTGTGTCTGCCACTGGGCATGCATTAGGAACTTGATCCTTGCCACTGCCCCAGGAAGCAGCTATTTTTACGATCACTATTTTTATGAAGAAACCGAGGCTCAGCGAGGGTAAATAGGTCACAGAGCTATATGTGTCAGAGATAATGTATGTGGAAGAGCCCATGCGGACTGCACACTGAGCTGTTATTCTGACTCTGAGGAGAGAGAAATGACTTCCATTCAGGAATGCCAGGGATGTTTCCCTCGGGAGCTGGCATTGGAAGTGGACCTCGGGGGTGGGAGGATGTGGATGTCCAGAGATACCCAGGATAGAGGCCGGCATCAGCAGGGACTGGGGATGGGAAATACAGGTGGTGCAAAGGATGTGGCAGAGAGACTGTTCTGTGTTCTCGGAGTGAGGGAGACTTGAGGGACCCAGCGTGGGGGTCGCACAGGGCGTCTGTGACAGGAGGTACCAGACACGGCTGTGGGATGCGCTCCTTGCTGGTGCTTTACAAAGGTCATTGCATTTACCTTTCAGCAAAACCTGTGCAGTACGGCGCACGACCATCTCTGACTCACAAATGAGGAGAACCGGGCTCTGAGAGGTTAGATGACTTGCCGAGGTCCCCAGCCAGCGAGCAAAGGAGGGAGGATTTGAGCGCACGGCTGTCCTAGTCTTTCTGAGACAACGCAAAATCATGCTAGGAAAGGACACTTTTCCCAAGAATTAATTTCCTGCCGACACTCTGTCCTACCACACTGATTCCCCAGATTTGCCACATTTCTTTATCAGGGAGAACCCTGCCCTCCCCCCACCCCTCCAGACTGTCCACCATCACTGCCTTTGCCACCCCACCATCCGTCTTCTCCCTCTTTCCAGTCTGTAGGAATAAGATCTAAAAATCAGCAATCACAAAAAGCCCAACCAAATGATTAAGTAGCTGTCACCACCAACTAGAATCTCACCTTAGGGATGAGAAAATAAATACCGCAATAACCAAAACCTCGGAAATGTGTGGCTCCATTTTATGCAACTGATATTCCATTTCATGGCTCCAAAGCAACAGTTACATCAGCCAGTCTGCATCCTTAATATGGTAAAATGCCTATGGAGGGAGGGCTGTGGAGCGTGCCTGCAGCACGGGGTGGGGGTTCGTGATTGAGGATCCTAGAATTGGCTTGCTGGGGATCCAGCATGGGCAAGCAAATGGTCCCCTTCCATCTCATCCGTGACAAACGTACTGTGTGGCTCTGAAGTTATCTGTACAATTGATCCGGCTGATATTAGGAGAGTGTATTTGCCAGAGAAGTTAGAGGAAATTAAATGCAGTGCTGTGCTCCTGTTTTCTACATGCAGAAGGCAATCTTAAACCCCAAAGGGGCCCGAAGAAATCATGTCGTCCCTTTCCAGACCCCCTCCCTGTCCTGCTTCCATCATTGTGGTCCATTGAAAACATGCACAGAATTTTATTCAATGAGGTGACTTCATGGTGATGTTTTTGGTATGCAATTCTCCATACCTCTTTCATGGTCAAAGAACTTAACATATTCACAGCAAACCCGTTTTTATTCATTTCTTCCAGGTGTTTACACACACACGCGCGCGCACACACACACACACACACACACACACACACCGCTCAGAGGAATTCTCTTCTTCATCCCTGACATGCAATCACTCAAAAATTATAAAAAAACTTCACCTCCATAATCTGTCTCTTTCCCTCTGTCTTTATAAAGCTACTACCTCATCTTGTTCCGTCCCTTTATTTTACGCTGTCCTGTCCTGTCCTCTCCATCCTCCCCAAACATTCTGCCTAATTTAAGCCCTTATTTTACTGTATTTCTTCAAATCTCAGATGCTACAGACTGTAAAATGCACCGAGATTTTACGTCCCACCCCGAGCAGAGAAAATACTACAAGTTACAATCCACCGTTTGTAGAAGGCATCCCAAAGAGATGTTGAAAAACATGAAGAGAAAATGCACATCTTGAAAACTGACAGTCCAGCCTATCTCAATGAGACTCTTACTGTCTCCTAACTGCTCACCCCTTCACTCTAGTCCTGGCGCAGGCCCTGAGCTACCTCTCTTTTTCCTCTGCCTGGCAACCCCCTCTCCTCCTTGTAGGTCACCTTCTCAGGGTCCTCTGAGACTTCACATGCATGGTGTAATGTACTCCCCTGGCATTCTGAACATGCTCATGTGTAATAACACAGACACATTGCTTTTAATTATCCGCCTATGTGTTTTCCCCTTCAAAGACTATGAAGAATTTGAGGACAGGCTGTGTGTCTTGTGCACCCCAATATTCCCAAATATCCCCAGTACCCGGCACAGGGCGGGTCCTCCGTGAGACTGCTGAAAAGCCCGTGGGGGCTGCGTGCCGCTGCTTGCTTCTGGGCACAGCCACTAGAGGGCAGTGTGGAACCACTCCATCCCCCAGAACTGCAGTTCCCCAGAAATCTAGGTAGTAAAAGCTGAAGGAGCCGGCCTCCTGTGGGCAAGCTGGCTGAGAGCCTAGGAGGCTCTATAGCTCCAAGGGCGCCGTACCGCTCTGCAGAGTCTACTCTGAGGATGCTCCCTGCGTCTCCAGATCCCCTGCCAGCCCGCCCACTAGGAGCTTTCGCGTGGCTGCCTCAGCACATTCCTTTAACAAGAGCCAAGTGCTCTTCCCAGCTTTCCATCCTGGGTGGAAGGGGGAGGCCACCGAGAGGGAAGGAAATGCCTTCTTAGCATCCCCATCCTCCTTTCTAATAAAGACAGGCTTGCCGAGAAGGGCCTGCAGGATAATTGCTGTACTCTGAAGAACAACAGGTAGCAGCATCAATATTTGATTTTTAAAAGGTTGTGTGAACAGTTTTAAATATTAAAGATAGAGGCAAAGCCTCAGATTGCCTTTTCATCTTAGCAGTTGGAGCATTTTAAACGAAAAACGGTGCTAATGAGCAGAATAAGACTGTTGGCCCATCAAACGGTATCGGGTTGCAATAAAGCAAAATCATTTTGAGGTGGGGGGGAGGAGGCAAGGGGGGTGAAGCGGTGTCTATGCCAGGGAAGTTTGCTGTTCATTATCTCCGTAATGAGAGCAAAATAATGCAACTCTGCCAGAGTAACTTTCTTCCATCTCACTGTGGGCTGTTTAGGTCCCTCAATGAGTGGTCTGGGACAGACTCTGAGGAAACCTCATAAATTAACTATCCAACTTCCTGGCTAATGAGCCCAATATGTCAATTTCCAGTGATCAAAATGATGCGATTCAATAAAGCACAGTTCATTTTGTAAGAAAATATACTTTTAATAGGAAGAACTGTAGGGTCATGGTCCTCCCGAGATAATTATGGGCCAGAGGAATTAGAGGCATGGAGCTGTACTTACCGTCTGGAGATACCCCATGGGGTTTGTGTGGCAGATAGTGTCTTTCAGGGACAATAAACTCCTTCATTATATTTCCATTACTGCATTAATGCAGCAATCTCCGATTTACTTGTAACCAAGAAGGCTGGTTATTCCCGAAACTTGGCATTTAATGCTAATGAGCACTTGCAAGTCAGGCAGCTGTGTGTGTGTGCGTGTGCGCGCGCGCGCCCGCTCACGTGCATGTGTTGGGCTCAGGCAATCCAGCAAGAGAGTCAGGAACCTGGGAGGGGACTAAGGTAGGGTTCAGAGAGCTGACATGACTCAGGCCAGACAGACAGATGGGCACCTGGAAAAGTTAGAAGTGGATGGTTGAAATCACACCCGAGAAGTGGAGCTGAGGTCACCACAAGGCAAGCAGTACTAAGTGTGAGATCCAGACCTTTAGGTAAGGCAAACAGGACTCCCTTGAAAAACAGAAGTGCTGGGTGGCAAAACAGTGTAGGACCCAGGCTCAGAGGCAAGAAAGGCTGCTAGGAATTCATGCCAATCCAGAGTTGCCCATGCAGTGTAGGAAGAATTGGGTGCTTCATGGTGATGGGGCCAAGGGCAGCCCAGCACAATGGGTGTCTCTAAGAGGCTCCACCTGGATAGAGAAAGCTCCTATAAGAGCAAGGACCCCATAGTCAGGCATGTTGGAAATGCTTGATTCTGTAGTCTGTACCCAACAGCAGAAAGGCACCAATCTGGTTCTGAAGACAGAAGTAGACGGAATGAATTTCACATCTCCATGCAAGAACAGATGACTGCCTCACATGCTACCCAAACAAGTTGGGAAGCTTTGCTTTGGAGGGAAAAACCAGTTGGGAAAGAGGAGTCCCACTAGCATTCTTCAACTTGATTCCAGTGGAGTGGACAGGCGACGTAGCAGGAGACAGGACAGTTCCTGGAGTCAGGCTCAAGTTCTGACTCTTCTGCTCTCAGCTGGGTGGCAGTGGGCAGGTGGCTCAATGTCTCTGAGCTGTAGTTTCCTTAACTGACATTTAATTTGCTCGGCAATCTATCTATTTCAGGGGAGATGGGAAGATAAATGAATGTGTCAGTTTGCTTCCTTTTGTTTATTTTTTATGTATTTCTCCAACACCAGAGATAAGAAAAAATATGTTACAGACAGAATCAGGATTTTTTTTTTCCCTTGAAGCAATTCTTATCTATAATGGGACTTACCTAGGGAAGTAAGGTTGCTGTTAATTCAAGTAACTTGGGAAAACATTTGTAAAAAAAGGATTTTTCCATGAGTCAGAGGGCTGAAATGATTATGCATTAATTAGAGGTGTTTGCTTAAGGTGAGAAATGGATTGTGCCAAGTTCAACCTTCTGCAGAGTCTTGCCAGAGGTCCCTGATGGGCAATGACTGGCAGTGCTCATCCGCTTGCCCTGTCCTTGAAATGAGACTCCTGGTTGTTCAGAAGTTGTGAGAGGTGACTTGGCAAGGATTTTCTATTAAAAAAATAACTTTCTTTTTTTGGCTTTTGACACTTGTCTTGGCCTTTAATTAAATTCAATTAATGGGGACTGAATATTTACTGCCTGTAAGTTTGTTTTCTATGCTCCGTCTTTTAATCATAGTAATTACGTAAAGAGGGTTTAATTGTGCCCAATTTTTAGAGACAAAGAAGCTGAGGTTCAGGAAGGTTAAGAACTTAATTACAGGGATAGCTAGTTTGAGGACAGAGGACAGAGGACAGACAGGTCTCACATCCTTTTTTGTATTTCACGTCTTATTCTCAGTGACTTCTGGACTTGATTCTCTTCAATTTTTAAATTAACCTTTATATTTTGAATAATTTTAGATTTAGAGAAAAGTTGCAAAGATAGTACAGAAACCCCTCACCCAGCTTTCCCTAATGTTGACATCCTATATCACCATTGTACACTGGTCACAACGAAGAAATGAACATTAGTACATTACTATCAACTCAACTACAGGTTTTATTTGGATTTCATCAGCTTTTCCATTTGTCTCCTTTTTCTGTTCCAGTATGCAATCCAGGATATCATACAACATTTAGGGATTCTCAGTTATAACTTGGTATTTGTTGCAACTTCATTTGGGAGGAGCTTGGCAAAGGGATAAAGTTTAAAGGCTAGCGTTTTTGAAGGCTGTACCCACTTGTAAGGATATGCTCATTTTGTTGTTGTTGTTTGGTTTTGATTCCGTCTTTGGTAGAAGCAGTTCTCAAAACTCCTCACAAATGACACTTTCATTCTGGCGCAGGATTTTGGCTTGCTTGTGCATGGCTACGAAGGTTCGGGATTGAGATTCAGCTTTCAAAAGCAACTCTCCATCATTGTCTTCTCTCAAGGACAGGAAATTTTGAATCAGCTTTAGGTTTCTGCATTCACTGTGCCAAACATTCCTGAAGTTTCAACGATTGCCAATAAATAAGACAGTCCATCATCTTTAAGGCGTCAAATTTTCTGATAAATTGAATTTCATACAATATTGCTCTATTGATCTTAATGCTCAGCTTACAACAAGGCAAGCCAGCCAGAACTGCTAGCTGGAACTTTCTGCAAGGAGGGTGTGTTGTGTACTTACATGGGCAGGGACATTTGTGAGGTCAGGGTCTGTGACTCTAAATTTTAGTTTCTGGCCCTACATCAAACCTAAACTGATCCACAGTGACCTTCTCTCCACTGCTGCCACCTGAAGTTTTATAGTAAAATTCCACTGATGCTTACTGTGCAGACTAGCTCTGTGAATCTGCACTGGAGCTAATACGTGCTACACGGTGAGTGTGCCCATCCGTGTTCATGCTCCCTTTCCTTCTAGAACAAAAGGAAACCGAACCAGTCTCAGAACTCAATTTTGAGGGTGATCACGATTAAAGAAAGGAAAGGGACAAAGATGAAGACAGATGACACGCAAGACCAAAAAGGAAAAAAGTCAAAGTGCAGTGTTGCCCCCCTGCCAGCTTTCCCAGGGCCACTCTTGAAATAGTTTGCACTTATGTGCGGGGTTCTTTTAGAAATTAAAAAACACACACACAAATAACATTTTCATGCTTTTATAATGACAACATGTCTTGAATGCCATCTGTTCCTGCCATTTGTTAAGGCAACTCAATGAGAAAAGAGTATCTGGATGACTAATATTTAGCCTGTTCATAGTCTTTTCAAATGGGTGGACCTCTTCGCTTGAGATAATATCCCAGGATCCATGGCAAAGTTTGTGGAATGGGAGAGCTGAAGGCAGGGCTTTGCCACCACTAGGCCAATTGGGTGGTTCATCCAACATTCCTTAAGCAACTACAATGTGCGAGATAGTGTGCTAGGACTAGAAAAAAAAAGGTCAAAGAGAGAGAGTCTCCTTAGGCTGGTGGGGACTGAGCTGCAAAACCATAATTATATATGAAATGTTAAGTGCCATGGAAAAGGTTTGCAAAGGATGCCATTGGAATATATAAAGAGGCCCATAAGCCAGTCTGTGTGTGTGAGTGCGTGCCTGTGCGCGCGCGCGCGCGCGTGTGTGTGTGTGTGTGTGTGTGTGTATTTGGGAGGCAGTGTAGGGGGAGAAAGAGGTGTTCAGGAAAGTTTCCCTGGAGAAGATAAAACCTGATCTGAGTGTAGCAGAATTGGCAGGCATCAGCTACCTGTAAACGTGGGGGGGGGGGCGCAACCTCAAATGAACCCTATGGAGTCAACATGGCACCATCAAGGACACACATATGGTCTTCCATCTATTTTAACTGGACCAGAGACCAAGAACATCCAATATAGCCAATAGGTTAAACACTGTTTCCTGGGCATTCGCTAGTACATCCTAAAAAGCTGATCAGCAAGAATTGATTGCTCAGTCCCAGAGCAGTTGAAACAGAGGTGCAAGAGAAGACAATGTGGTCAATGATGGGAGGGTAGCCACAATTTCCCCTCAGGCAACTATCAAACAGCAATGTGAAGCAGTGCATAAAATATGGGGATTCATTTGCGCTTAAGAGGCAGATAGATATATCGTATGTTGGGGCGCCTGGGTGGCGCAGTCGGTTAAGCGGCCGACTTCAGCCAGGTCACGATCTCGCGGTCCGTGAGTTCGAGCCCCGCGTCAGGCTCTGGGCTGATGGCTCAGAGCCTGGAGCCTGTTTCCGATTCTGTGTCTCCCTCTCTCTCTGCCCCTCCCCCGTTCATGCTCTGTCTCTCTCTGTCCCAAAAATAAATAAACGATGAAAAAAAAAAAATTAAAAAAAAAAAAAAAGATATATCGTATGTTAGCCTGAGGCCATGAAGTTGCTGCTTGGGTTTTGTGTGTGTGTGTGTGTGCGCGCGTGTGTGTGTGTTTATTTGCTTTTTGGTTTTTTTGTTTTTGTTTTTAGTCCAGTTACTGACGGATCTGGTGCAAGAGAGCAAGACAGGCTTCCTCTCAAATTTTAAGGTTATAGCTCCATTATTCTCTTAGAGGATCAAGGTTAAACCCTTTTAAAATAACCCTTGTAGTTTTGTTTTGTTTTGTAGCACTATTTGAGAGTGCTGTCTTTTTTTTTTTTTAATGCATAGGAATGCACAGTAACCGCACATTGTAAAACTGCACCCCCTCCCCCGTCCCCCACTGAAATAAAAAGCTTTCCAGGCAAGACTTACATGTTCTCTAAATTATAGTTATCTGTGGTTGGCAGCAAATTATCACGTGTGGCTATAACACCCTGAGTTCTTTCCACATACTACAGAGGAACAAAGAATCCTAAAACAACAAAGCAAATAAGACACAAAGCCCCCAAGAGCTTGAAGGGTCACAAAATCACACAAACATTACTCCTATTATTTGCTAAACTGTATTCAATGCTTCCTCTGTGCCAGACTGTGCACTGAGCGTAATATCTCATTGAATCATAAGAGCAATCCTATAAGCTGGTATTAATATTACATTTACTTTCTGGATATGAAACAGGGGCTCAGAGAAGATAACTGACGTGAGATCACACAGCTAGATGGTAACGAAACTGGGTTACCAATCCAGGCTCGTCCACTTGCAAAGCCTTCTATTATACTACCTCCCCAAAGTCAGTCAAGGGAGCCTGCCTCTGCTTTACTCGACCATGCTGACTCTCCGTACTGGCTGTGGTAGATCTGGGGACCCTTTGACTTGCCATGAAACTCAGAAGTCATCTTTTTGGAGCTCTTTGAAGTCCATCTCTTTTCCGCTCTTATCACAGGTGGCTTTCCCGCCACCTCCCAGCCTTGTCACTATGCTTCCTATATTCAAGAAAGTGAACATCAGCCAGCCTGGCTCTTTCCTGGCTCAGCTGGCAAAGCAATGACGACGCATGCACCCTGTGCCAATGTTCTCCGAGGCCTGGGGTGGTGGAATGGGACCAGGACGGGGTAGGGGGGACCAGTGAGACCGGACTTGACCATGAGCCAGCAGCATCACCAGGGCCCCTTCCCTTTCACAGAGCTTGTTCACAGGCCTGTTCTCCTCTGGATCCCACAGAGAATATTCTGCAGTGGGAGCATGCAGCCCATCTCACTGAGTTGAAGCCACTTGTCTATGGCCACACCGCCTGCAGAGTCAGGGCGGGACACCATGCACGTGATGCCACGCGGAGGGCTCTGCACTGCTGCTCAGTCCTACTCCTCCTCCCACTTCTCTTTTTCATTCTCACACACTCCTTACCCTCCTGGTGCCTCGCTTTCCTCCTCCGTGAAATGGGGAGAACAGCAGTAATACTGGTCTGCTGTGATGATAAGAAAGGTAATACACACAGTAATTACTTATCAAACACTAGGTACCAGCAGTTAGTTACTACTTACAGTTATTGGAATCACTATTACCACTACTATGATGATGTCCACACAACTACATAACGCTTATAAAGAATATGTAAATCCAAGCAAATGAGCACTTGCTTATAAAATGTAGTAATTGCTGTGTGATACGGGGTAAAAAAGTGATATAAAATACGGTTTTCCAAACTCGTTTTGATACACGGCTCAGACAGTGTATGCTTCAGTAGCTAAGACCACAGGGGGACTAAAATCCGGACTAAATCCTCAGGCCATACACAAATGGGAAAGACACAGAGGCGGACACACACACATGGTGAACAGGTTCACATGAGGTAAGGGCTACGGTTGTCACGGGAGCAGGGAGGAGGAGGAGAGGGGAAAGAAGAGAAGTAATTTCTTTTTACTGGACCAGAGAAAATACTCATGCAATTCAATCCCAATAACTGTCGTGTCAAAGACACGTGGTGCTGTGCCCATTGTACACATGAAGACACTGAGACTCAGAGAGTTGGGCAACTTGTCAAGGTCACAGAATGGACACTGGACTCCAAAGCCCATACTTCTACCTCACCAGCAAACACCACCATAATCTGATTGTGGTTTCTCCCATCTCTGAACTTGCACAGCACTTGGTGTCTGGAATTTACACACTCACTTGCACATGCAACACTTACAGCTTGCACGGAGTTATTTGCACACTTGAGGGATCTCTACTATCAGGCTTTATGGAAGTCTCTTGAAGGCAGTTCAGTGCCTAGTTGCTTTTGTATTTCCCACCAACATGTGGTCTTGGACATGGTTAAGTGTCTGTTGGATGGCCTGGTGGAAAGGACAAATTCTATGTTGTGTAAGACTGGGGAGGAGGCAAGCACTTTCATAAGCAATGGAAACTTTTTTGCCAAGGCAGAGCCAGAGCCCCTGGCAATGACCTCGGTGTACAGAGCCCTCTGGAAGCCAGGTTTCAGCAACAAGTTCCTCCCCGGGGCATAAGGGATTTGATCAAGGCTGGATCCCTTCCTGAAGCTGGGCTGTTCAGGTTCTCTTCTTCCTGATTTGTGACTAGGACAAGGACATTCATTCTGGGCTGGTCTCTTGGACCATGGGGATGTAAACTCAGGAACCATGGACTGGTCATCTCCTGCCTGAGAAGCAGACAGAAAGATGAAGCACACATTCAGAGACAAGATGTCCTCACACCCTAAGGGAGAATCTGCTAGATTTCGGCAGGGGTGTGCATCATGGAAGGAGACCACGGAAGGAAACCAGAAGGGTTTCTGGAGCCAGATTGCTTGGGTCCAAATCCTAGTTCTGCCCCTTTACAATCAGCGTGACCAGAAGAACTCTGTTTAACTTCCCCGGGCCTCAGTTTCCCCCTCTGTAAAATGAGGATGGTTGTGCCTTCTTCGGGATCCCATGCCACCTGCTTCAGCACAGAGTTGGACGCATCATCCACCCTCAGTGAAGAGCAGCTACCATTTAAGATTGTATCTGCATTTGATTCTGCCAGGCTTCCCATCTGTATGTTTCCGGCATCTTGAATACTTTTCCTTCCTCATTTCAGAACTCTCGGAGGCTCAATTGAAACTTGCAACACAAAGCAAATCAAAGCCCTCTCCATCGCCAGTAGAGAGACCTTCCTCTTCAACAGCTACATCCTGAGCATGTTTATTACCCACTAGCCAGAAACACACACCTGTCTTCTCAACAGTGACATCCCAGGCTCCAGCACCTTTCAAAACACAGACCTTTATCTCCTTCTATGCAGAAGGGGCTCTGCTTATTTGTTCTCTTTGATTCTTGGGGCTTCTTATTAATGGGGTACAGGGCTGGGGATATGAATGTCCTCCCTTTGTCAGAAACATTCTCCAAAGTCATGAATAATCATGTTGTCATGCCTGTGTGACTTCAAATGCAAAAGGTGCCACTGATGCGAGTTTTAAAGTTACTTTTTCAAAAGGGTTCAACCAGTGTTGCTGTCAGACTGTTGGAATATGGGCACCAGGCTAGATCCTTAGCTGTTACTTATGAATTTTCAAAGGGCTTTAGCACATTTTTAATTGGAGTTGTTTTTCCCCCTCAGCCTGCAAACCAATCTGTTTGGCTATTACATTCCATTGAGTGGGGTGGCAATACAATGCTGGGTTGCTGGGAGGGTTGGGTGGGAAGCTTGCTTCATTTCAAGGCTACCTTCTAGGCCCAAGGCCACAGGCCCGAGACTAGCTTTGTCAGACAATGAATAATTTTTATTTATTTTTTTAAAGAAAGGTGAGCAAGGGAAGCAGGATGCCAGCCAGCTAGGTGTGTGTGGCGTGTGTGAAGTTTATTTCCTTTCCTTTTTTAAAAAATGTTTATTTATTTTGAGAGAGAGAAAGAGAGAGAGAG